>NW_020954720.1:22807907-22890243 GCF_900497805.2 Vombatus ursinus | reverse complement strand
AGAAAGAAAGAAAGAAAGAAAGAAAGAAAGAAAGAAAGAAAGAAAGAGCGGGAAAGAGAAAGAAAGGGAGGGAAGGACAGTGGGAATGAAGATAGGAGGGAGGAATTTGAAAGAAAAGAGTGATGCTAGCAAGTAACAGACCACGAAGTCCAACTTTTTCTTAGCAAGGTAGTGTTTATAGGGACAGATAATAAAGATTTAAATAAAGAAACAGTAACCACTAAAATCCATAGAATGACTTAATCAAGATCACTCCGTGATATAATAAACCATTTCATTTTTTTAGACAAGTCTACAAAACTAGTAAATGAAATGAATTCTTTAGATCGATTTTATCTATGTTTTAGCCCAACATTTGACAACACTCTTATGTTATCCAAAGGACAAGACAGAGATGTATGGGATAGATAAGAGAACAAATAAATGAAAGAGCAATAATGAAAGAACTCAAAGAGTCATCATTAATAGCTCAATGTCACCTTAGTGTGATGTTTCTATTAGAGTGTCCCAAAAATTATTTCTTGGATCTATCATTCCCATCATTTTTAAGTCAATTACTTGGATGGCTGAATATATGTAATGATTGGCAAACTTGAAGATGACCCAAACTGGGAGAGATAAATAAGGTACTAAATGACAAAGAAAAGATCAAGAAAGATCTTTAAAAAGCTAAAATGGAGTTGAGAGGAGATTTGATAAGGACAAATGTGGTATGTTATATTCAGATTAAGAAGGTTAACTTCAAAAGTGCAAGATGGTGAAGGCATATGTTAGTAGTTTATTCCTCTAGGGGAAAAATAATCCAAAGATTTAGTGGATAAAAATTCAAGAATTCAACATGGCAGACCCAAAATTAATTCAATACTTCTTAAGAATGAAATATTCAAATTATACTTCATAAGAAAGGCATAGTGTGATTGGAGAAATGCAAAATTAAAAAAATATATGAAGTACTACCTCATAACTATTAGATTGGTTAATATGAAAGGAAAAAGAAAATGGCAAATGTTGGGGGGGAGATTGTTGGAAAATTAAGACACTAATCTACTATAGGTGGAGTTGGGGACTGATTCAATCATTCTAAAGAGCAATTTCAAACTATGATCAATGGGCTATAAAATCAAGTATGTATTTTGTCCCAGCAATACCACTATTAGGCTTGTACCCCGAAAGAAATGAAAAAAAGAAAAGAAAAGAAAAGAAAAGAAAAAGACATGCACAAAAATATTTATAGCGGTTTTTTTTTCTGATGACAGAATTAGAAATTGATAGGATGCACATAAACTGGGGGATAATTGAACAAGTTATGGTTTATGATTGTGGTGGTTTGAATGTAATCATAGTAACTATTGTGCTGTAAGAAATGACAAGCAGGATGGCCTCAGAAAAACCTTGAAAGACCTACATGAAATGATACAAAGTATAATGAGTAGAACTAGGATAACATTGTACACAGTAACAGCAATATTGTAAGATGATCAAAATAAATGACTTAGCAATTTTCAGAGATACAATGATGCAAGACAGATACATTCCTGGAGAAAGAACTGATGGAGCCTGAACATAGATTGAAGCATACTTTTTTAAACTTCATTTTTCTTGTGTTTTTTTTTGGGGGGGGGTGTTTTCTTTTACAACATGGTTAATATGGGCTCAGATTCTTACAATCTAGCCAATAGCTTACTAACGTTCAGACTTTTAAAGAGGCTGCCCACCATGACAGATGTTCTAATGAACCTTGTCTTTAGCTGAAAGAAGGCTTGGGTCTAATTTTTTTGGGCAGGACCCTGGTAATGTGATTCTGGGGTCCCAGGACCCCTGAACCCCTAAACCACATCATTTTGGTGGCCTGTAAAGGGAAACTGCCTAACCCCAAGTTCTTCTCCAGCCAAGACTGGAAGGTGTGTAGCCTCCCCTCCCTCCTTTCTTGCTCTGTAGTCAGGGTCACTCTCCAAGCATCAAGACTTGGAGGTACTTTTTGGGCAGACAGTTATGAGGCTGTCTCGAACTCAGCCTGACATTCTCAGGCTCTCAGTCCACTGGACTGGTTCAAGGTCAGGGACCTAGGTACACCTTCCACAGCACAGAGGATGAGGACGGATGTCCTATCTGGATGTGTATGAATTCCCTTGGCTAGGGAATTGGTGAAAACTGCAGTTGCTTTTTGGTTCCCTGAGGCTTACATACTCCCTTCCCTCTGCACCTCTGAATTCTCCTTCATAGAGGTTGCAGGTAAAGTTAGAACATTTAAAAATATCTTGGCAGACTCTGATGGTTTTGTGATTGATCATTAAGGAGTTTTGAAACAGCTGTACAACCTGGTTACTCCCTTCCCTTGAATCAAGAGGGTATCTGTTAACCCCTCTCATAGGAGAAGAGAGTTTCATGCTTTACCCCTCACCTTTGATTTTGCCTTCCCCCACCTGGGAAAGGGAGGGTGGAGAGGCAGCAGCTATGGTGTGGGCACTCCTGGCAATGGCCTTGGGCTCTAGGGCAACCTTTGCCTTAAAGCATTACCCAGGTTCAGCACATCCTGCTCAAGGTAAAGAAGCTGACCTCAGAACTCCGGTAAGCATGCTGTTCTTAAAATTTTAGTTTTAACTGTTAATGATGAGATGTTGATTCTCTGTGTAAAGTAACTTGGAAATGCATTTGACAAAACTGAAGTCACCTGATTGGTAATGGGTTTGTTTCAAGTTTCAAATTGGTGAACTTTTTGTATCAGTTATGTCAAGCAACTTTTCATAGTTTGGTTACTACTAAAATAGTTTGGTTATTGTTGGTTATTGTTTTAATGTGTAAACTAGCTGAAAAGCTTGTTTCGGTTATGTATGGCTTGCTGAGAATTTGCAAGTTTATAGAAATCTCTAATGATTGGCTTTTTACACCAGAACAAATTTAAGTTTGAGATGTAAATCCTGGAAAAGTTTTTCCCAAGATGTGAATGGTAAAATTTGCTGTTTTGAGGTAAAAGTTCATAGGATTTTATTTTGAGTTGTCTGATGGGTTATAATCCATCAATTATCAATAATCACCATCTTGAGAGAAATGCCACAAGCTACGCAAAGAATGTAATACAGGTGGGAAGTCAGCATCAGGGAAAAGCTGTGAGGACAATTTTAGCCTCAGTCTAAGATGGGATCCTCCTGGCTCAGTTTCCCCATTATGTACCTTTGAAAGGGAATGTTACTCACCTGGCTCTTTCTGAGTCTGGCTATGAGGTAAATTTGACACTGCATGGTTGGAAAATTGAATTATTTGAATCCAAACAAAGCTAAGGATGTTTTATCTTCTCAAAGTTGGGCCCTAAATCTAGCCCCTGCTTTATATCTGGGCCCTGCAGTTTTTTCTGTCAGATTTATGTCTTCCAGACTATGGGTCATTCACCTACAGTTGGTAGCAAACAGCAAGTACCAGCAATGTCTCCACATCATTCCCTAGATGCAGCCTGTGCTCAGTTCCAGTCAACCTCCTCTTTGGAACCCCCTCAACACAAGGACAGCTCTATGCCCCTTGCCAGCAGGAAGCAGTTTCTGAAGCTGAGACCTTCGCCCCTTACTTTAAAAGAATTTGGGTCCCATTTGTTTGAGGGGGAAATGATGGGGTTGGAATCTGGGCCCCAGAAATGAAAAACTCTGGACTTTCCCGCATGGCCAAATCTCTGGCATCTGCCTGAGGCTATAATCCCATCAACTGTCCTTTCATTGTGGCTACACCCAATCTTCCCTCCCTTGTTTTACCTCCCTATGGCTTCTGGCCATTTCCCACCCTTAATCCTAAGTAGGATCCATTCTCCCTTGACCATGAGGTCCAGGTCCCAGTTCTGTTCACACTAGTTTACTGGCCACTCTTAGATACCTCTCACAGGCTTTCTGTATATAAGATCCATCTTGTCTCCATTAAGATGCTAAGATTCTTATAATCTAGCCACTGCTAGGATTCTTATAATCCTTAAGAGTCTGCCCAATATGACAGATGTTCTAATAAACCTTGTCTTTGGATGGAAAAAAAAACATGACTAATATGGAAATATGTTTCATATTACTACACATGTAGTTTGACTTCTTTGCTTGCCTTCTCAATGACAAGGGTGGGAAGGGCACGAAAGAATTGGGATACAAATCTAGTAGTTGTATTGCTGGATCAAAGGGTATGCAGAGTTTAGTTGTTCTTTGGGCATAGTTCCAAACTGGTCTCCAGAATAGCCAGATCAGTTCACAGCTCCACCAACAATGCATCAGTGTTCCAACTTTCCTACCTCCTCTCCAACATAATCATTTTGTTTTTTTGTCATATTAGTCAATCTGACAAGTATGAGGTAGTACCTCAGAGTTGTTTTAATTCACATTTCTCTAATCAATAATGATTGAGAGCATTTATTCATATGCCTGTAAATAGTTTTCATTTCTTCATCTAAAAACTGCCTGTCCATATACTTTGATCATTTGTCATTTGGGAAATGGCTTGTATTCTCTTAAATTTGACTCAGTTCTCCATATATTTGAGAAATGAGGCCTGTATCAGAGACATTTACTGTAAAGAATGTTTACAGCTTTCTGATTTCCTTCTAATCTTGGTTGCATTGGTTTTGTTTGTACAGAAGCTTTGTATTTTAATATAATCAACATTATCTATTTTATATTTAATGATGCACTCTATCTCTTGCTTTGTCATGAATTCTTCCCTTCCCCATATATCTGACAGATAGACTAGTCCTTGAATTCTAATTTTGTTATGGTGTTACCCTTTATGATTTATGTCTAAATCATCCACCCATTTTGTCCTTTTCTTTCTATATGGTGTGAGATGCTGGTCTATTATTATTGGCCATGTTATTGGTCATATTATTTTCCAATTTTCTCTGCAGTTTTTGTCAAATAGTGAGTTCTTATCCCAAAGGTTGGGGTCTTTGGGTTTGTCAGACACTAGGTTACTATGGTCATTGACTACTATGTCTTGTATACCAAATCTATTCCACTGATCCACCACACTATTTCTTAGCCAGTACCACATAGTTGTTGTTTTTTTCCCCCTCATCTTTTAGGTAAGAAGATTTATTAAGTGATGCAGAGCAAACAAAATAGAAACAAAGGAACAATATGAGTGTAACATTCTTTCTAGGACTCACTGCCCCAATTCCTCATACAGAGTCAGGTAGAGTCACTAGAACAATAATTATAATTAGTGCTACTTTCCAGGTTTCTCAGAGTCACCCTGAGGAGGTATGCTTTCTGAGCCTCCACCAATATGCTTCCCAATAACATGCAGACAGCAGACTCAGTTCTTAGCAAATGCAATTACTCAAATGGATGACAAGAAGAATAGCAAATCATTCCCTAGTCATGCTCACCCCAAGCCTAGAGTGCATTGTGCTACAAATACAGAGAATACATGAGGATAGAGGGGGCATAAACTTAAAGAACAATGGTAGTGAGTACATGTTGCCAAGGCAACTCACATGTGGAATTTCAGGACTAAAAGTTCATTTCAAAGCATAATGTCAAAGATTGATGAATAACTTTGCTAATTCAAATTAGGATGGCTTTTTGCAGAGATATAGCCATAGAACTAAAAGGCTTCTCAGAGGCAATTTAGTTCAACCTCTTATTTTTTAATAGATGAGGAAATTGAGGGCAATGGAGATTAAGAGACAGTCATTGTACAAACTGTTCCTTTGGTTCTACTCCTGAAATTTTTAACAAGTTTACTAAAATCTACAAATTTGTTCATGTTATAATATTGATGTTATAGTATAAATTGTATGCAGGGGGGTTGGTTCTGCTTACTTCACTGTGCATTCATTCATATATGTCTTTCCAGTTGTTTTTGAAATGAGTTTCCTCATTTTGTACCACAAAATATGAGTCCATCACATAGTAGTTTGGTTTTTATTTGTTTGTTTGTTTTGTTTTGTTTTGTTTTGGCTAGGCAATGGGCTTAAGTGATTTGTCCAGGGTCACACAGCTAGTAAGTGTCAAGTCTCTGAGGTCATATTTGAGTTCAGGTACTCTTGATTCCACAGCCCAGCGCTTTATCCACTGAGCCACCTAGCTGCCCCTGTCACATAGTTTATTAAGTCACAAGTGAACCACCAATATTTCTTATGCTGACCTCCCCCTATTATGCAGTACATTGCCTGAATATTTCAAAATAAGAAATTTCTCCCTACTCCCACAGTGAGGTAAAATATAAGACAAGAAAAAATGATCTTAAATTGGGGTCAGGGACTGGGTTCCCTTCTGGAGGAAATCTCTAAGCAAGTGTCATGGTCATGGTCATGTATGTTCTGGGGTTTCTGCAGCCTCATCTTATCCTGGCTCAATAGTTAGAATGTTTTTCTTGGAGGACAGGCCAATGGAAAATATAGGCCAGAGAGACTCTAAAAAGGAGATGGTGAATGTATAGATGTGGCATCTACTGTCTGAATCATAAAACACTATATCTCCTGCCTCATAATTCAAAAAGATACCCACTTTGTAGAGTTTCCTTGTTACAGGAACAAGTATCCTGGTTATGGTGCAAACAACATACTTATTTTGTCTTAGACTCGAAAGCCAATACTCAATAGAAGAAGATGGTGAAACTGCTCCAATTCTTTTTACAGAGTTCTTACAAAGACCAACATCCCAAGCAGAACTGTTTCCCACTATAACCTCCCAATAATGTCTCCCAGACATGAAACTCTGAGTTGCTAGAATAGCACCACATAGATTAGGTCTCTCTACAGTAGGACACAACTTGATCTGTGCATCTTTTCTTCTTATTATTTTTATATCTGTGGACAAGATGATTCCAGAATAGGCAGTTTGAGGATACAGGCTGATTTCCTCACAGAACTTTTTTCTTGATCACATCTCTCAGCTTCCAGTTCCTCATTATGTGAAGGGTGAGCAATTTGAAGGATTGTGCCACTGTCTCCAGTTGTCGACTAGACCAGAGAGTCTTCATACACTTCTTATTGCACTTAGGACATTGAAAGCTGGGCTTTGAAGTCTTTATAATAAATTGATGGATACATCTTGCGCAGAAATTGTGACACATTCTATAGATATGGTACATGTGAAGAAATCTAGGCAAATGGGGCACTTCAGCTCTCCCCAAAGATTTGAAATGAGATATGAGGCCATAACTTGTATTATTTCTAATCTGGGGCTTTCCTGGGTTTGGAGCTGTAGTTCAGTTTCCCAGTATCACATAGTTTTGTTAATTACTGCTTTATAATATACTTTGAGATATTCCTAGCTTACCTTCCTTTGTATTTTTTTTTCATTAATACTCTTGATAGTCTGGACCATTTTTTTTTCCCAGATGAATGTTGTTGTTATTTTTTGTCTTGCTCTATCAAATAATTTTAGTAATTTGACTGATATGGAAGTGAATAAGTAAATTAGCTTAAGTGGAATTATAATTTTTTTATTATTTTTATCATATTGGCTTGGCCTACCCATGAGCAATTGATATTTTTCCAATTGTTTAAGTCAGATTGTGTTTGTGTAAAAAGCATTTTGTAATTATATTCATCTAGTTCCTGGGTTTGTCTTGGCAGGTAGATTCCCAGGGATTTTTTATTGTCTACAGTTATTTTAAAAGAAATTTCACTATGTATCTCTTTTTTCTGGGCTTTGTTGGTCATATAAAGAAATGCTAATGATTTACGTGGGTTTATTTTATATCCTGCATCTTCGCTAAAGGTGTTATTATTTCCAGTGGTTTTTTAGTTTATTCTTCAGGGTTTGCTAAGTATACCATCATATCATCTTCAAAGAGTGATAGTTTCTTTTCCTCATTGCCTTTTCTAATTCTTTAAATTTATTTTTCTTATCTTATTGCTATAATAACATTTCTAGTATTATATTGAATAATAGTGGTGATAATGGGCATCCTTGCTTCACCCCTGATCTTATTGGGAAGATTTCTAACTTATCCCCATTATATATAATGCTTGCCGATGGTTTTAGATATGTGGAGCTTATTGTTTGATTCCTTATCTTTATTCCTATGTTCTTTAATGTTTTTCATAGAAATGGGAACTGTATTTTTTCAAAAGACTTTTTAGCATCCATTGAAATGGTAATATGATTTCTGTTGGTTTTGTTATTGACGTGGTCAAAAATGTGAATGATTTTCTCAATATTGAAACAACCCTGAATTACTGGCATAAATTCCACCTGGTCAGAGAGCATTATACTTTTGCATTGTTATTCATTACGGATATTGATCTATGATTTTCTTTCTCTATTTTACCTCTTCCTGGTTTAGGTATCAGAAATATATTTGTGTCATAAAAGGAGTTTGGTAAGACTCCTTTTTCACCTATTTTTTCAACTAGTATATGTTTTATTGGAATTAATTGTTCTTTAAATGTCTGGTAGAATTCACTTTTGAACCTATTTGGCTCAGGGAATTTTTTCTTAGGGTGTTCATTAAAGGATCTTTAATTTATTTTTCTAAGACGCGATTATTTAGGCATTCATTTTTGATCTGTTTATCAGGGTAATTTATATTTTTTGTAAATATATGTATTTGTTCCTTGGGGGATCCTCATGTCTGGTTCTGCACTGAGGGTGTGAGTGAGGGATTGCTGCTACTAGTGGTGGCCTAATGGGTCTGGCAGCTTACCTGGTGTTGAGCCAGGTTCATCGTGTTGTATCTGGCATGTGCTGAGGACTCTGGGTTGTTTCTGTGTTTCCCCTGCAATGCAATGAAACACCTGGTCATCTTGCCACTGGAGGTTGCCTGTTTGCCCAGGTCTATGTTGAAGCACATGGAAGTCCCCAGATTTGGAGTCTTCCCATTCTCTTGGCTATGTCAATGCATGTGGAGGTCCCTGTGTTGGCATTTGCCTGCTACACTCTACTGAGGTTCAGTATCTATTGCTGTTTTTGAGGTGGGATTTACTGATGACTTTCTGGGATGCTTCCTCTGCTGAACTGCACTCCCCTTTTACCTAAGGGAGACAGGCCTTTCCTGCCAATCTTACAAGTTTCTTAGACTAAAATTTTTTTTTCACCATGTCTTTTTGATGGTTCGGCTATTCCAAGATTTGTTTTGGGGTGCTATTTTATGGTTGTTTGGAAGTGAATATGGGAGAGTTATGGCTTTGTCTGGTAGAATTCTAAAATAAATTATTGCCAGGATTATTTGTAAACCTTTAGAAAAAAGGAAATTGATTAGTGAGAACTGCTAAGGTTAACTAAGAATAAGTCACCCCCCAGTAATGTCATTATCATTTACTTAAGCCTTTAATAAGATAGCTATGGAGTTATGGTTTCTGTACTAGTGAATCGGAGACATGATGTAAACTGGATTTCAATAATACATTTGACAGGTTCTTGTTGTTATCCTTGTAGATAAAATGGAACATTTGCCCAAGAGTACTGCCATCTGGGTACAGATCTGGTTAATTCATGGATTATTACTGACTTTAGGTAAGTCTACAGAAATCATTATAAACTTTGGTGCTATTAATTTGATTTGATAACTTCATTTAAATAGAATTGTTTTGTTATAAAACTTTATTCTGAAAAAAGGATTCATTAGATTGCCATAGTAGTCAGTGATACAAAAATGTTTAAGAACTTATGACCTAGGGAAAGGGTAGAGCTTTAAAGGACTCTGTGCTTGATTTTATTACATTGGATACCCATATCAAAGATTTGAATTGAGATATTGATGATATAGTTATCATTTTTGATATTGGAGTTGGAGATGACAGAATTTGTATATAAAATAAGTAATCTTACCATACAAAAATGGTGATCTGAAATTAAATGATTGAAATTTAATAGTGATCAATACAAGACCCTGTACTTGATTTAATAAGAAAAAGATTTATAAAATATATGTTAGAATTAGTTCTTAAGGGGAAAAAAATCATACAGAATGCAATGGATTGCAAGTTTAATTGGTATCACTAATGTAATGTGGCAGCTGAAAAACTAAAATGATCTAGACTGACTGAAGTGACAGTCAGGTTGTAATTTTTCAATTCTGGGTGACACATTTAGAAGGGACATTAACAAGGTGGAGAATGTACTGAGGACGATGACAAGGAAAGTGATAGGATTAGAAAGCATGATCTATGAGAATCAGTTAAAGGAATTGGGAGATAAAACATTTGGTGTGGAGGGTAGGAGAAAGGGGCAGGATGCATTTTAAAATGTTTTATAGTTTGTCATATGGAAAAGGTATTAGAATTGTTTTCCTTGCCCTTTTAATGAAGAACTATGAATATAACTTGACTTAGCATGAGAGAAAAAAACCTTCTTTAAAGGTTATATTAGAAAATTAGAATAGTAGTTAAGTTTAAGTTCATTGGAACTGGTAGGTCTCTTATTATCGGAACTATTCAGACACAATTGAGTTACTGCTTATTGGTTATAGTGAAGATAGGTTCATATTTAGAGTCAGAATGGACTAAATGACCTTTAATGTCCCTTCTGATTCTATGCTGAAAAATCAAGGTAAAAACACCTACATTCACCAGAAGATAAGTTAAGACATATGCCTACCCATCAGGAGTTGTCATAGTTTGTGTAAATCTGACCTGAACTTTAGTTTCCTCATCCATAAAATGGGATCCAAAGGGTAGTCCTAATTACCTCAAAGGGCTTAAGTGAGGCACAGGCTTTTAAAATAACTGTATAAAAGTAGATTATTTAAATGATTCATTGTGCTAATCATATTTCCCATTTGGTGATATTACTATTCTCTAGATCATTTGAAATGCTTTTGATTCACAATGAATCTCCCATTGCAACAGACTTCATTATGAAATAAAAGTTCTGTAATTCAGAGATAACCATTGAGTTGAATATCCTGGAATCAAACACATAACATAACAATGTAAAGAATGAACAATTTGTTCTATTGCATTGTATTGTGTTATGGGTGAGTAGCTAAAAGACCATGGTAATATCTGCATTTCTAAAAATGAAAAATGCAAAACTAAATTAGATTTCAGAAAAAAAAGGGTTGAAACTTGCCACTGGATTTGTTTCCTTTGATTTGTCCTGTCAAATAATATGCCAAAACATTTTGAAATTATATCTGTATCTATCTAGATAGAGATATACAGATATGTGATGTATACATAGACACATACATTTATATGTGTGTGTATTGAATTTTTTTGTTCACTTAAACAGACAATATATTGACAATGAAATGAAAAGTTCCAAATCCAGCAAGCCATCTATTAAGACTTATGTTTAATTAGAATGAACTTTACAAAAACAACAAATGACAATATGAACCTAAAGAATTCATTCTTTTGAATGTCTTAATCTACAGTGCAACTATGGAGAGTTTCTTTACAAGAAGCTGATCTAGAAATAGACATGATCTTAACAGGAATAGAATGACTTTGTGGATTAAGACTTCTTCAACATCCATTGTTAAGGTACTAAAAGAGTAAGAATATTCATATTGAAAAATAACAGGGAGATATTATTGATGCACAGAAGAAAGAAAAGACATCTATTTTATAATTTAGTTATGTGCATCACCACATAAAGAAGTGATAGGCTCAGAGTGCAGATTGAAGCACTGGGGAAAGGGGAGATGGAAGAAAGAATTCAAAAAAGAAAATACAATGAAATTGATTTTAAAATCAATAGTATATCATTTAGAATCATTCTAGACCTGTGATTTGATTTTATTTTTTGCATTTAACAGCATTGTATTTTTCCAATTACATGTAAAGATAATTTTCAACATTCGCTTTTATAAGATGTTCAGTTACCATTTTTTTTCCTTCCCTCCCTCTCCTCCTCAATCCACAAGATGGAAAGAAATCTGACATAGGCTATATATGTGCAAGCATATTAAACATATTTCCACTTTAGTCATGTAAAAGAAGAATCAGAACAAAAAAGGAAAAACTATGAGAAAAGGAATAAAAAGGAAATAGCATGATTTGATATGCCTTCAGATTACATAACTCTGTACTGGGTGCAGTTAGCATTTTCCATCATGAATATTTAAGAATCATCTTAGATCATTCTATTGCCGAGAAGAGCTATCAAAGTTGGTCATCACACAATGTCACTGTTACAGAGTACAATGTTCCCCTGGTTCTTCTCACTTCACTCAACATCAGTTTATGTAAGTCTTTCTAGTTCTTTTTTTCCCTGAAATCTGCCTGCTCATTCTTTTTTTGTTGTTGTTGTTTGTTTGTTTTGGTAAGGCAATTGGGGTTAAGTGACTTGCCCAAGGTCACACAGCTAGTACGGATCAAGTGTTTAGTCTGAGGTCAGATTTGAACTCAGGTCCTCCTGACTTCGGAGCCAGTGCTCTCTCCGCTGTGCCACCTAGCTGCCCCCCTGCTCATTATTTCTTAAAGCACTATAGTATTCTTTTACATTCATATATGACACTTGTTCATCCTTTCCCAAAATGAGGAGCATCACTTCAATTTCTAAATTTTTGCCACCACAAGAAAAGAGCTACTATTAATATTTTTGTACATGCTGGTCCTTTTCCCTCTTTTATGATCTCTTTGGGATAGAGACCTAGTAGTGGTATTGCTAAATCAAAAGGAATGCACAATTACATAACCCTTTTTTTCATAACTCCAAATTGCTCTCCAGAATGATTGGATCAGTTCACAACTCTGCCAACATAGCATTAGTGTTCCACTTTTTCAAGATCTTCTCCAGCCTTTATCATTTTCCTTTTCCATCAGATTAACCTATCTGATTGGTGTGAGGTAGTACCTCAAAGTTGCTTTAATTTGAATTTCTCTAATCAATAGTGATTTAGAGTAATTTTTATTTGAATATAGATAGCTTTAATTTCTTCATCTGAAAACTGCCTGTTCTTATCCTTCTAGCATTTATCAATTGGGGAATGACTTGTATTCTTATAAATTTGACTTAGTTCTCCATATGTTTTAGAAATAAGGCCCTTATCAAAGACACTGGTTATAAAAAGTGTTTCTCAGGTTTCTGCTTCCCTCCTAATCTTCATTTCACTGGCTTTGTTTCTGTAAAAAAAATTTTAATATTTGATGTATATTAAACTATTCATTTGGCATTTCATAGTCTTCTCTATCTCTCATTTGGTCATAAATCCTTCTGTTCTCCATAAATTTGACAGATAAACTATTCCTTGTTTTTCTAATTTACTTCTGGTGTCACTTTTATATCCAAATCATAGTATCTTGGTATACAGTGTGAGATGTTGGTCTATGCCTAGTTTTTACCACATTATTTTCCAGTTTTCCCAGAAGTGTTTTCCTCTTTTTAAAATTGTATGTTATCATTATACTTTTATAATTAATTATTTTTTAGTTTTCAACATTCATTTCACTTTTGATTTTAAATTTTCCCCCTCCTTCCCATCTCCCTCCCCAAGATGGTATGCAATCTGATATAAGCTCTACATATACATTCTAATTAAACATATTTTAACATTAATCATGTTGTAAAGAAGAATTGGAACCAATAGAAGGAATGACAAGAAAGAAGAAACAAAATAAAATGAGAGAAAAAAAGAGCAAATAGTATGTTTGATCTGCATTCAGATTTCATCAGTTTTTTTTTTCTCTGGATGTGGGTAGCATTTTCCATCCTGAGTCTTTTGGATTTGTCTTGAATCATTTTATTGCTTAGAAGAACTAAGTCTATCATAGTTGATCATCACACAATGTTATTGTTACTGTGTACAAGTTTTCCTGGTTTTGCTCACTTCACTCAGCATAAGTCCATACAAGTCTTTCCAGGTGTTTCTGAAGGCTACTTGCTCTTAATTTCTTATAGAAAAATAATATTCCATTACATTCATATATCACAACTTATTCAACCATTCCCCAATTAATGGGCCTCCCCTCAAATTCCAACTCTTTGCCATGCCAGAAATAACTGCTATAAATATTTTTGTACATGTGGGTCCTTTTCCAAATTTTATTATCTCTTTGGGATACAGCCCTAGAAGTGGTGTTGCTGAGTAAAAGGGTATGCACATTTTTATAGCCCTTTGGCCATAGTTCCAAATTGCTCTCCAAAATTGTTGGATCAGTTCACAACTCCACCAACAATGCATTAGTGTTCCAATTTTCCCACATCTTCTCCAACATTTATCGTTTTCTTGTTTTGTCATGTTAACCAATCTGATAGGTGCAGTGTGGTACCTCAAGTTGTTTTAACTTACATTTCTCTAATCAATAGTGATTTAGAGCATTTTTTCATATGACTATAGATATCTTTAATCTCTTCCTCTGAAAACTGCTTGTTCATATCCTTTGACCATTTATCAAGTGGGGAATGACTTGTATTCTTATAAATTTGACTTAGTTCTCTGTGTATTTTAGAAATGAGACCCTTATCAAAGACACTGGTTATAAAAATTCTTTCCCAGTGTTCTGCTTCTCTCCAAATCTTGATTGCATTGGCTTTGTTTGAGCAACATTTTTTTTTCAATTTAATGTAATCAAAATAATCCATTTTGCATTTTATAATATTCTCTGTCTCTTGTTTGGTCATAAATTCTTCTGTTCTCCATAAATCTAAGAGGTAAACTATTCCTTGCTCTTCCAGTTTGCTTATAATATCAGCTTTTATATATAAATTGTGTACCCATTTGGAATTTATTTTGGCATATGGTGTAAGATGTTGGTCTATGCCTAGTTTTTGCCATACTATTTTCTACTTCTCCCAGCAGTTTTTTTTAATAGTGAGTTCTTATCCCAGAAGCTAGGGTCTTTGGGTTTATCAAACACTAGATTATTACAGTCATTGACTACTGTGTCTTGCATACCTAACCTATTCCTCTGATCCACCACTCTATTTCTTAGTCAGTACTAAGTAGTTTTGAAGACTGCAGCTGTGTAATATAATTTAAGATCTGGTATGGCTAGGCCACCTTCCCTAGGATTTCTTTTCATTAATTTCCTTGATATTATGGACCTTCTATTTTTCCAGATGAATATGCTATTTTTTCTAGCTCTGTAAAATATTTTTGGTAGTTTGATTGGTATGATACTGAATATGTAAATTAATTCAGTTTGAAATGTCATTTTTATTATATTCGCTTGGCCTACCCTTGAACAACTGACTTTTCCCCCAATAATTTAGATCAGGCTTAATTTGTGTGAAAAGTGTTTCACAATTGTGTTCATATAGTTGATGGGTCTGTTTTGGGCAGGTAGACTCCTAACTATTTTATGATATCTACAGCAACTTTCAATGGAGTTTCTCTTTCTATCTCTTGCTGTTGTGTTTGTTAATATACAGAAATGCCAATGATTTATGTGGGTTTATTTCATATCCTACAACTTTGCTAAAGTTTATTTTTCAAGTAGTTTTTTATTTTAGCTTGATTCTCTAGAATTCTGTAAGTATATCATCATATCATCTTCAATGAGTGATAGCTTTGTTTCTTCTTTGCCTAATCCAATACCTTCAATTTCTTTTTTTCTTCTCTTATTGCTAAAGCTAGCATTTCTAGTGCCATATTGAATAATAGTGATGATAATGGACATCCTTGTTTAACCCCTGAACTTATTGGAAAAGCTTCAGGGTTATCCCCATAACATATAATCTATTGAGATAATCATGGTTTCTGTTAGTTTTGTTGTTAATATGATCAATTATACTGATAGTTTTCCTAATATTGAAGCAGCCCTGCAATCATGGTATAAATACTAGCTGGTAATAGTGTATTATTCTCATGATAAGTCACTGTAATATTTGTACTAGCACTTTATTTAAACATTTTTGCATCTATATTCATTAGGGAAATTGGTCTATAATTTTCTTTCTCTGTTTTGGCTCTTCCTGGTTTAGGGATCAATATCATATTTGCATGAAAAAATAATTTGGTAAGACTCCTTCTTTGCTTATTTTCCCAAATAGTCTATATAATATTGGAATTAATTGTTCTTTAAATGTTTGATAGAATTCACTTGTAAATACATCTGGCCCTGGAGATTTTTTTTTCCTGAGGTAGTTCATTGATGGCTTATTCAATTTTTTTTTTGAGATGGGGTTATTTAAGTGTTTCATTTTCTCCTCTGTTAATCTGGGCAATTTATGCCTTTGTAAATATTCATCCATTTCACTAAGATTGGCAAATTTATTGGCATGCGGTTGGGCAAAATACTTTGTAATTATTGTCTTAATTTCCCCTTCATTGGTGGTGAATTCACCCTTTTCATTTTTGATAATGGTAATTTTGTTTTCTTCTTTCTTTTTTTAAGTTATATTAACCAAAGGTTTATCTATTTTATTGATTTTTTCATAAAACCAGCTCTTAGTTTTATTTATTAGTTCAATAGTTTTCTTAATTTCAATTTTTTTTCTTTTTCCCAATTTATTTAATTGTTTTTAGTTTTCAACATTCATTTCCACAAGATTTTGAGTTCCAAATTTTCTACCTATACCTCCCCTACCCTGCCCCATGATGGTTTACATTCTGATTCACCTTCACCCAATCTGTTCTCTCTTCTATTCCCCTCATCTTATCCACTACCCCTTAGATTTTCCTGTAGGATAAAATAGATTTCTATACCTCTTTGTCTCTGTATCTTATTCCGTAGTTGCATGCAGAAACAAAATCTAATATTCATTTGTAAAACTTTGAGTTCCAAATTCTCTCCCCTCCTTCATCCACCCACCCTCATTGAGAAGGCAAGCAATTCGACATAGGCTATACATGTGTAGTCATGCAAAATACTTCCATAAGTCATGTTGTGAAATATTAACTGTATTTCCCTCCATCCTATCTGACCCCTGATCATTTTTCTATTCTCTCCTTTGTCCCTGTCCCTCTTCAAAAGTGTTTACTTCTGATTACCCCCTCTCCCAATCTGCCCTACCTTCTATCACCCCTTCCTCTCTTATCCATTTCCCCCTGCTTTCCTGTAGGGTAAAATAAATTTCCATACCCAATTGAGTGTGTGTGTTATCCCCTCCTTAAGCCGAATCTGATAAGAGTATGGTTCACTCATTCCTTCTCACCTCTCCCTTACCACCCTCCATTGTAAAAACTTTTTCTTGTCTCTTTTATGTGAGATAATTTAAAGCATTCTACCTCTACTTTTCTCCTTCTCCCAATACATTCCTCTCTCACCCATTAATTTTATTTCTCAGATATCATCCCTTCATATTCATATACTCAGTTTTTCCAGGTAGGTGATTCTTGGTTTTAATCCTAGCTCCTTTGACCTCTGAAACACCATAGTCTAAACCTCTGATCCCTTAATGTATAAACTGCTAAATCTTGTAATATCATAATTGTGTTTCCACAGTAGTTAAATTGTTTCTTTCTGGTTGCTTGCAATATTTTCTCCTTGACCTGGGAACTCTGGAATTTGGCTATAATATTCCTATTATTTGGAGGTGTTTGGGAGAGAACTCAAGGTAGTCCCTGCTTTTTGTCTACCATCTTGCCTCTGCCTCCCTAATTTCAATTTTATTGTTCTCACCTTTGGTTTTCAGGATTTCTAATTTGGTATTTAGTTGGAGATTTTTAATTTGTTCTTTTTCTAATTTTTTTCAGTCGCATGGCCAATTCATTGATCTCCTCTTTCTCTATTTTATTCATGTAAGCATTTAGAGAAATAAAACTTCACCTACAAACTGCTTTTACTGTATTACATAAGTTTTGGTATATTGTCTCCTTATTGTCGTTCTCTTGGATGAAGTTATTGATTGTTTCTATGATTTGCTGTTTGGCCAACTCATTCTTTAAGATTATATTATTTAGTTTCCAGTTAATTTTTAGTCTATCTTTCCATGGCCCTTTATTACATATAATTTCAATGCATCATGATCTGAAAAGGATGCATTTAATATTTCTGCCTTTCTGCATTGGATTGTGAGGTTTTTATGCCCTAGTACATGGTCAATTTTTTGTGCATGTGCCATGTACCACTGAGAAAAAAGTATATTCCTTTCTATCCCCATTCAATTTTCTCCAGAGATCTAGCATATCTAACTTTTCTAAAATTCTATTCACCTCTTTAATTTCTTTCTTGTTTATTGTGTAGATAGATTTATCAAGTTAAGACAGGGGGAGGTTGAGGTGCCCCACAAGTATAGTTTTGTTGTCTATTTCTTCCTGTAACTCCCTTAACTTCTTCTCTAAGAATTTGGATATTATACCACTTGGTGCATATACATTTAGTAATGATATTACTTCATTGTTTATGGTGCCTTTTAGCAGGATGTTAGTTCCTTCCTTATCATTTTTAATAAGATCTATTTTTGCTTTTGCTTTGTCTGAGATCAGGATTGCTACCCCTTCTTTTTTTTTTTTTTACTTCGGCTGAAGCATAATATATTCTACTCTAACCTTTTACCTTTACCATGTGTGTATCCCTCTGTTTCAAACTTGTTTCTTGTAAACAACAAATTGCAGGATTATGGTTTTTAATCCATTTTGCTAATTGCTTCCATTTTTTTTTTTTGGAGAATTTATCCCATTCATATTCAGAGTTATAATTATCTGTGTCTTTCTTTCCATCCTACTGCCCTGTCCCATGTTTATTCATTTCTTTCTCTTTATTTTTCCCTTTCCCTCCTCACTACAGTTTTGCTTTTGGCTGCCTCTTTAATTCTACCATCCTTTCTATTGGCCTCCTCACTTTTTCTTCCTCTTTTACCTTACTATTTCTTCCCTCCCTTCTATCCCTGCCTTCCCTTCTCTTTCCCCTTTCCCCTCCTACTGACTATATGGGAAATTAAATTTCTATACCTGAGTATGGTATTCCCTGCTTGAGCTTACTCAGATGAGAGTAAAATTCAAACAATTATCATCTCCCTCCCTTCTTGCCTTCTACTGTAATATGTCTTTGTGCCTTTTCATGTGATGAAATTTACCCTTTTCTGTCTCCTCCTTTCCTGTATTGCCATTATAATTCTTTTTAACCAGTTCATTAGGTCTTTTATCATCTCATCAAAGTCAACTTAAACCCCGTTCCTCTGTCTATGTGTATGCATTCTTTTATTTCTGTGTAATTAATAATCAATTTATTAATTATGGTTAGCAAATATTTTTCCTTCATAATTTATTTATTTTTAGTTTTCAACATTCACTTCAGTAAGATTTTGCATTTAAAATTTTCTCTTCCTCCTATTCCTCTCTCCCCCCTCAAGACAGTGTGCAATCTGATATAGGCGCTACTTTTACATTCATAGTAAGCATTCTTTTTTGCCATTAGTCATGATGTAAAAAACAATTAGAACTAATGAGAGGAACCATGAGAATGAAGCAATAAAACAAAAGAACAAAGGAAAAGGAGAGTAAGTAGTATGCTTCTTTCTGCATTCAGACTCCATAGTGCTTTGTCTTGATGTGGATAGCAATTTTCATCATGAATCCTTTGGAGTTGTCTTAGATTCTTGCATTGCTGTGAAGAACTGAGCCTATCAAAGCAAGTCATCCCAGAATGTGGCTGTAACTATGTACAATGTTGTCCTGGTCCTGCTCATTTCACTCTGCATCTGTTCATGTAAGACTTTCCAGGTTTCTTTTTTTTTTAAGTCTGCCTGCTCATCATTTCTTATAGCATAATAGTATTCCATTACATTCATATAACACAACTTGTTCAACCCTTTCCCATTTGATGGGCATCCCCTTACTTTCCTATTCTTTGCCACCACAAAAAGAGTTTCTATAAATATTTTTGTACATGTGGGTCCTTTTCCAATTTTTGTGATCTCTTTGGGATACAGATCTAGAAGTGGTATTGCTGAATCAAAGGGTATGCACAATTTTATGGCCCTTTGGGTATAGTTCCAAATTACTCTCCAAAATGGTTGGATCAGTTCACAACTCTACCAACAATGCATTAGTGTTCCAATTTTCCCACATCTTCTCCAACATTTATCATTGTACCGATTTGTCATATTAGCCAATCTAAAAGGTGTTCTGTGGTATCTCAGAATCTTTTTTATTCACATTTCTGTAATCAATAGTAATGTAGAACTTTTTTTTAATATGACTAAAGATAGCTTTAGTTTCTTCCTCTGAAAACTCACTGTTCATATCTTTTGACCCTTTATCAATTGGGGAATGACTTGTGTTCATATATATTTGACTTAGTTATCTATATATTTTAGAAATGAGGCCTTTATCAGAGACAGTAGCTTTAAAAATTCTTCTCCAGTTTTCTGCTTCACTCCTAATCTTGGATGCATTGGCTTTGTTTGTGCAAAAGTACATCCCTTCTAAATGCCATAATAAAGATATAGTTCTCAAGAATTATAAGTATTATCTTCCCTTGTAGGGATGTAAACAGTTTAATCTTATTGAATAACATGTTTTTTTAATTTTTATTTTCCTGTTTACCTTTTTATGCTTCTCTTGAGTCTTATACTGGAGATTAAATTCTCTGTTCATCTTTTGATTTTTCATCAAGAAAATTTTGAAGTCCCCTATTTCATTGACTGTCCATCTCCTCCCCTGAAAGATTATGCTCAATTTTGCTGGGTATTTGATCTTTGCTTGTAATCCAATCTCCTTTGCCTCACATAATATCATATTCTAAGCCCTAAGATCTTTTAATGTAGAAGCTGCAAAATTCTGCATAATCTTGACTGCACTTCCATGATATTTGAATTGTTTCTCCTTGGCTGCTTGCAGATTTTTCTTCTTGACTTGAAAATTATGGAATTTGACTGAAATATTCTTTGGCATTTTCAATTTGGGATCTCTTTCAGGAGGTGATTGTTAGATTCTTCTGATGACTATTTTACTCTCTGGTTCTAGGATCATAGGGCAGTTTCCTTGATGATCTACTGAAAGATGCTGTCTAAGTTCTTTTTTTCATCATGGCTTTCAGGTAGACCAATAATTCTTATGTTCTCTCTCCTGTATCTATTTTCTAGGTCAGTTTTTTGTTTCAATGATGAATTTAACATTTTCTTTTATTATTTTTTTCATTCTTTTTTATTTTGTTTTACTGATTGTTGATGGCTCATAGAGTCATTAGCTTCCAATGGCCCAATTCTTATTTTTAATGAATTGTTTTCTTCAGTTAACTTTTGCTCCTCCTTTTCCATTTGACCCATTTTGCTTTTTAGGGAGTTGTTTTCTCCAGTGTACTTTTTTTCCCATTCTGTCAAGTGTATTTTTAAAGGAATTATTCAATTTTTCTTCTACCTCCCTTATTTGATTTTTAAAATTCTTCTTGAGCTCTTCCAAGAAGGCTTTTTGGGCTTGAGACCAGTGCATATTCCCCTCTGAAGTTTCAGATGTGGGTATATTAACAATGCTTTTCTCTCCTGAATTTGTATTTTGATCTTCCCTGTCACCAAGATAACTTCTCTATCGTCGTTGTTTTTCTGTGTTGCTTTTTGCTCATGTCACTTGCCTTTTTTCTGGCTTTTAAAGTTAATCTCTGCTTCTGGGGCACAGGGGGAACTGTCTCAGGCTTCTTGAACTGGAGTTTAGGAGCCTTTTTACTCATTTGCTGAGGTGGGGCTTTCCTTTGGCTTGCTGGTACACCTCCTTTCCTCTACTGATCCCCTTCAGCCACAGCAAGATTAATTTCTGATTAACCTCCCTAGCCTTCACTAGCTAAAAGACTGCTGTATCTAGTCTTTCTGCTGACTCTACTATTTCAGGATTTTTCCTGGGACAATATTCTCTGGTATTTTCAAGGTCAATAAGGGAGAGTGAAAGAAACTCACTGCTTACTCCACCATTTTGACTCCCAGAACTCTAAATAGGTGACTTTCAAACAGTCTGTGGGCTAATAGCTGCAGGAACAGGGCTACAGCTCTTGCCAAGACTACTGCTGCTAATTTAGTCACTCCTAATACCTGTTTTTGGTTTTCTGGTGCTGGGGCTGTATTGGCACACCTTGCAGCCCTGTGCTGGACTATGCTTCTCTCACCCAATTTGGATAGATCCTTCCCTTTCCCAGTAGTTTTTGTCAAATACTGAGCTCTTCTCCCAAAGGTTGAGGTCTTTGGGTTTTTCGAACATTAGTTTACTATGGTTACTAACTGCTGTGTCTTGTGTACATAACTGATTCCATTGATCGAACCCCTCTTTCTTAGCCAGTACCAAGTAGTTTTGATGATTGCTGCTTTATAATACAGTTTTAGATCTGGTATGCTACACCACCTTCCCTTGCATTTCTTTTCATCCATTCCCTTAATATTCTAGACCTTTTGTTCTTCCAGATTAATTTTGTTACCATTTTTATAACTCTAAAAAATTATTTTGGAAGTTTGATTGGTATGGCACTAAATAGGTAAATTAATTTAAGTAGAATTGTCATTTTTGTGTATTATCCCAGCCTAAACATGAGCAATCGATATTTTTCAAATTATTTAGATCTGACTCTATTTGTGTGGAATGTGTTTTGTAATTGTGTTCATATGGTTCCTGGGTTTGTCTTGGCAAGTACACTCCCAAATAATTTATATATATATATATATATATATATATAGTCTGCCCTTATTTTAAATGGAATTTCTCTTTCTGTCTCTTGTCATTGGGTTTTGTTAGTAATGTATAGAAATACCAGTGATTTATGTGGGTTATTTTTCATCTCATTGCTAAAGCTTACATTTCCAGTATAATATTGAATAATAGTGGTGAAAATGGACACCCCTGTTTCACCCCTGATATTATTGGGAATGTCTGTAGCTCATCAACATTAAATGTAATGTTTTTGATTCTTTTGAACAGATACCTCTTATCATTTTAGGATAACTCCATTTATTTTTATGATCTCTAGTGTTTTTTAATAGGAATGGGTGCTGTATTTTGTGAAAAGCTTTTTCTGCCTCTGTTGACATAATCACGTGATTTATGTTAATTTTGTTATTAATATGTAAACATGTGATTTTATAAGCTTAGATATATCCTGGTTTGGAAAATCCCTCCACCAATAGAGGTTAAAACTCACCCATAATTTAGTTGTCTAAGAAATTAGGATATTAAATGATTTGCCCAGAGTCACAAAGCCAGAAATAGTGAAAAGAATTATGGCATAGTAGATAGTCTTCCTTTAGTCTTTCTTTAGATAAGAAGATTTGGATACATGTCTTTTATCTCTCACACTACAGTTATATGATAAATGTGGTTATGATTTATACAACTGTAGGTTAGGTTTTCTTCATTGGGGAGGGGAATTTCTTATGTTAACTGAGTATGTTACTTCATCTATTGAGTACCAACATATTCATTGGCACATTGTTGCTAAGCAAATAGATAGCTAGTTATTGCTTTCCAGTAATTAGGACCAGCCCTATTATGACTGATTGGGAATCTGGAGGAGAGTGGCTTACAGATGAACATCACATATAAAAAATGATAAAAGTTGAATAAAAATAAATTAATCATAAATAAGATGAATTTCAAAAATTTAAAAAAATGAAATGTTAAGAAACAAAGAATAAATCTTCTAATGGAAATTTGTTATTGTTGTTTAGTAGTTCAGTCATTACTGACTCTTGTGACCCCCATATGAGTTTTTTGGCAAAGATGTTGGAGTGGTGTACCATTATCTTTTCTAATGGATTAAGGCAAAGAGAGGTTAAGTGACTTGTCCATGGTCACAGTGTTAGTGAGTGTATGAGGCTGGATTTTAGCTCATGTCTTCCTGACTATAGACACAGTGGTCTATACAGTGAACCACTCAGTTGTCTCCTATGGAAATTTAGTTATCTGTATATTATTATTAAAATTAAAATATATATCATATGATCATAAGAATGTTTGATATCTAGCTATAGTATTTAAGAGATAATCATGATATTTGGAAAGCACATTGGATTTGGAATAAAAGCACCTAGCTTCAAAGCCTTCTCAATATTAGCGCCTAAGAGTATGTACTATGGCAAATATCACAAGCTCTAAGTAGCTCAGTTTCATGTTCTATAAAATGTGAAGTGGTTGAATAAAATGCCCTATAATTCTAAATCTATGTTAACTTGGTAAGATACTGATTAGTGTACAATATATTTATTGTAAATAAAACATCAACTGCAAAGCTAGATTATTTATGAAAAAGGGAAAATCTTATGCTATAGACTAGTGGATCTACATTCACCAATTCCAAGCACCTCAGTCACATATTTATCTGTTCTGTTACCTCTATATAGTGTAAAAAAATGTAAAACCTTGTAAAAAATTGAAAACATTTTTTTTAATGGTGGACCAAGCTACAAAGCAAATTGCAGGTGCATTTTAATATTCTTTTAATGTGCTCCAAAATCTGTTCTAAATCAGTCATCTTGCAAAGCAATGATGAAACAAAGAGATAAACAAATGTGAAATGCCAAGTGGTCAAGCTGAAAAAGAAGGCTCAATTTGTTCAGTCAATTAATTGCATCAAAGTAGAAAGCCAATTTCTATTCATGTTCATGTTGGGCCTACAACTACAAATCAATGCACTGCCACCTTCTTCTGACTATGGTTGGTCAGAAGCAGAAACATCTTACTCTCCACTAAGTCCTGGCACAAATAAACTTGAACTTCTAGATATAATGACAGAAAACAAATTGCCTGCCAAGGAAACAACAGGCAGTGAAAAATCTAGCTGATGCTGCCTGCAGTGGTATGCCTCATTCTACAGCAGATGTTCTGATAAAGTATTTTTTTTATGAATCCAATTCCAGAAATGTAAGGGGAAGAGTCTACAGAAAGGAACATGAAAACTAAACATAAGCACTTTAGCATCAATGAAGTAACTTTAACATTTGAGTATTTAAAATAAGCAATTATATTTTCATGAAATGCTTGAAAATTAACTATTAGATTAGGTTATTTCAACCAAACTTTGGGTTACAAATTTTACTCTATCATGCATTTCTGAATCAGTTTTTGATGGTTACAGCTGTAGAAAGGAATTAACAGCCATATTGATCAGTGCCTGCCTTATAAAGATGAGATTTTTGAGATATTCTTTACAGATCCTTTCTTGTCCTTGTCTCAACTAGTTTGCTTAAGAATAAAGTTAATCCCTAGATAAAAATGAAGTATGTATGTTGTGGGTACAATAAAGAGTCTGTCCTTTATCATCAAATCCAATCAGTATAGGAGTTTGTTAGTCTTCCCACAACAACATACCTCCTTGAAAAAATTAATCCGCACACATAGCTTGTTAGCTCAGCTGATTGAAACATGATGCTTATGAAATTCAGCTCATTGTTCTGATCCTTTTGTGGGACATCTAATTTTGGTGAGTTTATCCTAAGGAGGCCTGTCACTTTATACTTTCTCATAATGGTGTGCCCTTTGTCTCAGGGGGTCAACCAAATTCTGTTGTCACTATGAAAAAAAAAATCAAAGTTCACAACCTATTAGTGGTGGAGGAATAGAATAATTTTCACTTTCCCAGATATAAAATGGATATACAAGGCATTCAGAAAGTCTTGTTGTAGTTTTCAGCTTTTAAATTATTAAAAGTTAAAACTATACTAAGGCATTTGAAGTATGCTCTATTTATTCTATATTCAGTTGTGTATATTTAATAATGTTTTAATACTTACAGCTTAATTGAAGATGTTTGCCAAGTCCTCTTCTGCTTATTTCAGGGAGAGAAAAATTCTTGAAAACTCTGAATAATCAAAACATAACAATGAATAAATTCTAAGAGTGGAATCAAAAGGTCCTCTCTGAAGAACATACACATGAAATCAACCACATGTCAACAAAGGTGCTTCGAAAATGACTGTCATACAGATTTGTTTTTAGAAATAGTGAGTTTTGTGATGATAATTCTGGACAAGTTCATTACCACAGAAATTACAAATAAGTTATCTTTTAGTAGCTCCAATCTATTAACCAGAAGGTAAGAGAGGATGATAGAAACTTCATGGCATCATTACAGTAGACAAAGAAATTAACACCTGCTGAATGCCAAGTGATATACAACTTGGTGGCTAGGATTATATGTCAGATGCTAAGTATTTTTCACAATGTAAGAGATTACAAATCTTCACATTACAAAAGCAGACCTGAAAATACCTTGAAGAATTCAGTGAATAAAGTGTATTGAAAAGTAATTGTTATCACTTAAATATCTGGTGCCCATAATTCCCCTAATATAAAATGGATATACAGGTTATTCCAAAAGTCTTATTGTACTTTTCAGCTATTAAAACTTAAAACTTGAAACACTTGAGACATGATGTACAAGCATTTTTTTTCTGGGGGGGGGTGCCCTAGATTACCTTATCTGATCAAGTCTGAAAGTACAGCAGCTATTCATGTGCTTGACCCACTTGTGGACCAGTAGAGCAGCTCTGGGCTGCTCATTATCAGACATTGGCCAGTTCTCCCCTCATTAGGAAGCCTAATGACCTCCTCAACTCTGGTACTTTCTATACTAGTACCAGACTTAATGTGGGCACCCACTGTTTTTATTCCTACTCCATATCACAATTGAATTTAAGCCTCTAGCTTCAGCATCCACTACAGTTGACAATACATGTGTGTGAAACAACATTCATCCATAAATATTAAAGAATGATATTTTTAATAGGCATCACCATACCAAATAACCATAATTTCTAATTTCCATGTAACAAAAAGCATTTGTGATAGAGAATAAGCTGAAAAAATATGTGTGTAAATATATGTGTATGTGTATGTGTATGTATATGCATACATATACAGATAGACAGATGGACAGAAAGAGAAAGGGAGTAAGATGAGACACACAATGTCCTCCGTCCTTTCTGCTGTTGGGGCTATCCTTAGCAACTCCAGGCTTTAAATGAGTCTACAGAATATGAGCTTACATTTTGATACTTTTTATTAATTTTTTAAAAAAGTTATTTTATACTACAGTGCAATAAATAGTCTATGGAACATATCAAAGGAAAATAGGATGATAAGTTTAGACTCTGAAAGGTCATTATAAGTCATCTAGTGCAACCTCATATATATATATATATATAAGAGGAAACTGAAACTAAGAGTTTGAGACTAATTTAAGGTCAAATAAGTAGTAAGTGGGAAAGGAAGGATTCCAGCTGAGATCCCTGGTTCTACATCCAGCTCTCTCGTCATTGTAAAATTTGTTTCTACCAAGTATAGCAATATGGTGACTTGTCCTAAGTACATTAATTTGGTAGACCATAGAAAAATATGAGCAGAATAGATGAATACTATAATCGTTACTATTTTGACTATTGACTGATATTTACATACTACTCTATGATTTAAAAAATCCTTTATGTCCAATTTCTCATTTCATCTTCATAATTACCCTATTAAGCACATAATACAAATATCCCTTTACCTGTTTTTACAGATGAAGCAATTAGGACTGGAGAGCTTAAGTGATTTAAGTCTGATAGGTTCAATTTTGTATGAATTCATTTTAAAATTTCTATTCTATTATATTATTTTTGAAGACTAGAAATCCCATTGGCCCACTGATGTTCACCAGAAAAGAGGCAGAAATACAGACAAAAAAAAATCATCAATAACAAAACCCCTGATACATTAAAAATGGTGTTTCTGTTGATGTGTCCAAAAAAAAATCTTCATTAAAGAAATAGTAAAAGGATATTAAAAATAGTTCCCCCAAATTTCAAATTACTAGGAATCTTACAAAAGACTGTTATCATCACTTTGTTATCAAAAAAGAAAAAAAAAGAAAAGAAAAAAGAAACCCCAATCAAAACATATTTTGAAGTCTTATCTCACACCCAATAAATTATCAAAGGATTTTGTTAAAGACAGGAATCAGCGGAGGAAGGATAGGAATAATAATTCATTGTTGGTAAAGCTTTGAATTGCTTCAACCATTATGAAGAGCCAATTAGAATTATACTTTTAAAATGCAGTTATTGAAATATCTATAGTATCTGAGCCAGAGATCACACTGCTAGGCATATATCTATACAAAGGTAGTTAAAGATAGAAAGGTCTTATATACACAAAAATATTCATATCCATCTTATTTATAGTAGCAAATTATTTTTAAACAT
Source organism: Vombatus ursinus (assembly GCF_900497805.2). NCBI lineage: Eukaryota > Metazoa > Chordata > Mammalia > Diprotodontia > Vombatidae > Vombatus > Vombatus ursinus. The sequence goes on along the minus strand of NW_020954720.1, from coordinate 22,862,341 downwards.
TAAGTACTCTTCCATTTGACAATTATTAAATGCACCATAATCTGTTTAATGAAAGATTTTGAAAGCATCAGAAATGTCAAATATAAAAAATTCAGAAAAGCTTGAGTTGGTTGATATTTACTGATAGAATATAGGGGGACCAGGAAAATAATATAAACAAATCTAACCAAAAATGTACATGAAAGGAATAAAACATGATCATATGACAAAACACTGTCCTGAAGAAGAGAAATGAAATTTTTCATAGCTACATTCTTTGCAAAGGAGGGTACTATGTGTGGAAAACATTATATTTACTGTGACTCTTGGTTGATGATTTGGTTATTCTTGCAGAAGATCTCTTTTTTTAAATTTTGTACCTGGATTGAAAAGATAGCTCATTAAGTGTGTAAGGAAGGAAAGATATATTTCAAAATTTAAACAACATAAAAATTTAATTAATTTTAAAAGGGATGGAGCTTTTAGAAAACTTTTCTTGAAGATGGCAGAGTAAGCCATAAAATGATGTAACTCTCTTTTATTCACCTCCAAACAACCATAAAATGGTGCCCCCAAACAAATCTTGAAACAGCAAAACCAGCAAAAAGACAGGGTAAAACAATATTTTTGCCCAAGAAACTTGGAAGATTGGCAAGAAAAGTCTCTTACTTGGGTAAAAGGAGAATTCAGCCCAGCACAGGAAGTGTCCCAGAAGGCCAGAAGCAAGCCCCACTTCAGCAAACCAGCAGGAGATTCAGAACCCCAGTGGGGTGGAACAGGCAAATGCCAACACTGAGACCCCTCACATGCCTCCGCATAGCCAGTGGCATTGGCATACTCCAATACTGAAAAGCCCCATTTTTGCATAGCCCTGGACTAACAGATAGCCCCCAGTGACCAGAACACCATGTGATTTCAGTGTAGTGCTAGAGAAACATAGAAACACCCAAAAGGTCTCAGCACATGCTAGACACCACCACTAGGAACCTGGCTCAGAACCAAGTAAGATGCCAGACCCCTACAGTTATTCAGCACCAACAGGCACCCACAAACCACCCCGTCTTTTCAGCACCAGATACAAGGGCCCCCTGTGGGTTTCAGGGCAACATCAGCACAGCACTAGGTAAACAGTCAGGGCCTGTAGTTACTGGCACAAGAAGCCTGAGACAATGCAGCATCCATTCCAGGAGCAGAGCTTAAATTTAGAAGAAAGGGAAAAAAAAGAGTTGAGCAAAAAAACAAGAAAAAAGAATCTGAACATAGAAAGTTATTATGGTGACAGGGAATATCAATGCACACTCAGAAGAGGACAACAATGTCAAAACACTTAGGGGCAAAAGTAAAAAGAAAAATGGAAAGGTGTCTCAAGCTCAGAAGGACCTCATGGAAAAGCTCAAAAGGTGGCTAGAGATAGAAGAGCAATTGGAAAAAAGAAATGAGAGTAATGCAAGAGAATTTTGAAAAAAGTCAAAAGCTTGAAAAAGAAAATAACTGCTTAAAAAGTACAATTGGTCCAATGGAAAAGGAAGTACGAAAGCCAACTGAAGAAAACAAGTCCTTGAAAGTTAGAGTTGAGCAAGTGGAAGCTGGTGACTCTATGAGATATCAAGAATTAATCAAACCAATTCTAAAAAATGAAAAAATAGAAGATAATGTGAAGTATCTCATGGGAAAAATAACTGAACTGGAAAATAGATCCAGGAGACATAATTTGAAAATTATTAGACTACCTGAAAATCATGGGGAAAAAAGAGCCTACATATATTTCAAGAAATTATCAAGGAAAATTGTCCTGACATTCTAGAACCAGAGGGTAAAATATAAATTTAAAGAATCCATTGATCACCTCCTTAAGGAGATTCCAAAATGAAAACTCCCAGGAACATTACAGTCAAACTCCAGAGCTCCCTGTTCATAGAGAAAATATTGTAATCAGCCAAAAATAAACAATTCAAGTGTTGTAAAGCCACAGTCAGGGGAAAAAAAATTGTCACCTTCTGGATTAAAGGATTGGTGGTCTTAGAATATGATATTCCATAAGGCAAAAGGAACAAGGATTACAACCAAGAATCACCTACCTAGTGAAATTAAGTATAATACTTCAAGGGGAATATGGTCATTCAATAAGTAGAAGGATTTCAAGCATTCATAAGGAGAAGACCACAATTGAACAAAAAAATTGTTCTCCAATATAAAGACCCAAGAGAAGCCTAAAAAAGTACAAATGGAAAATAAAACAAAAGGGATCCAATGGAGCTGAACAGTTTACATCCCTACATGAGAAGATGACATTTGTAATTGTTAAAAAGTGTACCACTAATAATACAGCTAGAAGGAATATACATGGTCAGAGGGTATGGGAATAAGGTGAAAGAATGACATTTTTAAAAAAAGGGATGAGAAAGAGGAGTACATTGGGTGCAGAAAGAAGGGAGAGATAGAATATGGTGAATTATTTCACATGAAGAGGCAGCAAAAACTTATTACAGTGGAGGGAAAAAATGGGAGAGTAAGTGATGGGCATTGCTTGAACCTTACTTCCATCAGTATTGGCTCAAAGAAAGAATAATACACACAATCAGTTGATTATAGAAATCCACCTTACCTGACAAGAAAGTAGGAGAGGAGAAGAAGATTAAGTAAAGGGTGGGGACAGACTGACAGAAGAGAGGGCAGACCAAGGAAGACAGTAGAGGGAAACAAAATACTGTGGAGGAGTAAAAGGGTGAAAGGAGCGAGAGAGGATAAACAGGCAGAAATATAGGATAGAGTTAAATACACAATTAGTCATCACAACTGTGAATGTGAGTGGGATGAACTCTTCCATAAAACAGAAGCAGATAGCATAGTGGATCAAAAACCAGAACCCTATAATATATTGTTTACAAGAAAGATACCTGAAGGAAAGAGAAACACACAGAGATATTATGCTTCAGCTGAAGGAAAAAATAAAACAAAACAGGGGTAGCAATCCTGATCTCAGACAAAACAAAAGCAAAAGTAGTCCTAATTAAAAGAGATAAGGAAGGAAACTACATCATGCCAAAGGACATCATAAAAATTAACTAATATCGATATTAAAAACATATGCACCAAGTGATATAGCATCAAAATTCTTAAAAATGATGTTAAGTGAATTACAGGCTCATGGCCAAATAAGAGAGAGCATTATAAAATATGAAGTAGATAATTTTGATTATATCAAATTTAAAAAAAGATTTTGCACAAACAAAACCACTGCAACCAAGTTTAGAAGGAAAGCTAAAAGCTGGGAAATAATCTTTACAGCAAGTGTCTCTAATAACTGCCTTATTTCTCAAATATACCGAGAAGTGAGTCAAATTTATAAGAATGCAAGCCTTTCCCCAATTGACAAATGTTCAAAAGATATGAACAGGTAGTTTTCAGATAAAGAAATCAAAGCTATTTTTGGCATATGAAGAAGGACTCTAAATCACTATAGATTAGAGAAATAAATATTAAAACAACTCAGGTATGATCTTACCCCTATCAGATTGGCTAATATGACAAAAAAAGGTAGAATGAGCATTGAGGTGAGAAAACTGGGACACTGATGCACTGTGGGTGGAGTTGTGTGATCCTCAAGAGCTGTTTGGAACTATGCCCAGAAGGCAACAAAACTGTTTGATCCAGCAATACCACTACTAGGTCTGTATACCAAAGAGATCATAAAAAACAGGGAAAAAACCTACATGTGCAAAATATTTTAGCAGCCCTTTTTGTGGTGGTAAAATATTGGAAATTGAGGAGATGCCCATCAATTGGGGAATGGCTGAACAAGCTGTAGTATATGAATGTAATAGAAAACTATTCTGTGATAAAAAATGATGAACAGACAGATTTCAGAAAAACTTGGAAAGTCTTGTATGAACTGATGTAAAGCAAAATGAGAAGAACATGGAAAACATTGTACACAGCATCAGCAATATTGTGTGAAGATCAACTATAAATTACTTAGCTCTTCTCAGCAACACAATGATCCAAGACATGTAAAAAAGACTTATGAAGGAAAATATTATTTACACACAAATAAGGAACTGATGGACTCTGAATGAAGATTGAAAATGAAGATTTTCACTTTATTCTTTTTTTTGTGTTTCTTTTTCCCTTCCTTCTGACTGGTTTCTTCTTTAACAACTATGACTAATATGGAAATATGTTTTACATAATAGCACATGTATAACTTATATCAAATTGCTTAACAATTTTGGAAGAAGGGAAGTGAGGGAGGGAGGGAGAAAAATTTGGAACTCTAAATCTTGTGAAAATGCATGCTAAAATTGCCTTGATGTGCAATTGAGAAAAATTCTATTAAAATAGTGAAAGAAAGAAAAAAGGCAAAGAAAGAAAGACAGAAAGGAAGGAAGGTAGGTAGGAAGGAAGGAAGGAAGGACCAAAAATGAATGATCTGTAAAATTATACATTCATCTATATTATATTTTTGAGATGAATTGTGTTTAAAAAAATTCATCATCAAACTGGGGATTAGCTTTTCTGAAATTATTTAGGCTAACTTTTGGACAACAGACATATGGTATAGAAATAGAAATGTACTAGATACCATTGTAAGTTGGTAGGATCAAACAGAGTTTGTACTCTAATGCTCCGGGCTCTATGTACTCAGTGTCATCTCTACAACATGTCAACTCCAGGCAGTTAGACTCTAGTGAAGGATAGAAGTGTATGGATATGCTGTTTTATATTTGCCACTAGGGGACACAGTGGACAGAGATATGTGTTTCACATCAAGAAGACTTGAGTTCAGATCTGGCCTTAGACATTTACTAACCTGGACAAGTCACTTAAAGTTTGCTTGCCACAATTTCTTCATCTGTGAAATTAGAATGATAATAACACATATCTTCCAGGGTTGTGAGGATCAAATGAGATAATAATAACAAAGTATTTATTGTAATATCTGGCACGTAGTTTCATATAAATGTCGATATCGTTATTATTTCCTGAGAAACTTAAAATTATATAAAATATATAAGATAAATGATATATATATGTATATCTAAGTAATTTTCAGTAATAATAACTAATACTACACCAATAAAAATAGCATAATACTAAAGAAAGACTACTAGATTGGAACCTGAGGGTGTGGGTTCAAAATCCCACTTCTGTCAATAACTCTCTGTGACCCTATGGATGATCAAGCAATTTTCTGAATTTCATTTTTATTTCTAAAACATGTATGTTGGATCATATAAGTTCAACCCTTTTCTGGCTCTAAATATATATTCTTATGAAGGCATCACTGTTAAACTCTCTGCATATCTTTAACTCTGAGTTACTCTCTTAAGCTTTCAAAATTCAATGGGATGATGACTCCAATCCCTTCAGATAAACTGAAAAAGGACAAATGGAAAGGCAGGCAAAGAACCCAGGCCTATATTCACAAGCCACATGTCAGCATCAATGTGGGATAAAAGTCCCAAGGCCTCTCCAATTACAGTATTGACTCTCTCTGAATATCATTAGCTAAAATTTCAAACTATTGAAGTAGAAACAATGGGAAAATGTGCTTCAGAATCTAGTTTAGTCCTTTTTGATTGCCTCTATACCCAACCAAATTCTCCTATTCATGACTTGTTTAGCTGATCAAAAGTACTTTCAATTTCTCTAAGGTATTTCCATCACCCATCACTGTAATTCTCATGGAACCAGTCTATCCAGATTCATCATAGGCAAACTGTGCCTGTACCAGTCCACATTACACATATTTCCGGGCTAGTAATATGCTAGCAAGTAACAGGAATATATCCAATAAGTTGTTAAATATTACCATTTCTATCTCCACATTTCTGTCATCCTACCCCTTCTCTCTATTTACATAGCCACAACTCTAGTGTAGGCCCTCATCACCTTTCAAATGGACTATTGCAACAGCCTCTCAATTTGTCTCCCCCATCGCAAATTTCTCCCCACTCCTATCCATCTTTCAAAAAGTTGCCAAAATGATTTTTTGCTACTGATGTGAAGATATCATTACTCTGATCAATACACTTCAGTAGCTCTCTATAGCTTTTACAATAAAATATTAACTCATTTGTTTGGATTCAAAAATACTTCATTATTTGGTCAGAGTTTTTCTTTCTAGTTTCATATAGTATGTCCCTTCCCATATTCCATGGTGCAAATAAATTGGACTTCTTTGCTTCTCACACATGATACTCTATTTCCCATCTACATGTCTTTGCATTGTCTCTCTCCTGGCTGAGCTGAGCTCCCCAGTTCTCCTCATAGGATCTCTAACTTCCTTCAACACACAGCTTAAATAACACCTTCAAATAAAGTCTTTTCCCCCTAATCTCCCCAACTAGTAGTATATTCCCTTACTGTCCATTTTATATTTAGCATATATATGACATATATCATATATTATTCTTCTGGAACTTATATTTGTATGTTTCACTTGTTCAATCATACATCTCTCAAGAAAAAGAATTATTTTTGCCTCAGTTTTTGTATCCCCAATGCCTACCACAACACCTAACATATACTTAATAAATAACATGTTTAATAAATCCTTGTTTATCAATTAATTTTGAGGCAGATGTCAGTGCAACAATCCTTCTATTATCCCCCTTCTCTAATCCCCTTCCACCCTATTTTCCTGTAGTGTAAGATAGATTTCCATACCCAAATAAGAGTAAGATTCATTCATTCCCTCTCACCTCCCCCTCTTCCTTTCCACTGTAAAAACTTTTTCTTGCCTCTTTTATGTGGGATGATTTATCCCATTTTACCTCTTCCTTTCACTCTCCCAGTGCAATTCTTTCTACCCCTTTTTTAGATATCATACATTCATATTCAACTCACCTTCTGCCCTCTCTCTCTCTCTGTCTCTCTCTCTCTCCCTCTCTCTCTCTGTATATATATATGTGTGTGTGTGTATATAATATGTGTGTATATGTGTATATATGTATGTATATATATAAACATTTATATATGCATATATATATAAATGTTTATATATATTCCCTGCAATAGAGAAAGGTCTGATATAACTATCATCTTTCCATGTAGGAATGTAAACAGTTCAACTTTAATAAATCTTTTATAATTTCCCTTTCCTGTTTACTTTTTCATGCTTCTCTTGAGTCTTGTATTTGAAAGTCAAATTTTCTATTTAGCTCTGTTCGTTTCATTGAGAATGCTTGAAATCCTCTATTTCATTCAATTTCCATTTTTTTCCTTGAAGGTTTATACTCGGTTTTGCTGGGTAGGTGATTCTTGGTTGTAATCCTAGCTCCTTTGACCTCTGTAATATCATAATCCAAGCCCTCTAATCCCTTAAGGAAGAAGTTACTAAATCTTGTGTTATCCTGATTGTGTTTTCACAATACTTGAATTGTTTCTTTCTGGCTGCTTGAAATATTTTCTCCTTGACATGGGAACTCTGCAATTTGGCTATAATATTACTAGGAGTTTTCTTTTGGGCATCTCTTTCAGGAGATAATTTCAGGTGGATTCTTTCAATTTCCATTTTACCCTCTGGTTCTAGAATATCAGAAGAGTCTTCCTTGATAATTTCATGAAATATTATGTCTAAGTTCTTTTTTTTTGGTCATCACTTTCAGGTAGACCAATAATTTTTTAATTAGCTCTCCTGGAGCTATTTTCCTGTTCAGTTGTTTTTCCAATGAGATATTTCACATTGTCTTCTCTTTTTTTTCATTCTTTTGGTTTTATTTTATATTTTCCCGATTTCTCATATAGCTGTTAGCTTCCTTTCCTCCATTTTGAATTTTGAGGAATTGTTTTCTTTAGTGAAGCTTCTTTTCCATTTGGCCAATTCCGCTTTTTAAGGCATTCTTCTCCTTGGACCCCTTTTGCCATTTGGATTAGTCTATTTTTAAGGTGTTATTTTCTTCAGTATTTCTTTGAATCTCCTTTAGCAAGCTGTTGACTCATTTTTCATGATTTTCTTGCATCACTCTTTTCCCAATTTTTCCTCTCCTTCTAATTTTCAAAAGCCTTTTTGAGTTCTTCAATAGCCTGAGACCAATTCATATATTTCTTGGAGGCTTTGAATGGAGGAGCTTTGACTTTTTTGTCTTCTTCTAGTTGTATGTTTTGATCTTCTTTGTCACCAAAGTGTCTATAGCCTGAGTTTTTCCCCCACTATTTGCTTATGGTCCCAGCCAATTCCTTGACTTTTTAACTCTTTTTTAAGGTTGGACTCTGCTTCCAGTATGGAGGGTGTCCCAAGCTTCAAGGGTTTTGTGCTGTTTGTAGAGATACTTCTAGGGACTTGTAAGTTTTCAGTTCTTCCAAGGTGGTATGATCAAAGGAGATGGGTTTACTCCTTTTCTGGCCTCTCATCTATGAGTAACTACAAGCACTCTTTTCTGCCTTGTTACTATGAGAAGGGTTCCCTCTCCACTGCTGCCACAAATTCTGACATGCCAGTGCTCCTCACTCCAGGACCACCACCCAGTACCACGACCCAGATCCAAGCATAGGCAAAGCAAGAAAATCCTGCCTCAGCACCAGCAAAGTGATCCCTGTAATCCCCCTGTGATCAGCCACTTGATCCCTCCACCATCTGTAAGTGGAGAAGTTTGGAAGGAACCACCACCACTGCTGCCCTGGGGCTGCTCCAGGGGTGGGGCCTGACCATGCTCCTCTGTCACTCACATCTGCCAGACCTTTCCTACTGACCTTCTAAGTTGCCTTTTACATTTGTGGGTTGAGAAATCTAAAAACTGCCACAGCTGCCATTGATTCAGTTCCCTGAGGCTTGCTCCAGGTTTGCTGGGGTCCCATTGGCCTGCACGACCCAAACTGAACTGCATTCCTCTCCCAGCCTGGCACAACAGACTTTTCCCATCAACCATCCAGGTTGTTTTGGGCTGGAAATTTATTTCACTCTGTCTTTTTATGGATTCTGATGCTGTAATTTGTTTAGAATCATTTTTATAGGTATTTGGAGGAGTTTGGGGGAGAGTTCAAGCAAGTCACTACTTTTACTCTGCCATCTTGCCTCTGCCCCCTTTCCTGTGGTATCTTGATCTTTATTTTCAAAGAGAATCAATGACATCATGAGGTGATAGCTTGACTTGGGCATAAATTGAATTTAAATGAGATAGAGTTGCAAAAAGTCATCAGTCTCACTGTCTTATCCAGTAGTCTAGTGGCAAGAAAAAAATTCAAGATAACTGGTGATGTCCAGTATGCAGTGGATGATCTTGACTTCTTCAATGTCTGACCAAGCTCTTAGCACTCCATAGTGCCTGCTTTAGCTGCCTTCAAGGCTGTTGGAATAAATTATTCTCAACCCCTGATTCCACTGGGGGAAGTCTCATATACTTGAAATAGACATAGACACACTGAGTGGTTTGAGGCATGTTGGTTATCCTCAACCTAGTTTAGCCCATCTGCCAAGACAGTTTTACCGGGCTATGGCTGCTGCACATGCTATGCATTCTTGGAGCCACAGTTAAGAGTTGAGATAGATACCAAAGGTGAATGAGCACCCTTGAAAATGGCTCAACAAGCCCTCACACAAGAGGTGCTAGTTCTTCTTTAATATCCTACACACCCCAAAGATGAGGGTAACTATCAGAAGAAAGCTTAACCTTTCACCAAGTTTCTCTGGGATGCAGGTGGTGGGTGAAGTTTACAAGGGGAAGGAACTGCAAAAGGGAATATGAAATCTAGCTTGTTTGAGTCTTAGCAAAATAGAATTAAAATAAATTTTCAATTTTACACTCCAATCCAAAATTTCACTGAATTTCATGATTCATGTATTATGTTTGTAGACATATGAGATAAATTTTATTCAATTGAGTTTAGGATAAGCCTGCCATAATGGAGACAATAATGGAATTTTACTAAAACAATGGCTTTCGTAGACCAGATACATTATTATAATGATATTAAAATTAATAAAGAATATAGCAGTATTATTGCAATGCTTCCTTTGTTTTCATAGCTACACTAACATAACACTGAGTTTCTAGAAAATTACAAGTCATTAATTCATACTACTAACCAACATTTATTAAAAACAGGTCGCTATAAACCCCAAGGAGTTTATAAAGGGCAAAGGGAAAGGTCTTATTTATATCACCAATGCATATCAGCATTTTTTTGATGTAACAAAATTTTAAATACAAATTTAAAAAGAAAGAAAGAAGATATTTGTTGATTGGTGAAATTGCTGAGCAAACGTGCTACACAAACATTAAGCCATATTATTATGCCATAAAAATGACACATAGGAGAATTTTGGAGGAAAAAAAATACTAATACAGAGTGAAATAAGCAGACACAAGAGAATAATATATATAATGAATGCAAAAATATTAAGACAAACAGAAAAAAATCTAAATCTGATGACTAAATATGATAAAATATTTCTAATTTGCAGAACTGATAATAAAATGCATTTCCCTGTTTTTACTAAGATGTCAGTCATTATTGACATTGGAACTGGTTTTGTTTAATGTTACTATTGCTACATGTACAGATCATGGGATTTATTAAAGAGGAAATACTATGATTTAAAACAAAAAGAAGCAATAATATTTATATATTTGTAGATTTTATGTGTATTTAATTTATTTATTGATTCAGTGAGACAAAGTGGATGAGTTCCTTTTTAAAAAAAATACATATGCATAATTATATTTAAAATGCACATGATTTAAATAAATATTGCACATATTCATTACATAAAGACATGGATTTTCCTATGGTACCTTCTTGAATATGTTCTTACTTAAACCTGATGTTCTATAAAGTCCATTATTTCTATCACAATTACTTACTTGAAACTGGCATCTTAACCACTTTAATTTGCAGTCTTTCTGTTTGTTGAATATTTTAATTATGTCATTAATGTTCTTAAGTTGTCAATAGTTCACTGACATATTCATGTCTTGATCACTTTTTTCTTATAAAACGATCATTAATTGTGATGTTACAAGAATTTCTGTGAGCAATATTTATAAAGCAAATCATTCTACCTTTCTGATGAGCTAAAACACAAATGCTTCAAATTGCATTAAAATACAATAAGGGTAACATTTTATTCTTAAAATGCTTAAGTGTCAGAAAGTGTATTCCCTTAAAGACAAGCACATATCGCACTTAAAGGAAATCTCTGACTTCCTAATCCTTAAGTATTTTAAAACATCATAATTTCGACCAATAAAGAATAACACAAAGTAAAGTGTTTTTAACAGTGCTGCTTTTGTGTGTCCATTTTAATTATCTTGGTTGTAGACCAACCAAATTTTTAACTACTTTAAAGAAGTAGCCATTAATCATTATTAAATCACTACATTCATGGCTCAATGAAAACAGGTAGTAATGTTTTGTTATTTAAAATATTAAAAAAAGTTTGAAAAACACCTTATGTCAAACATAATAATAAAGCAATTGGGCCTTGCTTTGTAAAATATTTTTTTTAATAGAATTAGGGTAAACAAGTGTTCTACCTTGTTTTTCTGTAAAACTGGAAGGTAATATTTAACTTATTATACTCATATAACTCTATGTGTATCTATATATTATGTATGTGTATATGTATATGCTATATTATACATGTGTATAGATATATATGTATATAAATGTGAATATGTGTATATTATATGATTATATATGTATGTCCATGTATATATTATATGTGTGTATGTGTGAGTGTACATTTCAGATTTATATTTATATGAGTTAGATGAGTGAACCCCAAGGAAGCATTACTATATTAACTTTTAACATGGAACTGGCTCTCTTCCCAAACACAAGTACATAAGCCCCTACCGGTATGCTTCTCCTTAACAATCAGACAGCAATCTCAGTTTTTTTTTCTCTAATGTCAAGAAGATCAAGAAGAATAGTTACAGAGCATTTTCCACTACTATAAGACACACTCTCCAACAATTATTCTTGTAGTTTGAGTAGGGAGAGAGAGTAGAGTGAACATGAATTCAAAGCAAAATGGCTCTAAAGCAAAGTTGTAAGGAGCATATGTTGTCAAGATAACTTCAGACCAGTAGGCCCTTGATGTCCTTTCTTTGTCTTGAGGGTCTCCAAAAAATTCAATATGACTCACTCAATTATTAATCTGAGTTGACTCTTCTAATGGCACATTTGTGTCTCCCACAGAAGCTCAGGTGCATATGTTCTTGCTAGGGTGTGGATGCTCAGGATGGGCAAATTTGTTGATGAGATGCGGTAAGTCATTCAGTACTATGTTTACTCCTCAGCAGACTTTGTTGTTCCTGACTGGGATAAACAGTTCCTGGACAGCAGATGCTGGATGGGACCAGGATATGTACTTTGCCACTGGGCACATAATGCCAGATAGAGCCAGGCAGGGTGCTAGACCTGCTATGCTCTTCTTAACATGTGATATCTCTGCAGCATGAGTTTCATTACTGTTCTGCACTTGCTTTTCAATGGATAGGTAGAGGTGTTTTTTTTCTTCTTCTTCTTCAATTTTCATAATTTCCGGTACAAATATTACAGTGCAATAGCCCTTATTTTAGAATTGGTAGTAGCTTCTCCTCTTTAAGTCTCTCAGAGCCTCAGTTCTGAGGCTGTCACCTGCATGCAGTAGATGGAAGAAAACTTGCTTCTCAAATCTGTACTTTCTTCTTGCCTCAAAAGCCTAGTAAGCCATATTACCTTAGAGTGTCAGTTTGATTTCAATCACTTAGACTTTCCATACTTCTTTGAAATCTTATATTAATGTTCAAAGACAAAGGCATGAATTAATTCTATGCTTTGGAGATTATATTACTTGCATTGTTAGATTCTCCATAGACAACTGAAGTAGTCAAGTCTCTCATCCTTTTGAAGATAGATAACATCTGTTTTGCATCTAAAAGCTTTCTTCTTTACCTTTTGATATTTCTGTCTTTTAATCTTTGTTTATCTTCAGGTTTTGCTGAATTCTCACTAGCTATGTTATATTCCCAGATGTCTCAATAAATATCTAGTCTCTATGCTGAACTACAGTTACACATCCCAAACTATATCTTATATATCTTAAATGGAATGTCTCCCAGGTATATTAAACTCAACACAACAAACATAGAGTTGATTCTACCCTTAAACCTTCCCAATTTCTGAGCTCCACTATTACTGTCTATGGCACTTGTGCCCTCCAAGTCACCCAATCCCACAACTTCAGAGTCACCCTCAAAGCCTTACTCTTGGTGGCCTCACATAGCCAATCAATGTCAAATTTAAATTTCTTCACAACCTGACCCCTTCCTATCTTCCCAGTCTTGATACACTATTTCTCTCAACCTACTCTACAATGTAGATACAATGACCTATTTCCATTTAGTCTTATTTCCCATCTCTGTGCCTTTGCACCTCCTGTCCTCAGTCCCTGGAATGTTATCAGTCACTTCTATTGGTTATTTTTCTTGGCATCCTTTAAGACACAGATCAAATTCCACCTTCTGCAGAAGGCCTTTTCTGTTCCCCCTCCCCCTATGCTAATAAATCCCCTTTCAGATACCTTCCCATCTATTCTGTACATGCCTTTTACGTACTTAATTTTTCACATATTGTTTCTCCCATTACAACAAATAATCTTTTGGGGACATTATCATTTCCTTCCCTTTTTTTCAGTATTCTCTGAGCTTCGCCCAGTGATTAGCTGACTGACCTCAAATTTTTTAATCTGTTTCTTCACTTGTAAAGCTAGAATGGTTATGTCTTCACTATATCACTAAAAATATTGTTGGAACTAATTTATAAAATTACAAATGACTATATACATGTAAGCTAATATTAATAGAGGAAGATAAGAAACTTGTGACTGAAAAGAAAAAAATGGAAAGTAAGTGAATAAAAATAAGCACTTATATTTAACCATCAAGTATTCATGCACAGTACAAATGGTAATTTATAATATTTTAAAAGTGATAATAACAATAGAAATATAAAAGCATGAATAAGGAAGTTAACAACAAAAATCTTGATCAGAGGAATAGGATCCCAAGAGGTGAAACCTGGAACCTTGGGTCCATTGTCCTGGGAGGATGATGTATTCTTGCCTCAAATAACCCCCAATTTATTACTCAGTCAAGGCACTGGTACTGGCTGCCTCTGCCTTGGAGATTCTACTTAGCACAACCACATCTGGCTACTCTGGCACACCCAGGAAGCAGGTCCAAGAGTCAGGCACATTCACTAGGACTCAACTTAAAATTCTGAATAACCCTTTTGCGAAGACCCAACACCTCATATCTTCATGTGAGAGGATGTGGAAGGCAAAATAATTCTACCAGAATCTTGAGTTCAGGTATGATTAAAGAATCATCATGCAAAGGGTCAACTGTGGAGTGATAGTAGTGACTAGAAAGAGGAGAAGAAGGAGTGACATCTAAAACTCAACCTAATTGAATAGATCACTGGCCCTGGAGTCAGGAGGACCTGAGTTCAAATCAGGCCTCAGACACATAACACTTACTAGCTATGTGACCCTGGGCAAGTCACTTAACCTCATTGCCTAGCAAAAACAAACAAACAAACAAACTAACTAACTAACAAACAAACTTGGACTACCAAGATTACAGATTACAAAAAACCCACCATGCCCATAAATTCAATTTTAGTGCAATAGTCAATTTTCTGTATTATAAAACTAGGACTCATGGAAATTTTATGTATTACGGAGAAGAGAAATGATTCTAGATTCCTTTCTCCCTATTGAACATAGTAAGATTCCTTATTTCTTAACAAGGAGTTAGGTTGTTTGTGGAAGAAAACTTCTTGATTTGGATTTAGGACCTGGGTTCAAATCCTAGTTGCTCATTTATCATTCTTACTTGTCCCTCATGCTGAGTAGGAAAGACTTGATTTTCATAGAATGTTGGGCAATTTGTCTCTTAAAGTTGAGATTTTTGATGCAGTAGAAGAAATACTGAATTTTTAGAGCCAGCACCCTGTCAAAGTCGACTCCACCATTTACAACATTTGTGACCTTGTGAAAGTTAGTTCCTGCTCTTTGGGCTCTCATTTCCTGATCTGTAAAATGACTTAATGATGTCTGAAGTTCCTTCCATTTCTAAATTATCAATGTTCTGTGAAATGGTGCTCAGGAGAAAAAAAAAACAAATAAAATTGTAACATCTCTGAGTTAACCTTATGGAATTCTTCAAAGACATCTTTCCAATCTTAAAAAAGCCCACAAAAACACCAGAGGCCTGATTCAGTTCTAAGGCTCTTCCATTGCAAAAACCTCACTTACCCTGATACAACTTACAAAACTCCAAAGGAACTGTACATAGTGTATGAACTAAAAGGAAATTTCAGGCAAGTTCAATCTAACAGGCTTTCTCCACACCAGCAGTGTCCCACAGACCCTTGTTCAACAGTTTCTCAATATTACATAAGTCCAAAAATAAAACATAACAACAACAAAAACAACAACATGAACAAGAAGACTTTGATCAGAAAATTCTTGATTTTGAGAGGGTTCAGTAAGATCTTATATCTAACTTTGACTTCACTAATATTCCATACCACTCTAGTTCAAAAGCTCTTTATTTCTTTAAATGTTTCTTTTTTTCTTTTCTTATTTGATATTTCATTTTCCCAATTACATGTAAAACAATATTAACATATTTTCTTTCCAAATGTTAAGTTACAAATTCTCTCCCTCCTTCTACTCCTTCCTCATCGAGAAGGCAAGTAATTGACATAGGTTATACATGTGTAGTCATGCAAAAGACATTTCCATGTAAATCATTCTAAGAAAGAAAACACAGACCAAAAAACAAACAAACAAACAAATAATAAAAATTTTTAAAAAGTAAAGAGAAAGTATCTTTGATCTGCATTCAGGCTTTGCCAGTTATTTCTCTGGAGATGGACAGTACCTTTCATCATAAGTCCTACAGAACTGGCTTGGATCATTGAATTGCTAAGAATAGTTAAGTCATTCATAGTAGATCATCATATACTATTGTTGTTACTGTGTACAATGTTCTCTTGGTTCTGCTCATTTCACTTTGCATTGGTTCATGTAAGTATTTCCATGTTTTTCTGAGAGCATCTTGCTCATCATTTAATTTCTTAAAGTACAATAATATTCCATCATGATCATATACAACAACTTATTCAGCCATTCCTCAATTGGTGGACATCCCCTCAATTCCCAATTTTTGCCACCACTAAAAGAGATGTTTTGTACATGTAGTCCTTTTCCATTTTTTTTTATCTCTCTGGGATACAGGCTTAGTAGTGGTATTGCTTGGTCAAAGGGTATGCATGGTTTTATAGCCCTTAGGGCATAATTCCAAATTGATCTACAGAATAGTTGAATCAGTATACTAGCTATTAGTGTTTTAATTTTCCCATATCCCCTCCAAGATTTGTAATTTTCCTTTCCTATAATATTAGCTAATCAGACAGTTATAAAGTAGTAGCTCAACATTGTTTTAATTTGCATTTCTCTCATCTCTAGTGATTTAGAACATTTTACATGACTATAGGTAGCTTTGATTATTTTGTCTGAAAACTGCCCATTCATATTGTTTGATCATTTATCAACTTTGAAATGGTTCTTATATCTATGATACTGAGTGAGTTTTCTGTATGTTTGAGAAATGAAGTTTTTTGTCACAGAAACTCACCATATTTTTTCACAACAGTGATTACCAACTATGCATTTCCTTCCATCCTACTTTTCTTCTGTTTATTTTTCTCTCACCTTTTACCTATCCATTCTCAAAAGATTTTTTTTTTGCTTCTGACTTTTACATCCAACAAACTTGTCCTCTCTTCTATCAGCTATACCCTCCTTCTCTTCACCCCTTCACTTACTACTTTCCAGTATGGTAAGATAGATTTCTACACCAATTGAGTATGTATATTATTCCAATTCCAATGAGAGTAAGGTTCATGTGTACCTTTCCCCTTTTTACCCATTTTCCACTCCACTTTAATATGTCTTTAGGGCCTCTTTTATGTCAGATAATTTATCCTATTTTATTTCTCCCTTTCCTCTTCTCCTTTCTTCTCTGCATTCTTCTTTCTTATCTCTTAATTTTGCTTTGTTTTTTTTTTAGATAATCATAGCATAATTATCACATTCAACTCCTTCCTCTGCATGCTGTCTGTGTACTTTGATTCCAACTGCCATAATAATGAGACAATTTCTTGGGAGTTATAAACATCATTTCCCCATGTAGGAATATAAACAGTTTAATCTTATCAAAATAAGACCAAATCTCTTATGATTTCTCTTTCCTATATACCTTATGCTTCTTTAGCATCCTGTATTTGAAAGACAAATTTTCTATACAACTCTGTTCTTCTTTTTCTTTATTATTTTAAAGCAGGAATGCTTCAAAGTCCTCTATTTCATTGAATATCCATTTTTCTCCCTGAAGAATTATACTAAGTTTAACTGGGTAAATGATTCTTGGTTGTAATCTTAGTTCTTTTGCCCTGCATAATATCACATTCCAAGCCCACTTATCTTTTGATGTAGAAGCTGCTAAATCTCATGTTATCCTAACTGTGGCTCCATGATATTTTAATTGTTTTTTTGGGGAGGCTATTTGCAATATTTTGTTTTTGATCTTGGAGGTCTGGAATTTGGCTATATTATTCCTGGGAGTTTTTGTTTTGGGATCTCTTTCAGAAAGTGATTGGTGGATTCTATCACTTTCTATTTTGCCCTCTGGTTTTAGACTATCAGGGCAGTTTTCCTTTACAATTTCTTGAAGATGATGTCTAGGCTCTTTTATTTTTTAGTCATGTATTTCATGTAGTCCAAGAATTTTTAATTTATCTCTCCTGGATCTATTTTCCAGGTCAGTTTTTTTGTTCCAATGTGATAAATCACATTGACTTCTATTTTTTCCCATTCTTTTGGTTTTGTTTTATTTTTTCTTGATTTCTTTTAACATCATTAGTTTCCATTTGCTCTATTATAATTTTTAAGGAATTATTTTCTTCAGTTAACTTTTGTACCTCCTTTTCCATTTAACCCATTTTTAAGGTGTCCTTCTCTTCAGTGAATTTTTTATGTCTTTTGTTCTTTGGCTAATTCTGCTTTTCAGGGCACTCTTCTCTTCATTGAATTTTTGTGCCTCTTGTGCTATTTGATATATTCTCTCTCTCTCTCTCTCTCTCTCTCTCTCTCTCTCTCTCTCTCTCTCTCTCTCTCTCTCTGTCTCCCCCTCTCTCTCTCTCTCGCTGTATATATATATATGTATGTATACATACATATATATGTATATATGTATGTATACACACACACACATATATATTCACTAGTTACATGTAAAACAATTTTAAATATTCTTGTTTTAAAACTTTGAGTTCCAAATTTTCTTCCTTCCTCCCTCCCCACTCTCCTCATTGAGAAGGCAAACCATTCAATATAGGTTATAGATATGTACTCATTCAAAACATATCCATAATAGTCATGTTGTGAAAGAAAATATAGACAAAAATAACTCATGTAAAAAAAGAAAATTTTAAAAATTTGCTTCAATATGTATTCAGATAACATCAGTTCTTTCTCTGGAGATGGATAGCATTTATCAACATAAGTCCTTCAGAGTTGTCTTGGATTGTTGTATTGCTGAGAATAGCTAAGTCATTCACAGCTGATTATCTTATGATATTGCTGCTATTTTTTACTCAGTACATTTTACTTTTTATCAACCCATGCAAGTCTTTCCAGGTTTTTTTTTTCCCTGAGTACCTGCTGCTCATCATTTCTTGTAGTACAATATCATTCCATCATAATCACATACCACAACTTGTTTAGCCATTCCCAAATTTATGGACATCCTCTCTATTTCTAATTCTTTGCCCCCAGAAAAGAGTTGCTATAAATATTTTCGTATATATAAGTCCTTTTCCTTTTTTGTTTTTTATCTCTTTTTGGATACAGAACTAATAATGTTATTGTTAGGTCAGATGGTAAGGTTGGTTTTATAGCCCTTTGAGCATGGTTACAAATTACTCTACAGAAAGGTGGAATCAGTTCATTACTCCACCAACAGTACATCAATGTCTCATTTTTTCCACATCCACTCCAACACTTGTCATTTACCTTTTCTGAACTATTAGCCAATCTACTAGGTATGATGTAATACCTCAGAATAATTTTAATTTCCATTTTTCCAATCAATAGTGAATTCAAGTGTTTTTTTTTCAATATGGCTATAGATAGCTTTGATTACTTCATCTAAAAATTGATCATGTCTTTTGATCTTTTATCAATTGGGAATGGCTCTTGTTTTCATAAATTTGGCTCAGTTCTCTGTATGTTTGAGAAATGAGGCCTTTATCAAAGAAACTTGCTTCATTTCTTTTAACAGATAACCTTGGTAACTGTATTTCCTTCCATCCTATTTTCCCCCATTTATTCTATTCTCTCTTCCCTTTTATCCTGGCTCTCCCCCATTCCCTAATCTGCCCCCCTTCTATTATACTGCCATCTTATCCACTTCCTCTCCTACTTTCTTGTAGAGTAAGAAAATTTCCTATACCAATTGAATGCATATATTGTTCCTTCTTTGAGTCAGCTCTGATGAGAGTAAGGTTCACTCAATCTCCCTCATGTCCCCATTCTTCCCTTCCACTTTAAAAGCTTTTTCTTGACTCTTTTACATAAGATAATTTACCTCATTGCACTTCTCCCTTTCTCTTTTTCCCAGTACATTCTTCTCTCACCCTTAATTTTATTTTTTAGATATCATTCCTTCATATTCAACTCACACCTGTGCTCTCTGTCTATATATACTCCTTCTATCTACCTTAATAATGAAAAAGGTCTTATGAGTTACACATATAATCTTACCACGTAGGAATATAAACAGTTTAACCTTATTAAGTCCTTTGTGATTTCCCTTTTCTCTTTACCTTTTTAGGCTTGCCTTGAGTCTTGTATCTGAAAGTCAAATTTTCTATTCAGCTGTGGTCTTTTCATCAAGAATACTTGTAAGTCATCTATTTCATTGAATATCCATTTTTTCCCTTGAAGGATGATACTCAGTTTTGCTGTGTGGGTGATTCTTGGATAATCCTAGCTCCTTTGCCCTCTGGAATATCATATCTGGAGCCCTCCAATCCTTTAATGTAGAAGCTGCTAAATATTGTGTTACCCTGAGTGTGGTTACACCATATGTAAATTGTTTCTTTCTTGCTGCTTACAATATTTTCTCCTTTGCTTGGAAACTCTGGAATTTGGCAATAATATTCCTGGCAGTTTCCATTTTTACATCTCTTTCAGGAGGTGATTGGTGGATTAATTTAGTTTCTATTTTACCTTCTGGTTCTAGAATATTGAGGCAGTTTTCCTTGATAATATCTTGAAAGGGGATCCCCCAGGCTCTGTTTTTTATCAAGGTTTTCAGGTAGTCCAATATTTTTTAAATTATCTCTTGAGGATCTATTTTCTACGTAGGCTGTTTTTTTTTTTAAATGAGATATTTAACATTGTCTTCTCTTTTTTCAGTCTTTTATTTTTGCTTATTTCTTCTTCATTTCTCATAAAGTCATTAGTTTCCATTTGTTCCATTCTAATTTTTAAGGATTTTTTTTTTCAGTGAGATTTTGGAACCTTTTTTTCCATCTAGCCAATTCTGCTTTTTAAGGCTTTCTTCTCCTCATTGACTTTTTGGATTTCTTTTACCATTTCTGCTGGTCTGTTTTGTAAGGTGTTATTTTCATCACTATTTTTTATGTCTCCTTTACCAAGTAGTTTACTTGTTTTTCATGATATCTTTGCATGATTCTCATTTCTCTATCCAATTTTTCCTCTACCTCTCTTACTTGATTTTCAAAATCCTTTTTGAGCTCTTCCATGGGCAGAGACCAATTCATATTTTTCTTGGAGGCCTTGGATGTAGGAGCTTTGACTTTTTTGTCTTCTTCTGAGTGTGTGTTTTGATATTCCTTGTCACCGTAGTAATTTTCTGTAGTTGGAGTCTTTTCCCCCCTTTGTTTGCTCATTCTCTTAACCTATTACTTGACTTTTGGGTCTCTGTTAAAGTAGAGCTCTGCTTCCAGGGTGGAATGTGCACTGTCCTAAGCTTCAGGGGTTTGAGGTAGCTGTTTTCTGAGATACTTCTAGGGACTTGTAAGTTTACAGTTCTTCCAAGGTGGTATGATGTAAGGAGAGATGTTTGCTGTTCTCCTGGCCTGTGCTCTGGTCTATGAGTGACAAGAAGCACTCTTTTTCTGCCATGGAACTGTGAGGAAGGTTGCCCCTCCACTGTGACTGCAAGGTCTACTATGCTAGTATTCCTCCTCATACTGGAACTGTCACCCAGGACTGCAACTTGGATCTGTGTATGTTCAAAGTAAGAGAGCCTTGACTCAGTGCTAGCAAAGAGATCCCTATAATCTCCTTCTGACCAGTTGTCCAACCTCCTGACCATCTGTGGGCTGAGAGCTCCTGCAGCACTTTCTGCTACTGCCTATGCTGATTCAGGCACTCTCAAGGCTCTTGGTTTTTTGTCACAGGGGGTATGCTGGTGCTGCCTGTGCTGTACTACACTCCACTCTTACCCAGGTAAAACAGTCCTTTCCTGCTGACCTTCTAAGTTTTCTTTTGTGTCTGTGGGTTGAGAGGTCTGGAAACTTCCACTGTTGCTACTGATTCAGTCACCCTGAGGCCTATTCTGGCTTTGCTGGGTCCTGGTCTGCACTGGACTGTGCTCCTATCTCACCCTGGTTCAACCAACCTTCCAAATTATCTTGGGCTGGAAATCTGTTTCACTCCTTTTTGTGGGTTCTGATCCTCTAGAATTTGTTTAGAGTTATGGTTAAAAAGTTTTTGTAGGGCATTGGGGGAGAGCTCAGGTTAATACCTGCTTTTACTTCACATTTTGGTTCTGCCTTACTATTCTCTTTTTTAAGGTGTTATTTTCTTATGTATGTTTTTGTTCCTCCTTTACCAACCTGTTGATGCTTTTTTCATGATTTTCTTATGTCACTTTCATATTTCATTTCCCAATTTTTTCTTGCTTGATTTTTTAAATCCTTTTTTTTTAGCTCTTCCATAGCCTGAGACCAAATCCTATTTTTAATTGAGGCTTTAGATGCAGGAATTTTGACTTTGCTATCTTCTCCTGAGTGTGTGTTTTGATCTTCCTTGTTACCATAGTGACTTTCATTGGTTAGAATTTTTTTCTGTCATTTGCTCATTTTTCTATGCTACTTTTTTCATTTTTAACTCTATGCTAAAGTGGGGCTCTGCTTCTCAAGTGGAGGGGGCAGTGTCCCAAGCTTCACATTTTTTTGTGCAGCTATTTCCACAGGTAATTCTGGGAATTTCTAAACATTTGACTCTTCCAATGTGGTATGATTTACGAAGAGCTGTGTTTACTGTTCCCCTGTATTGTACATTGGTTTGTGAGTGACCTCAAGCACTCTTTTCAACCCTGGAACTCTTACCAATGTCACTGCTCCCCTGCTGCCACAAACATTGCTGTGCTAGTTCTCCTTCTTACACTTAAGACTAAGACCCAGGACTGTGACGCAGATCCATGTATAGGCAATGCAACAGAGTCTTGCCCCTAGTGCCAGCAAAGTTACCCTTATAAATCAAGACCCATTGTCTGATCCCCTTACTGTGTGTGGATTGAGAGATTTGGAAACTACCACTGCTGCCACTTATTCAGTCACCCCAGGTAACTGGTTTGCTGTGGCCTGCATTGGACTGCATTCCCCTCTCACCTTGCTCCAACAGACCTTTCCTGCCAACCTTTTAAGTTGTCTTGGGCTGGAAAATTGTTTCATTCTATCTTTTTTGGGGGGGGAGAGGGTTTTGCCACTCTAAAATTATGTTTAAAAATGTTTAGAGTCATTATTTAAATGTATTTGGAGGGGTTTAAGGAGAGCTATGTTGAGTCCCTGCCTTTACTTTGCCATCTTGGTTCTGCCTCCTAAAGGTTTCTTATAATAACAGCCTATTACTTGGTTTTCTTCTTCTTTTTCCTATTTATCCTTTATATAACCACATAGCAATCATAGGGTTGACATATTAATTTATCGACATCATATCTCTAAGGAAGTGACTCTATTTTCATCATCTTACATATACACACACACATATACACACATACACATGCAGAATAACAGGAAGCTAGATTCCTTCCTAGGAGTTTTCATTCTTCCCATTTTCTACATTAAGTAGGAGGTAAGATATTAATAGTGATATATTTGTAATAAGAATTCTATGTTGGTGTTCTTCATTTTTTGTTAGAGTAATATATAATAACTGGTCACAGCTATACCTGTGGAAATGTTTTCATTCAATAAGGAATATTTTTAAAGTAGGTGCATATAATTTCATTCAATTCTAAGAACTGGATTTCCCTCTTGATACAATAATACAGTAACTTTGTACTTTCTCATTTAATCTGAATACTCACTTGTATTTCTCTTCTCTAGGGTAGAGAAATGAAATTTAAAGTCAGCTGGTGTCAGTGCTTTCCTCAGTTATAGTAAAAGATTAAACTAAAATCTCATGGTCTAACAGTTTGTTATTGTAGCTTCAGTATTAAAGGGAATCAGCATTGCAGAACTTCATATATCAAGATAAATTGAATTCTTCATCTCTTTTTTACATCTCATAAATAATTTTTGAGTGCCATTTTCTCCTGTATCATATTATTTTGTGTCTTCTTGTGAATTTGACTTCAGAGTAGTCACCAGCTAAAATCAAACTAACATAGCAAATTATCTTATTTCCTGTTCATCCATCTGTTTTTCTCAAGCTGTAATCAATGTGCTTTTTTACTAACTTGTTTACACCTATTTAAATAAAGAAGATTTCAAGGTGAAATTCAGGCTATAGCCTCTTCCTCTTCTTTTTTTTACATTTATAATCGATATTCATCATATTCATATTTATTGACTTATATGCAAGTTGTTAGCTTCATTTCATTTGATAAATCCTTACGTTTAATTTTTCATGATGTTTAATTTTATTTGATAAACATTTGTGAAACATGGGCAGAATACAATGCAAGATACTAGATATAGAGAAACATAAATGAAATAGTCTCTACCCTCAAGGAAATTATGATCCAGATGATAATATTCCACAATCATTATGGGAAATGATTTAAAAGTACTTCTCTTAAATTGTTATTTTCAAGTTTTAATCCTAAGGTGCATTATAATCTATAATAATTTTAGTTAGAAAAATAGCCCATCCCAATATGTCACATTATTAATATTCAAGTTAAGAAATTAATTAATTTTAATCTCTATCAGGAGAAGAACATTGCTTTAACAGTATTGTCTGATAGCATCTAGAACAGTGGCTTCAACATAGTAGTTGCTTTCTAAATTGAAGAAACACAACATTCAGGTACTGCACAAGAGTTAAGAGAGATTGCATATATTCTAAGTTCTGCCACTAACTTGTTGTTGTTCATCCTTCTTTCTCAAAGAGTGCCAATGACATCACAAGGGTGATGTCTTGACTTGCCCATGAATTGGATATGAGTGGGTCAGAGTAGTACAAAGACATCAGACATCAGCTTCACTCTCTTCTCCAGGGTCATCAAAGTCCAGTGGCAAGATGAAAATCAAGATGATTGGTGATGGTCCAGGATGTAGTGGGTGACCTTGGCCTTTCTAAATTAAGATCTTTCTAAAGTCTTAGTTGTTTGTTTGTTTTTCCTAAGACTATGTCCATTCAATGACTAAGAACGGGATAAGAATTGTGACCAAAGATGGCTCAATTTACCATCACAAGGATATGGATATGGGAGGGGAAAATCCTGAGAGTTTCTGACCAGAAGAGAAAAAAAATACTATGTATACTCCTTTTAAGCCATCAAAGCTTAAACTATGAGCCACAGAAGCTTGGGTTGGGGGTCTTATTGGCCATTCAGAGAAACCAAAAGTGATTTTGATTTTAAGGTGGAATCAAGTAGCTCCATTTAAAACAGAATGTACATTTAAAAGCCTGTTTTTTGTTCAGAGCTATATTTCAAACAATCAAAAATGAATACTATGCTAGGCAAAAAATAAATTGTCCCAGCTTTTTGAAAAAAGGCAACAAAATAAATGAAGAAAAAAGAAGAAGAAGAAGAAGAAGAAGAAGAAGAAGAAGAGGAGGAGGAGGAGGAGGAAGAAAAAGAGGAGGTGGAAGAGGAGAAGGAGCACAAGCAGGGTCACAAGCAAGAGCAATAGCAACATTCTCTAATTTTTTTTGGCTGGTTGGGTCATCAGTGGGCAGTGATTGAAAGTCTCAGATAACATGGTAAAAACAGTTAATGCAAAATTTCTCCAAAGAACCTAGTTCACTCCTTCTCACAAATATAGCCCTCATTCATGGAGTAAGCTTAAATATATACCACCATAATTGTAATGAGGCACACATTTAAGAAATATGTGTGAGAAAATTTAACTCATAACACCTGCTCTGATTGTCCTTCT
The DNA here is from genome assembly GCF_900497805.2 of Vombatus ursinus. Classification (NCBI taxonomy): domain Eukaryota; kingdom Metazoa; phylum Chordata; class Mammalia; order Diprotodontia; family Vombatidae; genus Vombatus; species Vombatus ursinus. Next base: position 22,836,940 of record NW_020954720.1, on the reverse strand, counting down.
CTCTATGTACAGAGTTCATGTAGAACCCTTGTTGTTGTCCATTCTCCCTTCTCAAACAGAACCAATGACATCATGAGGGTGATGTTTTGACCTGTAGGTGAACTGGATGTGAATGAGACAGAGCTTCACATAGCTCCTACCACTAACTGGAAGTATAACTTTGGGATAAAAATTTTATGGTTACTTTCTTGCAGACTTACATTTATAAAATTTACAATGATAACTGTAACATATTGTGCATAAAGTTTAAAATAGAAAATGTATATAAGGTCATGTTTTATTAGGGGCAGGTTGCATTTGAAATGATTGTTAGTGTTCTCCATGAAAGTGTTATAACAACCTGTACATGAAGTGATGTTATGTTATGTTAGGTTATGTTACATCTATATTATCCTATTTCTATTTTGAAAAAAGTTTAGCCTTTTATCCCCTAAAAAGTCTTCATTTTGATGTCATAATTAATACCTTAGTTATGTATTTCCTTCTATGTGAAATATCATTTATATTTTCTAGTTATCATTTTATCATGATGTTAATAAATTATTCTTTGATACTGTAATGAATTGTCATTCCATTGTTACAGGAACTTACTCCTTTTGTCAGTGAATTAACATTCCCTCTTTATGGCCTCTGCCAAATTTGGGTCCACATCTTTCCATAAATCTGACTTTCCTTCTAATGCAACATTCAATAAATTATATAAGAATATTCTCTGTATTCACTTAGTTTTATGTTGTCTTCCTCATTAAAATGAAAAGTTCTTGAATCAAAGCCTAGTTTTTGTTTTTTGTTTTTGTTTTTCTTTTTTTTTAATATTCAGGGCTTAACACAATGCCTGATGTGTAGTAAGGAATTAATGATTTGGGTGGATTAATTGATTGCTTTGAAAGACAGTAAAATGATGATATATGTGTTAGGATGGTATACTATGGAATATTGAATGAATCAGAGGAAGGCTGCCTGTGTGTTTACTGTATCCTCTAAGGAGGATCTATGGAAATACAGGGACCAAAATTGAACAGAAGTTATAATGGCATAGTGTTCTACATTGCTGGAAGAAATATGTATATGAAAATGGAATGACACATTCAATAAAGGATCAAAGTATAACAAATTGAGTACAGTATACAGTATGAAATTAATTATAAAATTCAGTTATTTATAATTACATCAATATCCACAAATTTCCCAAAAATAAATGCTGGTAAGGTAAGCTTGTATCTAGAACAGTAATGTAAGGAAGATGCAAAAGGATAACATCATTTAGAATGTAACCTGCTGTGAGGTAAATGGCAAACTACTGAAAAAACACTAATTTGCCATGAGCTAATGTTTGATGGTTATGGACAACTGCAGCTAACACCTGTCAGGACACAACCTCAGGTGGGGATCTCATTAAATCTCATTAATTCAGCTCAATCACTTCTAGAAAAAGAAACTTTAAAATTTGAGAAGTCTGAAAAATAATCTAGTCATCTAAGACCCTATACTAGGCACTGGGGATACAGAGGTCTATTCAAAACTTCTCTTTCTGTCAAGAAGCTTATAGTATAATAGGGAAGGAAGACAATCACTTGAATAATAATGAAAAAGTGAAATGCAGTAAATGCAAAAGAAGTGGCAGGTTGGGGCAAGTGGGCAAGAAGAAATTTGAAGAAATCTGAATTCCTCTTTAAGTGGGAAAGGACAAGATGGGACTTTAATCTTATCTTTCTGGGAACCAGTCTTCTTTGCTACCTACACTTCCTGCAGTCACTTTGTAATACTCTTTCATCCCACCTACTTCCTTTCCTTCTACTTTCCAGCACCCTCTTATATATTACATTCTTGCATTAGAATAGAAAGTCCTTGAATTAATGAATGAATGAATAAATTTTATTGAATTTATAATCACACATGGTTTTATATCCTAGTACTTATTGAAAAATAAAAATTTCTGTACTCTGGGGAAGGGGTTATGTGACTGCTGAGGTGGGGGACCCCTGGTATATCATAAGTGAAGATGGGAGAAAAAGGAACAAAAGAGAGGGCCATTGTCCATTAGTCACTTCTAACCTGTGAAGAAACATGGTGTTTTGAAGTTTTGAAAAAAAAGTAATATTTCATCTTTCAAACAAAGGATGAATAATCACTTGTTGATGGTATTGCAGAGGATATTCATCCATTGAGCAGAGGATTTTCCTATTATCTATTATTCTAACTACGCTTGAACTTCTAGTCATGCACAAATCTTTTTCCTCTTTGATCTTTCACTAGCATTTTTTTGCTTTTAATTTTATAGAAATTCATGTTTAAACTTTCCTGTGAAATGTCCAGTGTTCTTGTTATGAAAGAAGCTACAATTAACTCATTATTCAAACATGATTATTTCTGTTAATTGCTAAATAAACATGCATACTTTGTACAGTTTTAGTAGTCTACAAAAGGTATTTAATCAAAGTCAACATACATAATCAATTATACAAACAATTAGTCTGTGACTAACAGACTACATATCAGTAGATATCCATGACAAAATTAATAATAATAATAATAATAATAATAATAATAATAAATTGTGCTACTAATCTCATTAGAAGCTCCCTTCACTAACATAGCTATAACTTATTTATTGTTCCCAAAATATAGTCAGGCTCCCAAGTCATACACCAAGTGTGGAGCACCTAAGAAGAACATAATACTATTCATGTTACTTAACCTTTAATTTGGTCAGTAAATTGCCTCTGATAATGATTTACCTCCCCCCTCCATTTTGGGCAAAACCATATCATAAAATACTATCTGATTCCTGTATTCATAAATATATATTTATATAAGGATATTATCTTATCTGAATTGTATGGCTTCTTCTGGAAATTAACTTGAAACTATGCTCAAAAAGTTCCTAAACTGTGCAAAGATTTTGATCCAAAAATACCACTAATAGTTCTATATACCAAAGATTTAAAGGAAAAGAAAAGATTTATGAGCACAAAAATATTTGTAGTAGCTTTTTTGTGGTGACAAAGAGTGGAAACTGAGGAAAAAGACATCAATTGGGAAATATTAAACAAATTATTTGTACAATGATGAAATGATGAAAGGAATGGTGTCAGCATATTTGAAAGGATTGCATGAAATAATACAAAATGAAATGAGTTAAATCAAAAGAACAATTTATACTGTAACAACAATATAACATTATAGTAATAAGAGAACATAACAACAGCATTTTTACTATAACAACAAATAAGAGAGTTAAGAAATCTCATTAACACTATGTTGAACCATGATTCCAAAGGACCGATGAGGAATACTTTTATGGGGGCACATGGTCATTGTAGGAATTTCTTTTGATCAATCATGCATATTTGTTACGTGGATTTCATTTGCCTATTTTATTTTTCCCTCTATAATGGATGAATGAGGGTTAGAGAGGGAGAGAAGAGATGTTTGTTCATTTAAAAAAATAAAGCTAGATTTAAAAAAAAAAACACAATATTTATTGTGTCTCTAGTGTCTAGCAATGCTCCATGAAGAAGAAGTAAGTAATAATGGGTAAATTCAGTTCAGTTCATCTGTATATCTTTGTGGCCTAAAAGAGATGGAGAAGACTTGATATCTAGAGACAAATAATATTTGATTTGAAAAACAGTATTCATGTTTACTGAGATACTAAAAGTAGAAGAGAAATAATCAGTAGGACTGAATCCTTTAATGATTTTTTTTAATTTGTTGAGTATTAAAAACTATATTGCCTATAGGGAAGTTTGTGCATTTATGCATATGTGTGTACACATACATGCATATATACACATATGTACATAACTCATATATGCATATATATACACATGCATACATATACATGCATATGTACCTACACACACACGCATGTATCTGTCACTCAATTTGGAAACTTCTTGACAAAGTTACAGCGCTCTTATACTCATTGTTTATCAGTATAATGATTTATATTACATTTCTGTGTTATTTACAGGCCCATTTTTTTAGTCTTTTGGGACCTTGCAGAATATATATGTTTTATCCCTGAACCACAGTATACTTTCATTATGTACCTCAAATGGATATTGTGTGGAAAATGCTTTTTCAACTGAAAGATCTATATTATTGTGACCTATGAATAAAAACCACCACCTTTTGTATGTAGCAATAACAAAACAGCTTTTGTATGCTGGCTAGCAAGAAACTGTGCTCAGTTCTGTGTTCAGTCTTTCAGAAAAGACAAAGATATGCTATGTCTCTCAAGAACAGGATTGCCAGGATAGTGCTTATGCTATTCAAGGATCCATTGAAGACTCTTCTTCAGGAAGTTTAAACTGGAGGAGATTTAAATAGCTCCTGAACCATTAGAATAAATTCTTATGATCTTTGTTCCCTAAGTATTGGGATGGCTGCCAAGTAAGTATTTAACTTTGTTTTGCATTTGTTTTGAGGGCAGAACTAGGGACAATAGGTGGAAATTACAGAGGCATAGTTTTAGGCCTGATGTAAGGAATCATATTTTTTTAATTTTAATTTTAATTAATTAATTTATTTTTAGTTTTCAACAATCACTTTCAAGAGCTTTTGAGTTCTAAATTTTCTCCCCCTCCCTCCCTGCTTCCCTCCCCAGGATGGCATGAAATCTGATATAGGCTCTACATGTACATTCCTATTAAACATATTTTCATATTAGTCATATTGTAAAGAAGAATTAGAACCAATAGGAGGAACCACAAGGAAGAAGAAAGAAAACAAAACAGAAGAAAAAAAGAGCAAATAAATTCAAACTCCATATTTCTTTCTCTGGATGTGGATAGCATTTTCCATCATGAGACTTTTTGGAGATGTCTTAAATCCTTGCATTCCTGAGAAGAGCTAAGTCTATCAAAGTTAGTCATTGTACAATGTGGCTGTTACTGTGTACAACATTCTCCTGGTTCTACTCACTTCACTCAACATCAGTCCATACAAGTCTTTCCAGGTTTTTTTTTGAAGTCCATTTGCTCATCATTTCTTATAGCACAATAGTATTACTTTACATTCATATACCACAACTTGTTCAACCATTCCCCAATTGATAGACATTCCCTCAATTTCCAATTCTTTGCCACCACAAAAAGAGCTGCTATACATATTTTTGTACATGTGGGTCCTTAGGAATTAAATTTTTAACAAAGAAAATTATTGAGAAGTGGAATAGACTGCCAAAGGAGATGTCAATTTCTTCTTCCCTGAAAGACTGTAAGCCAATTGAAATGATGACTTTTGGTGAAAATTGTAGAAGAGATTCTTGGTCAGATGACTAGGATAATTTCCTTTTAGGAGGATGTCTACTCCAAACATGTAAAGACATCCCCTTCCAGCAGAATTTTCAGATGAAAACAACTTGTTCCTACAGTCATGAAGGCAACTAAAGAAAGCTCTGTAGAAAAGTCAGAACTTGGTAAGACAGTGAAGACACCAAGGTTATCCACTGTATCCTAGGCCATTACCTGTTACCTTCACTTTGGTCCTGCTACTGCTCTGGAATAGAAAGTAAAGCTGTCAGCTTCACACAATTCTGCCTCACTTAAATCCAATTCACCTGTAAGTCAAGACATCACCCACGATGTCATTAATTCTCTTCAAAAATGAATGACAAATGAACAACATCTGTCATATTCATCTTTGATTTCAATATATCAACATATATGTTTCCTGCAATGAAAATTCCCAGAACAAAGCCAATTTATAATACTATATACATAATAATATCAAAATTTTGGTTAATAAGGAATTGTTTTCCTTTAAATATATATACACATTGATTTGTGCCATGCTAAATAGTGAAAGGAGTGATGCTAGAATTATTATTTTTTAGTTTAGAGATAAACATTTCTGGCTTCCACTTAACTTTTATGACTTTTCAATTAAGGGGCTATAAAATTGCTAAAGCGACACCTTAGTAGAATCTGTATTGAAATTTGTGGATGTGGAGAATTAGAGAGATAGATCCTGAAATTTAGTTGATGGTATCTGTGATTCATTGCCTTTGCCTATACTATTTGACATTCAACAATGTTAGGTCTGAACTCTAGGGCATTTCTCTAAAGTGTGGGTTTCACACTTTAAAGTAGTATAAAGGCAAAAAAATTGAAATGCTGACCAGATATTTGGGGAAGAGATAACTGAGGAACAGAGAGAATTCATTCAAGTAAGATTTGAAGTCCAGGTCTCAAGAGAAAGCTAGACAAGAAAGTGCCTCATTTTTTCTTCCAAAGTGTCTAGAATATTGTCCTCATTCCTGTAGGAATGGTGAAAAATTAACAATCTGATCTAGGATGATTGGTGAAAGTTGTCTCAATCAGTCATCTGCCTGAGTGCTATTTAGAGATACACTTCCAAGAAATGTCTTATATGTTCAAAAGTATAGAGTAGTCAGTATTGAACAATGACTGCAAGTATATACTCCTTGAGAGGGGGGTGCAGAGGTACATTTTCAACAATATATTAGGATTTGGCCCTGTATAGCCATTAACATTAATAAGAGCTAGACAGCTAGATTACTTATTCACTTTTCTGAAAATTTACCCCCAGTGTAACTGGAGTAGCATTTAGCAGATAACATATAGTAGTTTTCACATCTATCATTAAAGATCCAATTCTCATTTCAGTGGGAATTCTGCCTGGGGAAAGACTGCAGAATAGAGACCAATTAATGCAATGTTTCACTCATGAGAAATTTCCCATAGCCTAAGGATTAGAAAATGAAACTCACTATTATGTTCAATGTGGTTTAGATTGAAGAGGGAAATAGAAGATAAATAAGCAGAAAATTAGATTTTAAAAGATATTTTGCTTTCATTATTTTTTTCCTTTTGTCCCTGCCTTTAATAAATGTCCCTGCCTTTAATAGCAAAAAAAAAAAAAAAGAAAAAAAAAACTTGCATAGTAATTCAGTAGTGAAATTTAGTGTTATATGTGCACAAGAAAATGTGAGGGATGATGATGGCAACCATGTGGTCTCAAGATTAATATTAGATGTAGTAACATAGAAGAAATTTTTTCATATGTTATATAATTGAGAAGGAGCATGACATGGTGATTAAAGGTCAATTCTCAAGGCCAGAAAAAATGTAGGTTACAGTACTGCCTCTGATAGTTAATGGCTTTGTGACTTGGGGAAAAACAAAAATAACAACAACAACTTAACCTTTCAGAGGCATTAAACTCAAGGCCCACAACACAAGCAACCTACAAAATTCCCGCATAAAGTTCTGAGTGTGTCCTGAACCAGATCAAAATGTAATTTGGAAATGTCTAACAAAAATAAACTAAAATACAATACAATATTGATAATGTTAATTTGTGGTTTTCTAAGTTAATATATGTACAGAAATCTAGGCAATTTTCTAAGATTGCATAAATTACAGAGAAAATGTGAACTTGAATTAATTGAGGGAGTTACTTTTCACCCAGTCATTCCTATACCAATGAACTCACAGAAACAGCACCTATCCTTATTCTGTAATCAAGAAAAAAAAATCAATCCTATACCATAATTCCCCAATATGTGATGATTGCACTATCTATATTACTTTTGACCTTTCGTAAAACAACAAATCAATGTTGAATACTTTTTTGAATACTCTGTAGCATTTGACTAATGTTAATAAGATTTGTTTAACTTTATTAGGATCCATCAAAACTTCTCACCTCTCAATTTTTACTCGAGCAAATCAAGTATGTCTCCTATAATTTTTATATATTTACATCTGTCAGATTTGATGTCTGGTGTTTTTCATTTCTTCTCTCTGACAAACCTAGTTTGACACAATCCAAAAAAGCTTATTTTAGTAATTAGTTCATTTTAGTGAATGACAGATTTCATTTTATTTTTGTTTACTCTCTGAAAAAGTTATTTGTTTATATAACACTTGTACTCTCAGCATCTGGTTTCAAGTTGACCTAAGTTAATACAAGTAGTGAGAACTTACATGAATTCCAGTATGTAGACTAAGTATTTCTCAGTTTTTTATCTTTTCAAAACAACTCAGAAGCACCATGAAAATTAAGGCAGGTCCACTATTCTGGAGTGTAAAAGAAATTAGGTCAGACTCAAGAGAATGGGAAAATAACTGTTATTGAATGTGAGTAATTAACTATATTTTTCAGACTAGTAATGTTTACCCTTAAGAAGTGTACATTTGTATTAAAACAGGAAGATGATTTATAGGTTCTGAGCTGGCAGTAACTACTTTTGAGGCCTATAGGTTGATTTCAAACACACACACACACACACACACACACACAACAGAGAGAGAGAGAGAGAGAGTTCATTTCTCAGTTTATATCATTTGTGCACAAAGCAAAGCATGGATAATGGAAATATAAAATAATAATCCATCTTCAATTGAATCCTTACCAATTATTTTTTTTTCCTTCGTAAAGACAATGATCAAAAGATTTCTTCCTTCCCCTTATCTTCTGCTGATGGGTTAGTTGGTGGCTAAGTATAACAAAGGTTGCCTTTTTTTCAAAATGTTTCCTATCTTAGTAGAAATACAGGTCTTTTGTATCTGATGTCATTGGGGACTCAAGTGATTATAATAACTGGCATCCAAATTTCTGACATTTGAGTTTTTGAGGTCTGTACAGACTTTCCTGTGGGATTCACCATCACCATGCTTCTATAGATCATAGTTAAATGCCAAAGACTGGAGAGTATTAATTGATTTTTATAATTTTGTTAATTCAGAAATGATTTTATAATATTTGTACATATATACACAGGTATATGATGTGCTCATTTATCCACATAAAGTATTTGACTTATTCTATTTTAGACACATTTTAGTCCCTGCAAGCCTGGCTTATAGGATAGGATGTAGTAGTAGTTATTATAAAAAATTTGCTATAGTTAAGCAAAACATAACAACAACAATAATTTGGATAATTACATTTTGACCTTTTCATTTCTCTAGATGATTCTACAGAGTTAATTCAATCTGTGGCCACAAGCATTTATTAAGCACTTACTTTTTATCAGGACTGTACTTAGGTTTTAGGGATACAAATAAAGGAAAAAAGAGACACTGCCCTCAAGGAACTTACAGTCTAATAGGGAAAGTAAGATGTAAATAACTATATACATGCAAAATATAATTATGATAGATGGAATGAAATGTGAATAGAAGGAAGAGGATAGGGAAAGGCTTCTTGCAGAAGGTAGGATTTGATATTTTTTTCTCAAAAGAAGCCTGGGGATGCTAGAGGCAGAGATGAGGAGGTAGCACGTTTTAGTCATGGGGGAAACAAACATATTGCAAATAGCTAATATAGTTTGATGGTGGAGTGCATGAAGGGAAATAAAGTTTAAAAATTAAGTTCTCTGAAATAGTAAAATGATATATCGTATAGTTTGTAATTATGGTAAGTGGTGTTTATATTTTGCAGTTAATTTGGTGATCCTCAACTCTAGAGCTGTTTTCCATCATATCCATTTTGAACTTTATTCTCATACATTTTATATCATTTGTATAATAATAGCACTTTTGTCCCTTTTTATATTATCTCATTTTAGTATTATTTCTTCAATTATCCTAAATTCCAAGAAAATATATTCTATTTTTACTAAATTGTCTAGTGACTTTAATGTGTGTAACTGAGCCTCTGGTTGTTAGAAAAGAAAATGATTTTACTACTGCACCAATCTTCAGCAAAAAAAAAAATCTTTTTTGTTATTCATAAAGATCTTAGGCTTATAGTTTAGGACCTGGAAGGGAGCTTAGATAACCTCCATTCCAAATCCCAACTTGTCCATATAAGGAGAAAAAGGTTAGATGCTTTGCCCAAGGTTGTAAGAGATGCAATTACAACTCATTGAACGTATATAGCAAGATTCCTGTAAATGGAGAAGAAAAAAATGCAATTCATTCTGCCAGATTTTCATTTGCTTCCAGATTGCAACAAGATTGTGTTTTGCAGCACTTTATATCACCTTCTCTTCTCTTACTTAAAACCATATGTTTCTGCCTGTTAACCTTTAATCAGCCTAAAGCATTGTGTGAACAATCAAAATTCAAATTGTTTTATACCTGTTAGAGCGCATACTTTTCTATGTTCTCTAACTATAAAATTTGCTATGATCATTTCTGTTAAAGACAGGTGGCTTTTTCTTGAAAAACAAGTCCTGTAACTTATGCTTTCAATTCATTTTCATTTAAAGTAAATAGATACATTTTGATAGAATGGTATTGATTTGCTATCAAATTATATTTCTATGATGTGAAGCACTTTATTTTAAACTCATTCTTATAAACTGATAAACAAGCATCTTCTACTGTTCCACATACATTCTGAGACAGCTAAGTGAATCACCACAGAAGAAATTGCATTTATTTATTTATTTTCAAAGAAAGTAAAAGTAGTTAAAAAGTCCCAGAGGGAGGGAGGTGGGAAAAAAATGCAAGACAACCAAAACGTGAACACTCATATAGCCCATGATCACAAACTTCACCTCTGGGTTTAAAAGCAGAGTTCACTCTTAGAAGCATCTCAATTAATTATATTTTTGGATCATTCTCTTTCCCAGGATATGGCCTGGGGATGTCAAAATGTGCATAGGGTACTAAGGAAAAGGTTAAATAATAATAATAAAAAAGCTCTCAACTTATTTGCCAGGGCTAACTAATAATACATTAAGGATAATATATATAGGACAAATTTTATTTTAACCTGGCAAAAAAAAATAGCTAGCTAACAATTATAAAGTAATTTAAGGCATGTAAAATACTTTATATATTTTTAACACAGTTGATTCTCAGTAGAATGCTGTAAGGTTGGTAAAATTGTTATCCTCCTTTTATAGATGAGGACATGAAGAACCAGAGATGACTGACTTATCTTAGTGATGTTATATTGTAAACTCTTTCCACCCTCTGATAAGTTGTATACCATCTGGTGGCATCTACCAGCTTGCTAGTGCTAATAAGTCTCCCCTATAGAGACCAAAGTTTTAATTCATGGGAATAGGGAGGGCAATTATAATGATATAATAATACTTATGTAGTGATCTAAGGTTAAAAAGTATTTCACACATGTTACTTAGTTTGATCCTCATAATAACACTGCATGGTAAGAGTTATCATCTTCCAAATTTGAACAAGAGAAAAAGATTCAGGGATATAACAAGGATCCAGCCCCTAAAAAATACCTAAAGTAGGATTTGATCCCAGTTCCTCCTGATTACAAAAGGCAGTTAGATGGCTCAATGGAAAGAGCACAGGGCCTAAAGAAAGAATTGAGTTCAAATCCAGCCTCAGACACTTACTATCAAGTTACTTAACCTCTATTTGCCCTAGTTGCTCATCTGTAAAATGAGATTGAGGAGAAAGTAGAAAACTATTCCAGTGTTTTTGGCAAGAAAACTCCATGAGTATAATTTGTGAGCTACGGTGGATGGGGTCAGAAAGAGTCAGAGATGATTGAACAATAGAACAACAACTTATTGGCTACTAGTTCAGTGTGCTACACACAGGTTGTTGTTTGTTGTTGTTGTTGTTGTTGTTGTTGTTGTTTGCTGTTGTTTATCCTTTGCTCTCAAAGAGGACCAGAACACCAGGGAAGTAATGCCATGAATTACATTTAAGTGAGGGATGGCTATGAAAAATCACCAGCTTCACTTTCTCCTCTTAAGTCATGTGGGTCCAGTGGCAAGATATAGATCAGGATGACTAGAGAAGGTCCTGGATGCAGTCGGGCACCTTGGCATTTTTAAGTTAAGGTTTTTCCCAGGTCTCAGTTTGACTGGGGCAAGGCACATCCAGTGATTAAGAATAGGTAAGAAATGAGGCAAACAGGGCTTCTGGGAGCCAAGATGGCACAGTAAACTGTAAGCTGCTCTCACTCTCCTTTACTGACCTTTAAAAACAAAGAAACTATCACTCCAGGAATAATGATGGAGCAGCAGAGCTAGGAGAAAAATGGGGAGGAGCATTCAATTAGCCTGGGAGGCTTGGATGATTAGCAGGAAAGATCCTTCTTGCTCTGGTAAAACGGGAGTGCAGTCCAGGAACTGAAATGTCCCAACAAACCAGCATCAAGCCCCACCTCATCAAACAAGTAGGAGATCTTGACCTCCAGAGTGGTGGAGCAGGCAAGTGTCAACACTTAGACACCCTTATGTGACTTCTCATAGCCAGGGGAACCAGCAGATTCCAGCTTGGACAGCCACCATGAGCCCTGGTGGGCAGGCATCATCCAGCAGCCAAATATCCATATGCTTTTGCACAGGTCCAGGTGAGCAGGCATCCTCCAGCAGCCAGCCACTCCCCCCAACCATGAGCTTCAGTGTAGCACTGGAGAAATGCAGAAAAAACCCACCTGATCTCAGCACATGCCAGCCACCATGATTAGGACCCAAGCTTAGGACCTGGTAAGCTGTCAGACCTCTACAGACTCCACCTACCAGCACCAGCATCACCAGCACACAAAGCAAGGATTAAATAGCTAGCAAAATTCAGCATAATCTTTTAGGGGAGGAGATGGATAGTCAATGAAATAGGGGACTTCAAAATTTTCTTGATGAAAAATCTAGAGATGAACAGAAAATTTAATCTCCAAATATAAGACTCAAGAGAAGCTTAAAAAGGTAAACAGGAAAATAAAAATAAAAAAAAAACATGTTATTCAATAAGATTAAACTGTTTATATCCCTACCTGGGAATATGATACTTGTAACTCTTGAGAACTATATATTTATTATGACATTTAGAAGAGCCATACATAGACAAGGGTGTGGATATATGTTGATTTAATGTGATGCTAAAAAAAATAGGGTTAAAAAAAGATTGTACTGGGAGAAGAAGAAAGGAGGAGGCAGAAAATGTTAAATTATATCACATAAAATGGCGCAAAGACCTATTACTGTAGAGGGAAAGAAGGGAGGGAGGCAAATATTGTTTGAACCTTACTCTCATTTGGATTTGTCTCTAAGAGGGAATATCATGCACACTCAATTGAGTATAGAAATCTATCTTACCCTATAGGAAGTCAGAAGGGAAAGGGGGAAGAAAATGGAAGGATCAATAGAAGGGAGGGTAGAAGCAGAGGAAGAAGGAGTAGGGCAAAGGAGAAGGAAAAGGGAGAAAGGCTGATAGAAGGGAAGGCAAATTGAGGGAGGTGGTGGTCAGAAGGAAAACACAGGTGAGAAGGAAAAGGGAGCAAGGTGAGAGAAAAAAATATAAATGGGGAAAATAGAATGGAAAAGAAAGACACAATTAGTAATCATAACTGTGAATGTGAATAAGATGAACTCTGCCTTAAAATGGAAACAGATAGCAGAGTGGATTAAAAACCATAATCCTACAATATGCTATTTATAAGAAACACATCTGAAGCAGAGATACACACCGAGTGAATGTAAAAGGCTGGAGTATATTATGCTTCAGCTGAAGTAAAAGAAAAAAAAGAAAAAAGAAAAGAAAAGAAAAGAGGTAGCAATCTTGATCTCAGACAAAGCAAAAGTAAAAAAATAGAACTAGTTAAAAGAGATAAGGAAGTAAACTACATCCTACTAAAAGATACTTTAGACAATGAAGTAACATCAGTAATAAATATGTATGTACCAAGTGGTATAGCATCCAAATTTTTAGAGGAGAAGTTAAGTGAGTTACAAGAAGAAATAAACAGCAAAACTATAGTGGTGGAGGACCTCAACCTCCCCCTCTCAGAATTAGATAAATCTAACCACAAAATAAATAACAAAGTAAAGTGAATAGAATCTTAGAAAATTTAGATGTGACAGACATCTGGAGAAAATTGAATGGGAATAAAAAGGAATATATCTTTATTTTTTTCTCAGCAGTACATGTAACCTATACAAAAACTAACCATGTAGTAGTGCATAAAAACCTTACAATCCAATGCAGTATGGGAGAAATATCAAATGCATCCTTTTCAGACCATGATGCAATAAAAATTACATGTAATAAAGAGCTGTGGAAAGATAGACTAAAGATTAATTAGAAACTATGTAATTTAATATTACAGAATGAGTGGGTTAAACATCAAATCATAGAAACAATCAATAACTTCATCCAAGAGAATGACAATAATAAGACAACATACAAAATTATGGGATGCAGCCAAAGCAGTTCTTGGGGAAAATTTATATCTCTAAATGCTTACACGAATAAAATGGGGAAATAGGAGATTAATGAATTAAGCATGTGACTAAAATGATAGAAAAATAACAAATTAAAAATTCCCAACTAAATTAGAAATTCTGACAATGAAAGGAGAGATTAATAAAACTGAAGTTAAGAAAATTAATGAAATAATAAATAAAACTAAGAGTTGGTTTTATGAAAAAAGTAATAAAATTTATGAATAAAAATAAATTAATAAATGAACAGATGAATAGATAGATAGATATATAAAATAAAATAAACAAATAAAACTTTTGGTTAATTTGGGCTCCCACCTTGGTTGAAAAAGGAAAAAAAATACAAAAGGAAATAAGAAAAATATTATGAAGAATTTTTTAAAAATCTGCTATCACAAACATGGGAAGAATTATAAAAAGTGTAATGGATGAGATAACTCCTGAGTTGGCCCTTGAGGGAATGCAGGGACTTGACTAAATAGAAATAAAATGAAGGTAGAGTTTGTCAGCATGGGGGATTTTGTGATCCAAAGTAAAGAGACAGGAGAAGGCAGTATCAGATGAGGTAGGGGAACAGAGAGTAGTTACTTAAAATATAATAATATAATTTTATGGCTAGAAAGCCAGTTAGAGTCAGACTGTGAAGGGTCTTAAATTCCAACATCATGAGTTAATAATTTATTGAGTAAACCAAGGAAGACTGCGGCAACTTACTACCTATTTGACCTTGGGGACAGCTTCTAAATCTCTGGGCCTCAGTTTTCTTGTATGTAAAATAATCAAGTTAAAATATATAATTTCTTAAGTTTATCTCAACTTCAAATTTTGCCAGTGGTTTAAGATGGCAACTTGGTTAATGGTGTGACTAGAATACTGGAAGAATAAACTAACATATGGTAAACCATTTGGAAAGCTGTTTCAATAGTCTAGATGAGAGGAGATAAGGGCCTGAACAAGAGTGGTTACAATCAGAATTGAAAGGAGACAATGGACTGAATGAAATATTGGCTCAAATTGGGAGGATTTGACAATTAGTTGGATGTGTGGAGGGATCAAAATGGAAGATCCAGTGGTAAGTACAATATAAATAGCCTATATGACTGGATAAAATAGGGAAATTAGAGAAAGGAGGGGGTTTTGGAGGGTAGACAATGAGAATTTCAGTTTTGGACTTTTTTAATTAAGATGCTTGCAACCAGTGCAAATGGAGAAACACAGTAAGCAATTTGAAATACTGGCTTGGAACTTTATTAGAGCGAAAATATATCTTTAGACGTCATCTGCTCAGAGGACTTCCTTTAAGCTATTGAGTAAATGGGTAGAAAGAGATCACAAGGTTAAAGTTAGAAACCTGGAGGACACTCATGTTCAACAGATGGAGGATAATGAACCATCAATATTGTGAAAATATCAAGCAATCAGAAACAACATCGTATGAGTGTGTCTAACAGTAACATATGATACATAGGAATTGAGAAGGATGAAGAAAAACCACTATCTAGTCATTCCTATCATCAGACATTATAAAGGAAACCGAAGGACATTACTCTTTATCATTTCTCCTGGGACATTTTCTCTTCTATATTTCATTACAAATGTTATTTAGTATTTCACCTCTAAGGTGATTTTTTTTCTTTTTTCTAGCTAGTCTCTTGACTAGAGAAAAGTGAAAAAACAAAACAAAAAAAAAAAGTAATGAACAATCCTGTCTCTCTAGAAGTACACAGGGTAGTAAAATACAGGTAGCCCATTCAGAGTGGGTTTTAAGAGGAGAAAGAAAACCTATTTTTCAAATCTCCAGACACCCATGTGCTGTATTAATAAAGAAAGTAGTGTTGAGGAGGTACTTACACAATTGAACAGAATTATGTTATGAATAGTGGGGACAGAAAAGAAATGAGAAGAGTTTGAGGAGTGACTAGTTGGTTAGAAAATAAAAGGAGCTGTGTCTCATGAAATTTGCTTCTTGCTGCATTTGTGTACACAATGAAACCTTTATTTGTTTTTTTTTGAGGAACAATTTATTTTTTTTTCATTTAGTTGCAACCTCCTTATGTATTTTGGTTTCACTGATATCTAGAATCCAAATATTGAAAAGGTTTAGTTCCCCCAGTAGACCATCAATTCTCTGATGAGTGAACAAGGGTAGTAGGACATCAATCATTAAATTAATAGTGCTAGTCCAAAAACTATGTAAGTTTCTGCCCTTTCTGCACCCCTTTGTATTGCTCTGCCTCAGTTATTGCAGGAACAAAATAGGCCACACAGGACTAAGAGCCATTTTGTATTTTTCTTTTTTTTGTATTGTTTCACAGGTCAGACTGGTCATCTCACCAGGGTCTAGGCGCCAGTAGGAAAAACATGTGCTCACTAATTCTAATGATCAGACCATGACAGTTGAACTTGGATAAAATGTAATGTTTAATATTGCTCCTAAAAGATAATTGATGCAACATATGTATCTGCTGTTGGAAAAGAATTTTGCATACACTAACAGATGCCTTCAGAATGCTGGCTGGTTTGCATGTACTACAGATGCTTTCAATGGGCTGGTTGGACTGACTTAACTGGTTCCCTTTGTTACAAGGGAAGGTTCTACTTTGGGGACAAGAAGGTTCCAGGTTAACAACTATAGTTGATAAAAACAAAAAGTTTCTGGAGTGACTGAATTAAGAAGAAAAAAATCAGGCCATAAAAAGCTGCTACTCAGCCATTTACTAATGCCTCAACACCTGACAGTTCAGGGTATGATATAGTACAATTTCCAGCACAAAGAGATGGGAGCTTCACCTTATCCCAGTCCCACATTATACACCATTATATATTCTAAGGAGGGACAATCCTATAGCTAGACTGTGTCTTCACCAAAAAACACAACAAAAAAATATTCCAAGTCATTCCCTTTGAATTGTATTACCAGTCTTAGTATTAAATTCAGAAAGAAAGTTGTGCTAACTGGGGTTTGTTTAAAAAAAAGTTTGTGTAAGTGGGTACAAAAATTAAAAATTAAATTAAAAATAAAAAAGAAAGTAAAAGTAGTGATGGAGGTGCTAATCTATCCAGAAGTTTGGCAGTGAAAAGTATAAGAATAATAGCTTATAGTATTACAAACAAGAACAAAGAAATTTCATTGCCAAGAGGAACCCTATGCATGTTTGTAGACAGAGAGGAAAGAGGCAATAGAAAAGAAGAGATTGAAAATGCATAGAGAGGAAACAAATTGATACAACAAAATGAGAAAAAAAACAGGAGGGAATGGAATTGAAGATACAAATAGGGGATTTAAAGTCTGACTTCTCAACTAAATTTGTATTATACAATGCATTTTCATGTATGGATTCTTTTGGTCAGGATCAAGAGATGCCACAAAATATTGACAATGGCATGGTTTCTCCAAGTCAAAGGACTTACCACAATACTATAGAAGAAATCACAGTAGTAGTAGTAGTAGTAGTAGTAGTAGTAGTAGTAGTAGTAGTAGTAGTAGCAGCAGCAGCAGCAGCAGTAGAGATTGTTATTATTATTGTGGTTGTTTGTCCTTTGTTCTCAAAGAAGACATATTGCATTAGGAAGATGATACCATGACTTGTAGGTGAATTGGATTCAAGTAAAGGAAGCTAAGCAAAGTCACTAGCCTCACTCTCTCCTCCCAAGCCATCTGGGTCCAGTGGCAAGATATAGATCAGGACAACTGGAGAAGGCCCTGGATGCAATAGGAGTCCTTGACCTTTTTAAGCTAAGGTAATTTCAATTATCAGTTTGACTGAGGCAATGCACATTCAGTGATTAAGACTAGGTAGGAAATGAGGTAATAGGATAAGAAGTAGTAGTATTAGTAGAAACAGTTGTAGTAATAATAGTAACTGAAATTTATAAAGTGATTTTATTGTTTGCTAAGTGCTTTACCTGTGATAACTAATTTGATCGTTAAGTACTACCATAATAAATAAATAGCCAATCAATTTTCAAGGGCTTTGAAATGAATCATTGAGCTGGCATTTTTCAATGAATCTAAGTAGGTGAGTGAATGATTCTGAAATATCTGTCCCATAAAGTATTACTTAGTAAGGCAGGATTGTGGTTAAGGTCACTTGTTGTGGAAGCTGCTGACCACCAGGAAGCAGAATAGTTGTGGAAACTTTGATGTTAGGGGCAAGGAATAGAATGATTCATTAAGAATACTGAAGACAAGAGTGTTATCTCACATTTATATAACAATTTAAAGTTTAAATGATGCTGCCTACACAACATACTTGTGAGGAAGACAGTATATATATTTTTACCTTCATTTGAAATACTAGAGATCATAAGATCAAGAGAAATGGAGTGATTTGTTCACTTTTACCAATGAATGAAGTATTGAAAGTAGATCAGGGCCCAGGTCTCAAGTTCAGCACTTGTGACACTACACTGTATTAAGGTGGCCCAATTGCTTATTTTACTTAAGGCACTCAAAAGGAGTCTTTTATGAGTATCACTGATTCTTTACAGGAAATTTGTCACTATCTGCTAGTCTTCTATTTTTTTTAAGCTAGAAGGATTGGCAAATGAAGATCCTTAAAAGATCTACCTATTTCTTTGCCAAACATTATTAAATGGGGTAGGATGGGCATGGTAGCCACATACAGTTATTTGAACGGGGAAAGACCAAGGAGGGAGAAAAATTGCTTGAGGCTGATCCCAGGTGGCCCAGCTGGAACTAGTGGGAAATTAAGCAAAGTAAATGTATCCTTATTATCATCATAATAATTCCCAGAAGTAAGATCTTTTAGACTGCAGGATAATCTTCCAAGTTTTCTATTTGAGTTATGTAAAACTAGATTAGACAAAGCACTAGAGAATTTGCTGTAGGATAAAAGCCTGTCCAGACAGAAGGATGGGATAGATGACCAAATAGTTCTTTTTCTATCTCTAATTGCTAGGACAGGAAACCTATGATGGATTCAAGGCACACAGCAGTCTCTCATATAATTTTTCAAGATGAAAGTATCTTATTCATCTTCTTAACCAGCAGAATCATTAGAGGAAACCCATTTATGTTGGTAGTGAATGACCAGATTTTCAATAGATAATCTGAACAATCATTCCACAGTGAATTAGGGAAACAGAGTGTTTGGCACACAATTGATAGATATTTTCTTTGTAACCATACAGGGTTTTGGCAGTCACATATGATTCACTTTACCCTGTTCTGAGTATTCTAATAACTGTCTCTACACCACAGTAAATGCATTTGAGGGAAAGCATAAATGCATACTTTCAGGTGTGGGCATCAGTTGTGCAATGAGGTTACCACAAATGTTTCATTCAATTGCTTGCTTGAACATACTATATTCTGTTGCTTTGAGGAAAACTTTCATAAAAGAGAAATAATAAAGTGCTATTTAACTATGACAAGTTGATTAGACCCTCTGATTATTTCCTGATCCATAGCCTGGGATGCAGAAAGGAATAAATAAAATAATAGAGTAAAGAAAAGTGTCCTAAGTGAATTCAATAGTCTTTTCAGAATTATAATGAAATTAGCTAAAAACTCCTTCATTTTCTGTCCAAAGTTTACTTAAACATCCTTCAATTTGTATACTAAAGGAGCTCTGAAGCTAAATAATTAGCTTATTAGCACTTTATGTGAACTAAGGAACAAGGAACAGAGGGGGCTACATTAGTCCTCTCATTTTTCTAAGCTCTTCCCACTCATAGAAATAAGTCAAAGAAACCATTACTCTGATAGGGGAAATTTGGACCTGTCATTTGATACACAGAAGTAAAGGAAAATAAATCTAAATTTCATTTGAAATATCATAGAGTCCTAGAATTACAGAAGTACTAAGTTGAAATGGACTTTAAGTATCATTTATAATCCAGCCTCAATAAGATCTATAAGGCCCAATGACAACATTAGTTACCAATCATACCCTCAACCTGGCCAGCCCACTACTCTTTTTTCCCCCACTACTTGTTTTTGGTCACACATGTTTAATGTTGTGCTTTTATGTCAATTCTGTCACCCACATCTGTACTGATGTCAAACATTGTGGCCTAAGATGCCCCAAACACTCCCAAGTACAGCTCAAACCACATTAAATTGTAATGGAGAATATTTAACAAAATAATGGAAATATAATAAAAGATAATTTTAAAATAAGTTAATATGTGGTTTGCAAGTGTGCTTTTGTACAGATTAGTACCCACTATTTCTATTTGATTTTCATACCACTGAACTGGAGCCTGCTTTCACTTGTTACTTTCACTCCATTAGACTTTTTATCATTCTTAAATTTTGACTCTTCTGCGATTGTGATGCTCCAAGCTTCACAGAAATATTGAACTACTGTGTGACTAGAATCTTGTTATTTCATCTGTAGAAGGGCCTCCTATGTTACAAAATTCTATCATTTCAGGTCAACACATTCTCTACAACTTTTAGTCTTAGAAACCTGATTGCAGCATTGAGCGGTTAAGTGGTTTATCTCAAGTCCTACAGCTAGTATGCACTTTTTTTCCTTATATAAAATATTACACCAATCACTTGTGAATGCTTTTGGACTTCCTTGACTTTGCATTATGGTATTCAAAGTTTTCTTGTTATCAGCACAATATCATTGGTACTTATTAATGGCTCCTAACATAAGGTTCTGAAACATAAGCAATTTGGGATCTAACTGACTTAGTATATAACAAGACTATACATACCTTTGTACCCTGTACCTATTTTAATACACATTCACTTTTTTTAGTGTCAAATTATGTTATTGAGTTTCAAAAATCCCTAAACATTTTTCACATAAACTACTTTCTAACAGTTTTCCTTGAGAGAAGTTCCTATATTGAACAGCTGAATTTAAACCATAATTGTAAGATTTTGCATTTCTCTCTAATCAATTTTATTTTAATTAGATGTTACTGATTAGTTTAATCCAGTGAGATTTTGAGGTATCTTAATTTTACTGTCCAGCTATTAGTTTCCAGCTTTGTGTCATCCTTAATTTGATATGTGTAACATCTATGCCTTCATCTAAGTCATTGATTAAAATTGTTGCACAAAATTGGGCCAAAGGCAGAACATTACCACAACCCACTTGAGACAGACATCTATAGAGGTTGATTTAAAAAAAAATAAGATCTAAGATGATTTAGAGTCATCTTAAGAGATGAGTTTTAAAAGGAAGCCAAATGAAAAATATTGCATTTTTTAATTTGAAGAAAAAAATAAATTAATGCTTTCCCTTTGATAACACCAGGAACATTAAAATACGTGGCTCTATTATAGGCAAGAAAAGAATAAAACAAGGATCGATGGAAAAGTCTAGTTAAGGTATCCTAGAGTTCTGCAAGTGTATTATTCCAAGATTTCAGATATACATTATTCAATAATAGAAAAAAAAACACAACAATAATTGACTGTCCAGTGTGTTTAAAGCATTATGGTAGCTGTGAAGCTATAGGAATAAATATGATTCAATAACTATCCTCAAAGATTTTATATCCAAGATTGGAGAAGAGACAAAATTTTAGTAGGAAAAAGTTATATAAATTAGGCAAATAGAGAATTGTAGGAAAGAAAGCTCATTTATTCTTTTGGGATTAGATCTATATGTTTTTTGTTGTCTCTGGGAAAGATCACTTATTGTCAACATCAACTTTTACTTAGGGTCAAAAATTGACAGAAATGTTGGTTACTGCCATTTAGATATTCAGGTTCTGATTGTATTTGATTATAGCTTTGACCATCGTTTGTTTCCCCATTTCTAAGGTAGTAAAAAGAGAAAAATTTTGAGAAAAATGCCTGTGAATGGCTTTATTCAGCACTGTGATGAATTTCAAAGTTTTTCAGAGTTGGCAAAAACCTTAGAGTCTTTAGAGTTTAACACATAACTGTTGAAAATTTCCCTTCTATAAGACAAAAGTGAGGGGTAATGCAGGAATTGTTTAATTACCTGCAATTAAGGCCAACTCACTGCCTCCTAAATTAGCCATTCTCACTTTGAAAGTTAGAACTTGCTCTTTTTTTGGAGGACAGGAGGGATGTCGGTGGTTCTACAAACATCAAGTTCTGTTTTTAGGTCCAACCAATTTACTTAGTTCTCCTTTCTGTGGAGAAATAGAAAAAATAGTTTCTTCCATAAGAAAGACTTTTAAATTCTTGAAGCTCTAATGTTGCTGCTCTCTCTGCCACCATGTCTTCTTTTCTTTATGATAAACATCACAAGTTCTTCCAACAGATGGCATAAATTGAAAATCCTTAACCATCCAGCTTGTCATCATCCTGTTTTTGATTTTTCAATCTCACCCCTAAAATATGGCAATCAGAACTAAACATAGTGGTGTAGAAATGGCTGGGTACAATGCACTTATGACCAACCTAACTAGTCCTTGACACTATAGTTTTACTAATGCTTCCTAAATTTGCATTTTGTGTTGATAGCCACAATACTTTATTAACAAATACAAAACTTGAAATACACTAAAACTCCTACACATACATACACACACACACACACATGCACACATTAACTGAACTGTTGGTAAGCTATACCTTTCCCCTGTGATTTTTTTTTTCAAAGGAAAACTTTATAGCTATTAATATGAAATGACATTGGATTCTATCAACTAATATGTTAACTTTCTTCCCCACCTTGGCATTATTTGTAACTTTGATAAATGTGATATTTCTACCTCTTATCTTCTTTTAGGATCCCTATCCTAATCTCCCCTTAAATTGACAAATAGTGTCTCCAGAGGGCTGCTACATTTTCCTCTCAAGTTCCTAGGGATAACCCACTGGTTACAATGCTATCAGCTAGATTCCCCTTCCTAACATGTTTTTCCCAATATTAATTTCCAGTTACAGTTAGTATCTCCCTTATATTATTGATTAAGCCAGGGATTAACACCTTAGGCTCATTTAACACATGAATAGCCTAAAGAGATGTTTACTGAGAAGATACATCAAGAACATAAATACAAAAAAAAACTGTCAGACCCAGTGCCACACTGTCCCATCTGTTTCCTCAGTCCTTGGGAAGAGTAGGTTCAAATTTAAAAAGGATGCTTACAAAACATTCCCCCTACCAACTTCACTTCCTGAATGTTGTACACATGATAGATAAATCACTCTTATACTTTTAAGACAGTGTGTTAGCTGTTGATTCACTGCTATTCTGGGTTTTTAAGTTGGTTCCCAAGGGCTATGCTCTATTTTGGACTGGACTTCTGGAAAATGCAGCTAGAGAGGTCTATTAGCTCATCTTCTGATTTTCTAAGTTCATGATGTTGTAGTCATCTACAAGATTCCACCTGCAAGTAGGGAAGAATAAACAAAAAGACAGTAAAACAATTTTACTGTGTGCTATGGCTTTCTGTCAACTGAATAAAAGAAAGTCCAATGTTCCTCTCCAAACCTAATGACCACAGCAGCTCATACTCCTCACCAGAACCCATATGGAGAGAGAGAGAGTAGTTTGGCCAGTAGTGACTTTGGTATCTATACTCATTTTCAGCTTAATAGCCAACCAAAATGCTTACTTGTTCGGTAGGTGAATACAAAACAGTTACCAATTACTTGGGCATGCACAAAAGCATAGAGCTGAACCTTTTCATTTTATATTTCACTACACAGTTCCAAAAACAGGATCCCCAAAAATACATGCTTCCAGAAGTGAGCCCTCATTGATAGTTCCTTTGTTACATATATATGACTTTATACAAATCATCAGTAAGAGTGTTAAACAGCACAGGGCTAAGTAACTGATGCTAAATTAAACTCTTGAGGCCCAGTGATTCAAGCAGTAAAAAATCCCCTTTATTATACTATTGTCTGTCTCACAGCTCTCCATCTTTCTTTCCCTACAAGAATAGCATGTGAAAACTTATCAAATTCTTTTCTAAACCTGTGCTGTGCAGTTACTTTTTTTTGTAGACATCTCTTTTTTTACTTCTTCATAAAATTTGTTTTCTTCTGCATTTTAAAAATACAATTTTGATAATTTTTTGTACTCCTCTTGGACTGACTTTCCTGTAGAATTTTGATATGTGTGTTGTTACCTATTCTTTTTATGCATCCCTTTGAAATCTTGTTTCACAAATCTAATGAGACTGTCAAACTCTCAATCTCAACTTTTCTATTCTTTATCAAACATATTTAAATAAAAGAACATCCCAAAGTTCCATATCATTTCCACATGAACAATCAGAATTTTCTTCCCAAGTATCAGATGCAGAGTAGAATTTTCCCTAGTTGTTTCATCTACCTTATGAAAGGTGACATTATCATTTAAGTTATTCGAGAAAGTAATAGCTGCTTTGCTTTGATCTGAAAGAATTCACCAGTCAATTAGTAAATATTTGGATAAGTGAAACCCTCTGTGTTAAGTAGTATATAATGATTTGCTCCTACTTCTTTTAAATAAGCTCTATTTTTCCAGAACTATATTCCAGTAATAATCCCATGCCACCTTTCCTCATACTTACAGGTTTAAACATATCATCTAGAAATGATTCAACTTTTCTGTTGCCCACACATTAAACATTTTTGGATGAACAGTTGGTTGAGACCATGGACTTCATTATTTTCCTTTCTTTTATTTGTGCTTTTAGTTCTTAGTATCTCCACTATTATTCTGTCTATAATATAGTAGATTATTCTCTAGGGAATCTAACTTGTAGGTATCTATCATGTATCATTCTAGATAGAGATATAAACCTATATATCCCTATTTATCTATCTAATTTCCTGTTCTTCTACTTTTTCTTTTTGTTTTCACATTAAAGGACTTTTTAGTCAGATGTACAAGATTCCAGACAAATATTGTCTTATTTGTCCTCCTTAGGTGCATTCCATTAAGGTATAGAAGACTGTCATTTCTATAGCCCTATTCTATAAATAAATATCACATTTTCAGAAACCAGCTTTCTTAAAAAAAAAAAAGAAACTAGCTTCCTAACATTTACCAAGAAGAAAAGTTCCACATGTTTTAATAAACAGATTATATTTTTGTACATATTTTTGACTAAAAAAAATCATGGTGATTTGTGTTCTCAATGTCGACCAACTGTGTATTCCCCTCCCCCTATAGGTGGTACCTAAACTGCAATGTAATTTTTAAGAGATGGCTTTATTCTGTGAATATTATGCATGTTGATCTGTACCAAAAAGATGACCTTTGCCACAGACTACTTATTCACATTTTTGTATGCCTTTATTATTACAAATTTTCTGAGAAAAGTGGAAAAATAACAATTGCTTGAAAAATATGACTCAATTTTTTAAGCCACTCATATACAACATGTTTGTATATTTTTATTAATATTTTAAAATAATATAATATTCCATAATATATGTTGGATATTAAATAAAACTACCTTTTCACATTGTAGCATTGAAGTAAAGTTGGTATAAATCAATCAGTCACTCATTAAAAATTATTAAATGCCTACTACGTGCCAGTCACTACAGAAAGCATCAAAGACATAGAAACAAAAGACAATCTATGTCCTCAAGGAGATTACAATTTAATGGAGGACATAATATGCAAATAAGTAAATACAAAGCTACATATATACATAATAAATAAAAACTAATAGAAGGAAAGCAATGAAATGAATAGGAGATGGGGAAGGCTTTCTATAATAGATGGGATTTTAGTAGGAATGTAAAGGAAGACATGGAGGTCAGTATGTAGAGAGAAGTAAGAGTGGCATATGGGATAGGCAGAGAGAATGCCAAAAGTTGAGAAATGAAGTGCATCATTCATGAAAGAATGAGCAGGAATTAGGGTAAATAAAGCATAAGAAGACTACAAAGGTAAAAGGGAAATAAGTTATGGTGGTTTTAAATACCAAACAGAGTATTTTTTATTTGCTTCTGGAGGTAATAGGAAGCCACTGGAGGCTGAGTAGGTGGGATGACATGATCAGATGGACTCTTTAATAAAAGTACTTTAAAGGAAAAAAAAAACATTGCCCATGGAAAAGCAATTACAAAGAGTACAGGGGAAGGATTGGGTGGACTTAGGATAAAACTTTGGGGTGGGAAAATTGAGGGGAATGGGAATAAGGAATTGGGTGGTAGACGATCTGGAAGATGCCAAGCACAGCCCCTAGTCACCTTTCTTCAGGGGGTATCCTGCACCCAGAAAGAGATGGAAGGCTCAAGTCTGAGTTATTTTCACCTAAGGAATCTGGATATAAATGAGACAAAAATTTAAAAAACCCCTATTTTGTAATTTGAGGCTATAGTAGCAAGTAGAGTATTTGGTAAGCTGTGTGTATGCAAAATATTATTGTGCAATAATGAATTAATTCATGTCTTAATATAGATGAATAAATGTATGAAACCTATTTATTTTATGAATAAGAATGTGTCATCCATTAGAAACACAAATAAAGCAAATTCAGAGTAATTAAACTTTTTAATATTGACTTCATATACTTCAATATTTATAGATTTGTGGTTTCATTCCTATGGACACTACTTCAATGTACACAATTCAATGGCCCATCAGTAACTTAGTAGACTGTTTTGAGAGATGTGGTTGACTTTTATCACTTTGTGATTGACTTGGTAATAACTCTGACCTTTGCTTCACTTATCTTTGTATAAGAGAAAGACATGAAGTCCGTCATCAGGACAATACTAATGATAACAGAATTCCAGGGTGCTTTTTAATTGTAGCCACACAACTGCTATAAATACCCTTTTCTTTAAATAGTTGTCATTCTAATGATCATCCTTATGTAAATTTACAGGACAAATAAAAAAGAAACTGAAGACTTAGATAAATGTCCCCAGTAACTATTGAGCAAAGAATTCCATATTTCATTTAATTGGTTTAATGTTGGCATTTGAATGGAACCCAACCCAATGTGACCTTTCAGAAGACTGATAAAGGCATGACAAATCATCAATGTCATTAGAGAGAAATTCAATCTTCTCATATGTGGGAACCATTAAAAAAAAAAGGAAAAAAATGTGTTCATATCTTCTCTTAAAGAAAAAAAAATTCAATTTCCTTATATTATTTCAAGAGTGATGAAAAATTCACAAATAAATTGATGTCCAAATGTATTTTATTTGGTTAGATACTTTGAGATGATGTAGTAATTAAATTATATCCATTAGCCTGATTTGGCCCCAGTATTATTAAAAAAAAAAGGAACAACAAAAATTCTAGGTTATCTTAAGCATTTATCTTTATGGTTTAGACATAATTTTCCATTGCAATTATCAAGTGGGGAATAATTATGACTCTCCCTTACTTTACTCCGTTGTCATTGATGGAGAAAAGAGATTCCTGTAATAGTTTCAGAAATGTTTTTCATGTTTATTTTCCTCTATCCAGTTTTTACCTTAAGTGCCTCCAGAAAGATCTTTCAGAAGTGATTCTCTTGCCAAGTTTTATAAAACATTTTCTCCTCACTCTTCCAATCTTAACACTTCCAACACCATCCAAGAGAAATTACACACACACACACACTTTGTGTATGTATGTACATGTATGCATAAATAAACATATATGCATGTATTATGCATGCATGTGTGTACATGTGCAGTTGTTATTCACATACATATACATAAACAAGCATGTGTATACATGCATGCATATGCATGTGTGTATTCACATGCATGCCTGGTGCCATCTCCCTATTTTTTTGGATATATGTGCATGTGTGTATATGAGTGTATAATACATCTGTACATGTGCATGTGTGTATATACATATGTAAATATGCATGCATATACATGCATACATATACACATATACACTCTATACATACATATATACAATGAGAATATTTAGAGAAAAATTTTGTGTATAAGGGCAACACCCCTGAGGTACAGATAGGCAATTAATTGAGTTAGAATCATTACTAAGTTTTGTGCTCACAGTTTCCTAGTACCTTTACTCTTTTATATCACTGGGAGAATTTTTAGGGTATTACTAGCTTTCTCTAATGTCAGAGTGTGTAACTATGGTTGCTAAATGGCTATAGAGTATATTCAGTTTGATAAGAATAGAAAATAATGCATACTTCTTAGTAGTGAAGAGGGCATGAAATGTTTGATCTCCTTTCCGAGTAGGAAGTTATGCTAGTCAAGGGCAATTTCAGTTTAGAATATGAACTTGCTTTAAAATCTTATATGTGAAGATGATGATGTTAGAAGATTGTGTGTAGCATTTCTCTCTCTGTCTCTGTCTCTCTCTGTCTCTGTCTCTCTGTCTCTCTCTCTGTCTCTCTCTCTCTGCCTCTCTCTCTCTCTCTGACTTTCCCCCCACCAGATCTAAATGGCTCTAGATGGAGGGAAAAGTTAGACTGCTGACTTTGCACAGTCTCCCTGCACTTAAATCCAATGAACTTGCATATCATGACATCACATCCATGATGTTATGGCCATACATATGCATAAACATATGCATATACAGAAAGGTAAATATATACAGATACATACATGCACAAGCATACATACGCATACCTTTGTCTGTATATATATGAAGATGTATGTATACATATGTGTATATGTATACACATGTATGTGTGTATGCATATATGTATATGTGTTACACAAACGTGTGTGTCAATGAGCATAACATCAGGGAAGTGATGTCATGACATGCAAATGAATTAGATTTAAGTAAAGAAAGGTTGTGCAAAGTTAAAAGTCTCACTTTCTCCTCCAGAGCCATTTGGGTACAGGAGGGAGAGAGAGAGAGAGAGAGAAATGTTAAACATGATCATCTACCATCTTGAGAGGTTTTTTAATTTGATTTTTATTTGATTTTATTAAAATTATTATTTTTTTTTATTTTTACTAAATTGTATTAAATTTTAAATTTGTACTTTATTAAATAGAATAAGAATGAATAGAATAGAATAGAATAGAATAGAATAGAATAGAATAGAATAG
>NW_020954720.1:22712801-22807897 GCF_900497805.2 Vombatus ursinus | reverse complement strand
AATAGAATAGAATAGAATAGAATAGAATAGAATAGAACAGAATAGAATAAAATAGAACAGATAAACTTTTGGTTAATTTGAGCTCCCACCATGATTGAGCTCACCATTCTTTGTGAGGAAAACTCCAGGGCACTTCTCTTTACTTGGTTCATCCCAGATCACTCTTGTGAGGATATTCTTTCCTAATGTCACACCTCTGTTAATTGGTCTATCTATGCACCTCTGTAAAATTGTAACTGCATGCTTAAATTTGAAAACCATACTCCTTGGTCACCCTTGTGTCTCTGTATGGACTATGACTGTGCACTTTGTTAAATTTTTTTTATTGATTAGAGAAATGAAAATCAAAACAACTCTGAGGTACCACATTACACCAATCAGATTGACCAACATGACAGAATAGGAAAATGATAAATGCTGGACAAGATGTGGATGAATTGGAACACTAATGCATTGTTGGTGGAGCTGTGAACTGATCCATCCATTCTGGAAAGCAATTTGGAACTACACCCAAAGGGCTATAAAAATGTGCATTTCCTTTGACCCAGCAATAGCACTTCTAGGACTGTATCAGAAAGAGATCATAAAAATTGGAAAAGGACGCACACGTACAAAAATATTTATAGCATCTCTTTTTGTGGTGGCAAAAAAATTGGAAATTGAAGAGATGCCCATCAATTGGGGAAAGGCTGAACAAGTTGTGATATATGAATGTAATGGAATACTATTGTGCTACAAGAAATGATGAGCAGGTGGACTTCAGATAAACCTGGAAAGACTTGTATGGTTAGATGCTGAGTGAAGTGAGCAGAACCAGGAGAACATTGTACACAGTAATAGCCACATTATGCAATGACTAACATTGAAAGACTTAGCCCCTCTCAGCAATGCAAGGATCTAAGACATCTCCAAATGTCTCATGATGAAAAATTCTATCCACATCCAAAGAAAGAACTATGGAGTTTGAATGCAGATCGAAGCATACTATTTACTATTTTTTTTTCTTCTGCTTGTTTTGTTTCCTCTTTTTGATGGTTCCTCCTATTGGTTCTAATTCTTCCTTACAACATCACTAATGTGAAAATATGCTTAATAGGCATGTATATGAATAGTTTATATTAGATTATGTTCTGTCTTGGGGGGGAGGGAGAGTTAGAAAAATTTAAAACTCGAAAGCCTATGAAAATGATTGCTGATAAATCAAAATAAATTAATAAAAAAAGAATTTTTGTGTTTGTGTTGTGAAATTTGTCTTGTCATTTTATCTGTATGCCTTTGTAAAATGTAAAATGTCTGTGTCCTATTTGTATTTTGAGTCGAATTCTGTTACCTTGAAAGATTTAAAATACACCCAGCCATGAAAAACAAACAGACAAACAAAACTAAAGGCTATTGTCAGAGAGTTTTGAACACTGGAAAAGATGAATGAACTTTCATAGTTGAAGTAATTGTCCCAGTAAGCCAGGCTAACTTCCACTTTAGGCTTTTGGGGTGAGGTTAAGTAATAAGAAAAGAGAAAAAAAACCCTGTTAGACATTTCCCGCTTTCATTCCAATTTTTGCTATGTTGGAATTACAGAAAATAATCAAAGTTTGTAGAGCCACTTAAAACATCTTAGTAGATTCTGAAGGTATTGGGTGGTTTAAAGATGTAGCTTCAACATATCAAGGATGAGTGAACTATGAGGTTCTTGCTGTATGTCTGAAGTCCACAATAAGGTTAGTTTTAATTTATAAGTAAAGGATAAATGAAATGTTAATTCTTTGGGAAACATCAGGAAAGATATTCAAGCCTTAAGGTGTGGTTAGTGAAATTTTGCTATTTAAGGAAAAAATATTGGGACTGTAATTTACTATTGTTTTGAGCTTTGATTACTGGGATAGTTGTCTGAATTGTTATGAAGCCAATAGAAGAAAATGGTATGTGCTATAGTCTGGAAACTGCTAAAGGTGGATATCTATGCCTAGGAAAAGTTTTGGGGATGACCATGGCATAGCCTAATTAGGATCCTCATGACTCTATTTCACCACTGTGCTGTTTCCTTTCTGAAAAGGAAAATTCTCACCTGGTTAAATCTGAGCTTTACTTTTAACACTCTGTGACTGTGATTTTCTGCCAAACGTGACTCATGCCTGGAATCTAACAGAGCTAAGGGAGTTTTCCCTCTTGTTATGATACATAATGGTGTTATAACTATGTCCCTCTTTTACCTTTTATAACAAATTTCTATAATTAAGAAGACTTATAAGTACAATACTAAATATATTAAATAATAGATTGATACTAGATATTGATCTCTGAGTTACTATAATAGGATGCAAGTATGTACATCTTACAAGTTTTACCTATTTATGTGATCAAATTATAATATAGGGAAGATATCCTCCTAAGGAGGAAATGATTAGACAAAGTAAAAAGACAAAGATGCAATGTACAAAGATTTCTAATTAAATGTAATAGTAAATTTTGAGTAAAGCAACAGGATTAAACTGTTTTCCCCTCTAAGGAGTATATACACGTGTATGATTGGCTTCCAAATTTATCTATCATGAATTATCTTTCATAAGTTCTCAAAAATGGATAAAGGATTTTACATATAAAATTGCATTGATAATGATATTGAAATTGAAATTTTTTCCCATTTTTATAGTATCTTTCAGATAATTTTAAAAGACAGAAGAAAAGGTCATAAATAAGCTTCCTAAGAAAAATACACCAGGACCAGATGGATTTATAAGCTAATTCCATCAAAAATTTTAAAATCTACCAATTGCAATATTAAATAAATTGTTTTCAATAATAGGAGAAGAAGGGATCCTACCAAACTCTTTTTATGAAGAAAATATTATACTGATACCTAAAAGCAGAAAGAGTAAAAAGAGAAAATTATAGACTAATTTCATTAATGTATAGGGATGTAAAAAATCCTAGATAAAGTGCTAGTTAAAAGATTATAACAATATGTTACAAAGACTATTCAATACAACCAAGTGGGATTTATACCAGGAATACAGGGATAGTTTAATAAAGGAAAACTATTAACATAATTGATTATATCAATAATAAAAGAAAAAAATCATGATTATATCAATACATAGAGAAATTGCTTTTGATGAATTATAACACATTTCTATAGAAAAAAATGAAAATGTAGGTATAAATAATATTTTCCTTAAATTTTAAAACAAAATTTAAAAACAAAAAAATCTTTATCTAAAACTATCAGTAAGCATTATTTCTAATGAAGATTTTATATATAGATAGATAGATAGATAGATAGATAGATAGATAGATAGATATAATCCTACAAGGAAAGATATTTGAAACAGAGGGATAACCACAGGGTAAAGTTCAAAGGCTGGAGTACAATCTATTATCTATGCCCATTTTTTTAATATAGGATCCTTGAATTATACATATTAAGATATACCAGACCTTAGAGGAAACTGAGACAAAATGTTACTAAAGACCTGCTCAGTGTCATAGAGATAGAAAGTATTTGACAACATTTGAATTCATCTTCTTGGCTCCAAGATTAGTAATCTATCCACCATGTAACCTAGCTGCCTCTGTTAATGAAACTGTGATTCAAAGATCTGAAGTGGCTGCTGCTAATCTATGACCATACATGTAGTAAGGAGAAAGGCTGAAATCTGAACCTAATCCATCGAACTTTATAGAATCTTTCAATATTAAAATAATGTCATTGTTGTAGTTAAAACCAGAAGGAAAAACAAACAAACAAACAAACAAACAAAAAACATGAAAATAGGTGATAGAGTTTGGTTATATTTGATGTATTAGGTTTTATTTAAATGGACATTAGTTTCTCATTTCACCGTTAAGAAAAATATATACATTTGCATAATCAATTCTGTCACTTGTCCTAAGTGTTGACCATACAATTCCAGTCATTTAGTGGAATGCATATGGAAATTTTGATGTCAAAACATTCATTGTCATAGTGGATGACTGAAAGAATATTATTAATGTCTTGGGCACTATTTATAGAAGCTTGAGGATCAATTCCTTCTGGCTTTATTGAAAGAATGACCAAAGTGACATAATCCCTCAACCTACAAACAGATTTATCAGGGTAGAAATCTGTTTTGCATTGTATTTAATTATCTCAGTCTTCAGGGAAAACCTGCTGGCAGGAAAAAAAATTCTCACTCTAACACAGAACTTCAAGTTGGTAAAGAGGAGCAAAAACAATTTTAGTAAATTAATTACTCTAGCAAATAAAAAATACAGAGATCAAATCACATCCTTAGTTTATGAACACCTAGCTACATCTTTGTAGTCTGACTTCCATTTGATAGGTTTAAATAAGAACATTAATTTTTAAAAGATGGGGAAGTTTCTTTGGTATGTGGCATCACTACAAAATGGGTTTTCCAGCTTTCAATTTTTGGAAAATCTTTAAAATTTGATTATATAACTTGATCCTATATTATTATTTTCAGAGCTATTATGCCATTCCACTATCATATTGAAAACACTAATATAATATACTAGAGTGAATTAATATAAAACTAGATGAGGAAAGGTAGGAGAATCAAAAGACTACCCAGACATACCTTAGAGTCAGCTAAAAACATTAATTTTTGGCCAGTTCACCAAGATCATGGATTAAAAATATTTATCTTGGAGCCAACTCTATAATAATAACATATTTTCTTTAAAAAATAATAAAAAGACAGAGTTCTTTAAAATATTTTTCCTTGATGATATTGGTGTTATAAAGCTAATTTTAGTTTTGACAAGAAATAACTTTACAGACATTCTTGATGTTTTTAAAACTTCCAAAAACATATCTGGAGGTATATGTGAAAGGGCAGAACATGATTCATTCTATAAACTTCAACAATGTCTCTGAAATGTAGATAAATTAAATCATACTTTGTATAGAAATGTATAATACACATAGCAATTGTTAGACCAATTTGATGGAAGATTTAAGCTGTATCAATGTGACATGTCTTCTTTTAAAATCTGCAGGTAATAAATCTGTTTCTTCTGGCAGGTGGCATAATTATATTTTGAAAGCATGTGGGAAGTCAGAAAGAGACTAACAAAGGGTGAAAAGACAAGACTGGAGAATAGTGATAGCACAGTTCTCAGCAGAACAAAGACCACTTACTAGTTATGAAGTTTACTCCATAAAAATTTGAAAATATATAGCAGGAAAAATGCTTTTTGAAACTTTAACAGGAACGCTGATATGCAGAAAATTATCACCAAGATACAAGCAACAACTCACTATTGTGTTTCATATTCATTTTAAGAAAATGACTATAATTTTAAGATCACTGTTCTATATTTATCTAACAAAAGGTATGTTTCTTTTAAAATCTGAAGATATCCTTGTACATAATTTAGCAAATACTCACTCCAAACTTCTCAAAAGTTGAGAAATGATCTGTAAGTATCATTCATGTACATACTTATGTAAATATTGTCTCTACCATTAGAATGTAAGGTTCTTAAGAACAGTGGCTACTTAGGCCTTTGTTTGTATCCCCAGTTGTTAGCACAGTACTTGGCACATATTAAATACTTAATAAGAGAGTGTTGAGTAAATGGATTCTTTAGGAAACCATTGAGTTGGGCAAATATATTTAGTATTGCTTTGGAACTTGTGGCATGATATACTAATGTAATATTGTTAAAATTTTTTGTGTGGATATTAGTAGAATCATACCACAGAGAACATGAAATATCTAAGGTTGAAAATTAATTAAATCAAAGAATTGAGTGTGGGAAAATTGGTCTAAGGATGAGAGCTAGACTAAATTACTTATGGTCAAAGTGATAAATAGTAGAACAAGTAAACATCTAGATATTTCAAACCTATTCCATTCATTGCTACTGGTTCTGTTATTAAGAACCAAATATTACTAATCAAATCTTTCCTTCAAATGCATGTCCTTCAAATACATAAAAACAGCTATTCTGTTCCTCCTGACAAGCTAAATATCCCCAATAATTTTAAGTAATCATTACATGGCATTGGAGGAAGGGGATGAAGAGAGAGGATAAGCATTTATTTATATAGTGCCAACTATGTATCAGACATCATACTAAGTGCTTTACAAATATTGTCTCATTTGATCAACCCTATGAGATAGGTGCTATTATTGACCTGATTTTATAGTTGAGGTAACTGAAGCAAAGATGAGCTCAAGACTTTCGATATCTTGTTTGTCTTCCTCAGAATGCTCTCCAGCTTATTCATGGTCCCCAGCAATGGACACAACATTCCAGATAGGGTTTGAGGATGATAGAACATTGTGCAATTCATGTTTCCCTATTCCTGTGAGCTATGTTTCTCTAAATGTAGATAAACACCAGATTAGCTTTGATGACTAGCACATTACACTACCTTCCCTTCTTTTTTCCTCTCTCCTTCCCTCTTTTTTATTTTTCTCCTTTCTTCTCTCTTTTACTTCTTTCTTTCCAGTCAGCTTTTCTTCTCTAATCTTACCTTCTGCAGGAAATCTTTACCACCCTCTTTTTTTTTGTTTTGTTTGTATTCCTATCACTTTAACGTAAGGAACTGTCTAAATTATTCACCTGTTGCACAAACCATTTTCATGACCTTTTTCTTCCCCATTTCACATAAAATTTCTGTTTTCATAAAAAATATATCCATTTCCCTAAAACACTTCCATATAAAAAGCAGGCATTGTTTTTTTTTCTACTTTTGATCATTTAAATGTCTAGCAAAAGATTTAAAAGGAATTATTTAGGAGACATCTCAAAGCCTCCTTTTATCTAATGTATAAAGAATTATAGAAAATGTCCATCCAGAAAGATAACACCCAGAAAGATTATGGTGGCAGACTTAATTATATCTAAATAAAGATGGGTCTACTCCACATAACAAATTCCTCTGGTACTTTGCAATGTAGAAAGTACTTTCAGAAATATCATTATAATTTTATTCTCACAAATGTCATGCAAAATAAAAATAAACATTTAAGTTCTTGGTTTGGTTAATGAAGAAACAAAGAGAGATAATGTGACTTGCCTCAAATAATAAGAGAAAAATTTCAGTTGAATGACATCTCATAGGTCATGTAGTGACATCTTTTTTTTCTGATGCAAAATCTTCTCTACAACATCATGCACAAAAATTAATCCAAACTTCATTTAAAGACCTTAAGTATTGCAGAACTCATCACTGAAAGCAATTCATTCAGTTTTGGATGATTGTGTATATTGTTATTCACAGAGCTAGTAATTGGTTCAGTCTAGACTTAATCTTAGGTCTGTCTTCTATGTCTGAGTCTATATTAATTTTAAAGAGAGAAATAAAGAGAATTTAATTTACTCACCCAGAATTGCAACTCTAGTAAGTACAAGAAACAGGATTCAAACATAGATTATCCCATATCACATTTCTGTAGATACATTTGTCTATGCGTGAAACATACTTAGTTAACTTGCATATGTATGACTTCCATAGTTCATTTTGTCTATCTATAACTATGTTCTTCCCTCCCTCCTTCCTTCCTTCTTCTTCCTTCCTTCCTTCCTTCCTTCCTTTCTTTCTTTTTCTTTCTTTCTTTCTTTCTTACTTTCTTTCTTTCTTTCTTCCTTTCTGTCTTTCTTTCTCTCTGCTTATGTACCTATTACCATGCTGTTACAATAATTAGCTAATGTTAATCCTGTGTATACTATTGTTGTTTACAGGTCCATATAGTTCCCTCTTCAGTTGGTTTAGGGAGATTCTATTAAATGAAAATTTTGAGTGTAATCTAAATCATTCTGAGAAATCATTTAGAAAAATTCTTAATATGTAAATAGAGGTTATATTCTCTAAAATTTAATTTGCTCTTATATTTAAATCTAGCAATCCCTTGGTCTTTTTGTATTTGAATTACAGTTCAGGGTACTGGAAATATTTGGGTAAAGAAGCAGCAGAGTGTAAACTATTTGTTATTAGAAAAGCACCACAAGAGGAAGTTGAAGAAAGAGCAGATCTTTGCTTGGAATTTCCCTCAGTTCTTGAGGAAGTTGCTAAAACTGGTTATATCAACTGGAGTTTTGTGTTCTAAGACAGTCAAAGGACCCTCATCAATCTCTGACTCCTTTCCAAAATTTAAGCACACTTTATTTCTCCTTTTTCTGATTGCCCTAAATTGTCAATTATTTCTGACTCAGCTCTTAATATCCCACCTCCTTATTCTCCACTTCCACACCCTCAAAATTTCTCTAATTTCAAACATCTGATGCTTTTATGTGGGCCTCAAAGGTTATGAACAAGTAACTCAACTAATCCAAATACACATCATGTCAGACCTGAAGAAGTTCCAAGGGTTTCTTCACATCTACTTGACAATTAAGATATGTTCTCATGGAGTAATATCAGATGATTACATCCTATAACTTACTTGAAATGGAGTAGGATATCTGCTAATATTGACTCATACCTTTACATTTCTATGTGCCATGTATGTAGTAGCTAAGTACCATGTGTGAGGTTTCCAAGGGAAAAGAGGGGGAGAAACCACACTTCGAATATTCTAAAGAATTGCTACATGAATCAGACATATACCTGATATAGAGGTATATTGAGGACATAAAATTAAGAATTTGAAATCTTTTTCAATATTAACAAACCAGTATAATCAATAAGCATTTATTAAATACTTATCATTTGTCAGGCCCTATGCTAAATGCTAAGGATATGTAGAAGAAAAAATAAACTCTTCCTCACCTCAAGAAGCTTATATTTTAAGGAGGAATATGTCCAAATAATTAGGTATACACAAGATATAAACATTGTAAATTGTAGGTTGTCATAAACATAATAGAATACAGTTATGACATCATGATTTGAACTAATTCCAATTTTATTGGTATATACCTATCATAGTAAATGGTTCATTATAGAATGTTTACATTACAAAAACATAAACATTTTAGAATTGGACGTGAACATTGAGATCATGTAATCCAAACCCTTATCTTAATGACAATAAATCTAAGTTATTCTGTAACTTATTCAAGATCACAAAGTGAATGAGAAGAGCAAAACTTAGCTCCAAGGTCCCTTGATTTCTGATCAAAAGATCTTTTGTCTTCACCATGAAATGTGGCTGGTAAAGTTGCAAAATGCATGTTTCAGTTTGGTGTTTTAGCATCAACTACACTATAAAGCCCAATAGATAGAAAATAGTACTTCATCTCATTGTTGAACTTAATTTTATGAATTGTCTTTGATTTCAGTAAAACCTAGCTGTATATACTTTTCTTACTTTGAGGTTATCAACTTCAGATGAGAGACTCTATTCAGAATATCCAAAGTGCATGTAGAATGGGCTTTTCATTCTTTCATTTTTTTTTTCATTTTCCTAGCTGTAATTTTCAGACATTTTTCAAACATAAGAGTCTTTCCCTAATTATTCAGTTCCAACTAGGAAGGGGATTAAACAGATATTCAAGGCATTCTGTAGACAGAATGTAGGCAGTCTTTTTATCATTTATTTATTTTTAATTTTCATCATTTATTTCCACAAGATTTTGAGTTCCAAATTTTCTCCCCATCTCACCCCTCCCCACACCCCAAGACAGCATGCATTCTGAATACTACTTCCTCTAATCTGTCCTCACTTCTCTCATCTCCCCTTCTCTTATTGCCTTCCCCTTCTTTTTCCTGTAGGGCAGGGTAGATTTCTATACCCCATTGCCTCCATATCTTATTTCCCAGTTCCATGTAAAAACAATTTTTAACATTTGTTTTTAAAACTTTGGGTTTCAAATTCTCTACCTTCCTTCCTCTCCACCCACTCTCATCGAGAAGGCAAGCAACTTGATACAGGTTATACATGTGTAGTCATGCAAAACACATCAATAGTAGTCATGTTGTGAAAAACTAACTATATTTCCCTTTATCCTATTGCACCCCTGGTTTATTCTATTCTCTCTTTTGACCCTGGCCCTCCTCAGAAATGTTTACTTCTGATTACCATCTCCTCCAATCTGCCCTCCCTTTTTGACTTCTTCCATGGCCTGGGATGGATTCATATTTTTCTTGGAAGCTTTGGATGTAGGAGCTTTGACTTTGTTGTCTTCTGGTGGTATGTTTTGATCTTCTTTGTCACCAAAGTAAGATTCTATGGTCTGACATTTTTTGTGCAGTTTGCTCATGATCCCAGCCAATTATTTGATGTTTAAACTCTTTGTTAAGGCAGGGGTCTGCTTCTAGTGTAGAGAATGTATTGTCCCAAGCTTCAGGGATTTTGTGCAGCTGTTTTCAGAGATACTTCTAGGGACCTGTAAATTTTCAGTTCTTCCAAGGTGGTATGATCAAAGGCAAGGTATTTACTCCTTTCCTAGCCTGTGCTCTGGTCTATGAGTGACCACAAGCATTCATTTTTGTCTTGGAACTGTGAGGAGGATTCCCTCTCCACCACTGCCACAAGTTCCACCACAGCAATGTTCCTCTTTACCCAAGGACTGCTACCCAAAACTGAGACCCAGATGTAAGCATGAGCAAAGCAAGATAATCCTGCCTCAGTGCCAGCAAAGAGATCCCTGCAATCTCCCTATGATCAACTGATTGATCACCCCTCTGTCTGTGGGCTGAGAGCTCTAGAAGCAGTTGTTGCCTCGAGGTTGTGCTGGGACTGGGGCAGGACCAAGGTCCTCTCTCATAAAGGTCCCAGACCTTTCCTACTGACCTTCTAAGTTATTGATGTCTTTTGTGGATTGATAAATCTGGAAACTGCCACAGCACCCCTTGATTCAGTCCCCTGAGGCCTGCTTCAGGTTCACTGAGGCCCCATCTTTGTTTGTGTGGCCGACCCTAAACTACACTTCTCTCTGAGCCTTGTGCAATAGACCTTTCCAATTAACCATCCAGGTTGTCTTGGGCTGGAAATTTGTGTCACTCTTTCTTTTTGTGGGTTCTGCTGCTCTAGAATTTGTTTAGTGCCATTTTTATAGGCATTTGGAGGGGTTTGGGGGAGAGCTCAAGCAAGTCACTACTTTTACTTTGACATCTTGGCTCTGCCCCCACATTAGGATTGAAGAATCACTTGGTCTAAGATGTTTTTGGCTTCATTTCCCATATATTAATCATATGACCAGGACATTATATTCTGAGAAAAGGTCATTCTTATGAAAAAATAAAACATGGTTAATTGTCTAGTTTTCTTTTAATAATAAGATAATGAAAATTATCATTTATCACTTAATTATCTCCTCCATTACTTTAACAGACTTGTAACAAATTATCTATACTAGTAGAAGAAAAGTTATTGCTTTGAGATTAACTAAATACATAGCCTTTTTTTTAGAGAAGCTTGTCAGCCCCTGGCAGGGCACTTGCCTACCTTTCAGAATAACTACCAAATTCTCCTTTGTAAAGTGGAATTAAAATACCCATAGTACTGACTTCACTGATTGGTTGGGGGCCTCAAATGAGATCCTGTATATAAGAATACTATATGAATGTTAGCTATTATTTTTATTCCAAAGTTTTATAAAAATAACTTCAAACAGATGAAAGATTTGTGAGATAATAGAAATACACTTAAAATATGTTTTTTTTTTCTTTTTTTAGTAAGACTAAACAAATAAGGAGTAATTGCTGAATTGGCCAAACTAATTGCTCTTTTTTGTAGTGATATATAAAGGCAGATATGCTTTCTGTCATGCTGTAATTATCTAATAATAGATATCAGAATGGTTACATGTCTAAAACTTCTGTATCTCTTTTAATAACCTGCCCTGAGTGAAGATATTCCAACTATTAAAATTTCTCCTTCATGTATGAGTGGAGATGCTTATTTTTTTTGTTTCATAGTGAGCGCTTAATGTTTTACATCAATGGAATTGAATGGTTGTCTTAAAATATTTGAATTATTTTCTTCTTAAATGGGTGTCAATTTGTTCTGCTTAGCCATACATATTTTATTGTTGTTGTTGTTTTTAATCTAATTTAGTGAATATATCTACTCTGTGAAGTTTATTGATTAGGATCTGGGAGAGGTATAAATGAGAGAAAGTTAAAGGGAAGCAGGTTTTTCCTCAATTAAAGAAAAATACACCACAGCTAAAACAGATTACATCCTGGCTATTGAGTTACTCCTTCTTCAAGGTCTTACAATAGAACTTCAAATAACCTTATTCAGAAATGCTAGAGAAGGAATTCTATCTCCAAATGGAAATTGGTCCAGATGACCTCTTGAGTGTCCATTCAGTTCTTCAGTTCTGATTCTATGCTCTCTCTATATTATGTCTTCAAGTAACCAATTTAGTATTATGTAGCCCATACCTCAAAATCATGTCTACCAGAATATCATAAAGAAATGTGTTAAGAGCTTTGCTTTAAAAAAAAAAAGAGAAAACTCAGACATGATACATCTGTAGAATTTCTCTGATCTGCCAAGAAATGAACCTTTTAGAAATAAAAATAAGATTGGTCTTTCATGGTTGGAACTTAGTGGAAATGACCACTGCTTCCTTTTTAAAAGAGCTCTCAAGGCATCAAGTTAATTATATATCATTGAACTTTTCCAAGGATCAATATTAAACTTACAACTGAGTAAGTTGTAGAATCCACCTTCCTTTGCTCTTTGAGCATAAAGACAATGCTCTGTAATATGCCAGTCAATGAATCAATGCATAAACACTGATAAACACTTAATATGTTCCAGTCATAATAACTTCAAGGGATATAAAAAAGAGGAAAAAAACAGTACCTGTCCTTATGAACCTCATTATAATGAGGGAGGGAAAAGGTAAATAACTAGGTACAAGCAAAATCTATTCAGAGTAAATGGAAAGAGTAAAATTAAGGTAATCTGAGAAGGGAAATTACTAGTAGATGTGAGATTGGAGGAGTATACTTGAAAAGACCAATTTTAGAAAGTGGGACTTGAACTGAGTTTAGAAGATAGGCAATTATAATAAAAGGCAAACTGGAGACTAGCAAATATAACAGAGAAAAGGAAGCATCATCATTCAATTCTTTCCCATAATTACTTCAAGAAAGGGACCACACATACAGAACTATTTATAGCAGCTCTTTTTGTGGTGGCAAAGAATTTGAAATTAGGGGGATGCCAATCAATTGGGGAATGGCTAAACAATTTGTGGTGTATGCATGTAATGGGATACTATTGTGCTATAACAAATGATTTCAGAAAAACCTAGAAAGACTTACACGAACTGATGTTGAGTGAAGTGAGCAGAGCCAGGAGAACATTGTACACAATAACAGCAACATTGTGCAATGACCAACTATGATAGACCTAGTTCTTTTCAGCAATACAATTACCCAAGACAATTCCAAAAGACTCATGATGGAAAATGCTATCCATATCCAGAGAAAGAATTGTGGCATCTGAACAGAAATCAAAGCATATTATTTTCACTTTTTTTCTTTCTTGTGTTTTTCTTTTCCTTTCATTTTGATTTTTCTTTCACAACATGACTAATGTGGAAATATATTTAATGTGATTGAACGTGCATAATCTA
This sequence comes from Vombatus ursinus, assembly GCF_900497805.2. Taxonomy (NCBI): domain Eukaryota; kingdom Metazoa; phylum Chordata; class Mammalia; order Diprotodontia; family Vombatidae; genus Vombatus; species Vombatus ursinus. The sequence continues at coordinate 22,794,403 of NW_020954720.1, read as the reverse complement.
TATCAAGTTATTTGCTGTCTCAGGGAGGAGGGAGGAGAGGGAGAGAGGGAAAAGAATTTGGAACTCACAACCGTATAAAAATGAATGTTGAAAATTATATTTACATGTAATTGGAAAAAAAATACCGTTAAGCAGAAAAAAAAGAACAAAGCACTCAATATATGGAAAAGACTAAGGCAGGATTACAGAGAACAGAAAACAGGACTATACAAAATCCTGACATACCCTTCATAAATGTGTAAAGCATAACCTAAACACGAAGTCACAATAAGAGAAGTGTCTAGAAGAATGAGTACAGAAAATGACTGACTTACATGCTAAAGAGATATGGTATTGAGGACACACAATATACAAACCCAGAAAAAAAGAACTGCGTGACATCTATAAGCAAAACCTTAATGAAATACAAAGAAAGAGAAGATAGAACAGAATATTCCAGGTCTGAGGGATAACCAGCACAATAGAGATAAAAAAAAATGGAGTGCCATATTTGAGAAAATGCAAGCAAGATAGTGTAGTTCTGTGATAAAGTGCATGGAAGAGAGAAAAGCCTTCTCCATGAGTAGCCAAAAATCACATAATAATAACTCATATTCACATAGCACTTTACTACTCACCAATGTAATCTACATTACTTAACTCATCTCATTACACAATTCCTCTAAGGGAGATAGATAATGCAAGTATTGCCATTCTTTCTTCTAGATAGAGACTTATAAGTGAGATGACATGCAGAGCCAAAACTCACATTGAGGTCCTCTCGTGTGATATCTAATCCTTTTCCAACTGTGCCAATCTACAATTCTTTCAGTATCCTGGGATGTGATTGAGCTAGATAAATGAAAATTCATTAAGATTATCTTGCATCTCTTATATGTTAGGTTTCATTTCTCCCTTTAATCATGTTTAATCTATGTTTTCAGTTCAGAAGATCTTTTCCTTGAGAGAGGAAACAGAAAAAAGAGGAGTTGAATATTTGTAACATCTCTCTATCTGTTGTTTTCCCATCTGTGCCAAACAGGCACAATGTTTCCAACAAACCAATCAATAAACAAACATCTATTCCCAATATGCTAAGCACTAGTCATAGATATATATAGGAAAAGTAGTCACTTCCCTCAGAGTTCATTCAGAATGTATATCCTTAGAAAGCAAGCTTACACTCTAATGGGGAAGGTAATATTTTTACCCATAGGTGTAAGTAATATATAAATAAACTAGATAGAAGCTAACTTTAGAAGGGAAAGCTCTACCATTAAGGTCTGACAAGTACTCCTGCAGAGGTGGTGGTACTTGAACTAAAGGAACCCAAGTAATCTAAGTGACAGACATAAAGAAGGAGAGCATCATAGGCCTGGGGAACAATCAGTGCAAATTCACAAGGAGTTTTAGTGTCATACACATGAAGTAACCAATTAGATCTTAAATATACAGTATAAGGAAAGGATTAATATGTAAAAATACTGGAGTGGAAGGTGACAGATTTCAAAGGTCTGTAAGTGACAAACAAGAGTATATATTTGATTCTAGAGATGGTAGTGAGGTACCTCCTTTAGTAGGAGGTAAATAGGTGTCCTGTATGCTTTAAGAAGGTCATTTTAGAGAACAGACTGAAACAAAGAGACCAGTTAGAAGATAAATGGCATACTTCAGGTGAGAGATGGTGAAGCTGTAAATCTAAGACATAACCTAAGATGGCAACTGTGGGAGTAGAAAATAAAATAAAATAAAAAGAAGAGGATGTGTACAAGTGAAAACTCCTATCATCACTCAATCAATATATTTAATTGATCAAATGCCTGATATATGCCTTTCATTCTGCACCATCAATCTTTTTTGATGTCAATGTCTGTAGTCAATAAATTCAAGTCTTGGATGAATTCTGATTTTTTAGGGGTTTTTAAAAGATAAAAATTTTGTTCCTATTATTTTCTTCCCTACTAAATACAGAGATGATATATACATTAACTTCTCAAAAACTAATTTTCATCTAGTAATTTACATCTAGGGGAAATAATATTGCTGGCTAAAGGATGGATGAATGACATTAAAAATGATAGCATACTATATTGAATCAAGTATAAATGACACGACCACCTAATTTTAAGCATTCACAAAGGTATGTTAAGTAAGCAGTTCATCAAAGTAAAAACACTAACTGAATTACATTTAATATTATTCAATATCATAGTGTACTATAAAATAGTTTTATCTACATTTTAATCTAATTCTAAAAATACATTATCTAAAATAAGGATGGATTGTCTCAAAAGGTGATGAACTTCCCAATGTCAGAGTTCTTTAAAATGATGTCCAGACAGCTTTTGACTCATAGATGTTTCATAGGTGGCTTCCAGCTTTGAATTAGATTGAACAACCTTTTGTGGTCCTTCTATCTCTGAATGTCTGTGCTTCTTCTAACCTCATTTCCTTCTCGGTCTTATTCTTGACATAATTGTCAAAAATATTTTTTAAAATCAACTCTTCCAGTTCTTTAGCCAAATTCCATTTTTTAAAAGTTTCTTGCTAGGACTCAATGAAGATGTGTTTACCAGAAGTCACGGGGAAAAAAAAAGGTCAACACCTTCCCTTATTTAAAAACTTTCTGTCTGATATAATATGTGAATACTAGAAGGAGGACATTAATGCCATCCTAAATACATGCTGAAATAGCATAACTGTCATGGGTATACCTGCAAAAGGCTCTCTTTTATGTATTAGTTTTTCAGATACTATTCTGGTCAGGGAGTTAAATGTCCCTCACTTTTGATTAATATGCTATTGCTGATAGATAAGGTAGCCCTTGAACAGTAGTAAAAACAGTCATAGCAAAGTAAATATGTCTGAACCTTAGTATTCTTAAAATTTCAGAACTTCTCCCTTCCTCTTGACACATCTATGGCAGAAAGCTACTCAGGTGCCCCTCCTGTCTTTGCACAAAATGTTCTTGAGGAGGAACCTGCTCATTCTGGTTACCTGCAGTCATAAATCTAATAAATTATACTTTGGCAGCTACATAAATAGAAAAAAAGTGGTAAGAAATGAACTTTTCCATTCCAAGTCTGTGCAACTAGTAATTCCTGAGGTGCTTTTCTTTTATGAGCGCCAGTTCAGGTAATGTCTCCTGCCTTGAAGCAGACACTCAAAATTTGATTTTCAGAAGGCTTGAGTAGTAAACTTTTACAGCATTCTGTCATTTTCCTTTTCTCAGAAAGGGAGATAGTAGACAAAGGTGACTACAGATTGTTTTGCCCAGTGAAGTCTAATTTCTTTATCTTAATTTATTTGTATTCTAATTTTATTTTTGAAATTAGGGGAGATTATTCCTTTGTATTTTCATAATCAGAAAAAATATTTCTTTATCACATACACTGTACACTAAAAGAACATCCTTTGGTGTATGAGATCTTATTATATTGTACATATCTACCTGCATTACCAGTGTATTTTTTATTATGTCTTAATGAAATATTTTATAAGGCATTAGGCATTTCATATTGTAGACATCTTTCTTCTATGTACTTATAATAAAGAAATCAGAATTTTCTAAAAGCCCATAGAGAAATGCATGCTTAATATTATTATTGCTAAAGTCTTCTTTCCTTAGTTTTAGGGGCAAGCCTAATCCCAGCATTCTTTTAGTTTATGACAGATGTATGGACAAAATGAGGCATTCACAAGTCATTGAACAGTTAATAAAAGCTTTACTTTTCTCTAACAAAACAAGGAGATGATGACTCTTAGTTTCTTTGAATTGGGACCCTAACATTCCCATATATAAATGCATTGTCGGTCAGTATGGATAGATATGGTGATTTGTGGGATCTTCAGAAATCCACCAAGTTCAAGTGACCACAAATCCACATAGGTGGGACATTTTAGGTCTTGAAGTGACAAAGAAACTTTATCAAGTGAGGCATGAACCAATCATTTTCCAGAGATAAGTGTTATTTATTTTTCAGGAAAATTATCTCCTGTCGAAGGGATATATGGGAACTCTGGTACTCTCATCCTTGATAACCATATCTTTTCTTCTATTCTCTAATATCTTTCCACTCCATTTTACATTCTTCTGTTTTCGGTACAAATTTCCAAGGATTCCTTTATTCTTGATTTTCAATGAATAACTAATACTATATGAGTGAATAGCAGCAAAATGAACTAGATTTATATTTACTTGCATTTTTACATATTTTTCATGATCCAGTTATGCTAGGTATAATTTTGTGAGTAGCTTCGTATATTTATATTCATCATAGATTATGTGTAAATAAATGAACATATTAATTCAGCATTGCCATCATTTTCAATCCAAACATACATGGGCCAAGTTAAGCTTGTAGTATTCTTAAATTCATCAAAGTATCATAGAATATTCCCCATGGAAATAAAATATAACAGATGGGAAGCTTAAATGTTGAGCTGTTACTTGGAAAATGTTCAAGGACTTTGAGGAAAGTGTCCAATATGTTCATTTGATCATGCATAAAAGATATTGGGGAAGAAATGGAAAAGAATCACACAGGAAAAGGAAGCATTAATGCTTTATTATCTATATCAGGTGATGGAATGCTCAAATTGATAATATTTTAGCATGATTTATATGCAGAAAGTTCAGAAATAGGCAAAGATAAAACTGGAATAATCAAAATTTTCAGTGGACTTGATTGAATGGCTCTATGAGATTCTCTAGCTCATGTTGCCGTTATAATAGTAAAGGTGCAGTTATGACTACTATGTCTGTCACCTGGGTTGAATTTAAAATTTACACAAATATAGGGGAAAATACAAAGTAACTTCTCCTCTGTAAAAAATGCCTATAAAATAACCACCTCACTCCTGTCCAATATACACCAAAGAGTCCCAAGGTAATTCCAATAACCTAATCCAACTGGGCAACAATAAGTTGGTGGTGACAGCTGGGAATAATTTAACAATTAGGGTGCAAACAAGGGTTTTCCCTCAAACTCCAAAACATAGTGTATGATTTAGGCATGAGAGAGAGGTTAATTGCCTAGAGGAGAGAAGGTTGTGGTAACAAAAGACTCAACATCATATTTTTATCTAAAATAGAGGGCAGGTCAAATTTTTCATTGGCCTTTTGAAATTGTGTAATATTTCTATTCTTTCCATACATGGAATTATACCTGAGCTCAAAAATGCAAGACCCTTTCCCTCTTAAATGTAAAAAGTCAGGGAGCATGAAGATTATTCCTCTACTCTGGGTGATCTGGCATTTAATATGTAAATTAATTTAGGTAGAATTGTCATTTTTAATATATTAGCTTGGCGTACCCATTAGCAACTGATATTTTTCCAGTTATTCAGATCTGACTTTATTTGTGTGAAAAGTATTTTGTAATTGTGTTCACATAGTTCCTGGGTTTGTTTTGGCAGGAAGAATCCCAAATATTTTATAATGTCTACAGTAAATTTAAATGGAATTCATTTTTCTATTTCTTGCTGCTGGGCTTTGTTAGTAATATATAGAAATGTCAATGATTTTGTGGGTTTATTTTATATCCTGCAACTTTACTAAAGTTGTTAATTATTTTCAGTAGTTTTTTTGGTTGATTCTCTAAGGAAAGCTAGACCCAGCTGTTCTGTGTAGATGCAACTGAGAATGAGGGGGTGGGGGGGTGGGTAAGAAGGAAATGATGGTATACTTAGAGATACATCACTATCACATCATCTGCAAAGAATGATAACTTTGTTTCTTCATTGCCTCTTCTAATTCCTTCAATTTCTCTTTCTTTTATTGCTAAATCTAACATTTCTAGTACAATACTGAATAACAGTGATGATAATAAACATCCTCATTTCACCCCTGATCTTATTGGGAATGCTTAGTGCTTATCCTCATTATATGTAGTGCTGTCTGATGGTTTCAGATAAATGCTACTTATCATTTTAAGGAAAACTTCATTTATTCCTATGCTTTCTAGTATTTTTAATGGGAATGGTTGTTGATTTTGTCAAAAGCTTTTTCAGCATATATTGAAATAATCACATAATTTCTGTTCTTTTCTTATTTATATAGTCATTTATGCTGATAATTTTTTCCCTAATATTGACCCAGGTCTACATTCCTGGTATAAATTCCACTTGATTATAGTGTATTATCTTCATGATAAGTTGCTGTAATTTCTTTGCTAATATTTTACTTGAAATTTTTGCATCAATATTCAATAGGTCTATAATTTTCTTTCTCCATTTTGGCTCTTCCTGGTTTAGGTATCAACACCATATTTATATCACTAAAAGAATTTGGCAGGATTCCTTATTCATCTATTTTTTCCAAATAGTTTATATTGTATTGAAATTCAATGTAATTTTAATGTTTGGTAGAATTCACTTGTAAATCCATCTGGCCCTGGAGCATTTTTTCTTGGGGAGTTCCTTGATGGCTTGTTGAATTTATTTTTCAGAAATGTTATTTTAAAGTATTTTATTTCTTCTGTTAAGATGAAATTCTGTTAATCTGTGCAATTGTTTTCACCTGCTTAAAGTCTTTATTATTTATATTGTGGTTAGATTTATTTAATTCTAAGAGAGGGAAGTTGAGGTCCCTGACTAGTATAATTTTGCTTTCTATTTCTTCCTGTTGCTCACTTAACTTCTTCTCTAAGAATCAGGATGCTATACTACTTGGTGCATATATATTTAGTATTGATATTACTTTATTGTCTATGGTAGATTTCAACAAGATATAGTTTCCTTCCTTATCTTTTTAAATTAGGTTTATTTTTGTTTTTGTTTTCTCTGAGATCTAGATTGCTACCCTTGCTTGTTATATTTGCTTCAGGTGAAGCATAATACATTCTGTTCCAGTATTTTTACCTTTACTCTGTGTATCTCTCTGCTATAAATATGTTTCTTGTAAACAACATATTGTAATATTCTAGTTTTTAATCCACTGTGCTATACAATTCCGATTTATGGGAGAGTTCATCTCATTCACATATACAGTTATGATTACCAACTCTTTCTTTTTCTCCATCCTATAACCCCCAATAATATTTTCTCTCTCAATTCACCCTTTCCTGCCTCACTAGTGCTTTACATCTGACCACTACCTCCCTCCATCTGCCCTCCCTTCCATCAGCCCCTCCCTTTTCTTTCCCCTTTTCCCTACTACTTCTTCTCTTTCTTCTGCCCTCCTTTCTATTTATCCCCCTCCCTTTTCTTTTCCCTTTCTCCTCCTACTTTCCTATAGAATAACATAGATTTACATAACAAACTTAGTGTGTATATTATTCCCTCTTTGAGCCAAATGCAAAGAAAGTAAAGACCAAACAATGCTCTATTCCCTTCCTTCTTTCCCTCTACTGTAATAGATCTTTGTGCCTCTTCATGTGATGTAATTTATCCGCTTCTGCCTCCTATTTCCTGTTTCTCCCAATACCATCCTTTTTTTGCTCCAAATTATTTGTTCTTGTCATATCAAAATCAGCTTATATTCACCCTCAGTCTGCATATACCCCTTCTATATGCCATAATAAATATACAGTTCTCAAGGGTTGCTAGTATCATCTTCCCATATAGGGAGGCATATAGTTTAAACTTATTGCATAACATGTTTTTTTTTCTTACCTATTTACCTTTTTATGCTTCTCTTGAGTCTTGTATCTTAAGGTTGAATTTTTGTTCAGCTGTTATTTCATCAGGAATGAGTTAAAGTGCCCTATTTCTTTGAATGTCCATCTTTTCCCTTGAAAGAGTATGCTCAATGTTGTTGGGTAGTTGATTCTTGGTTGTAATCCAAGTTTCTTTGCATTATGGAATATCATATTCCAAACCCCTTGATTCATTCATTTAGAAGCTGCTAAATCCTACATAATCCTGACTGTGGTTCCACAGTATTTAAATAGTTTCTTTCTGGAAGCTTGCAGTATTTTCTCCTTCACCTGACAATTCTGTAATTTGACTACAGTAGTCATTGGAGTTTTCATTTGGGGATCTCTTTCATGAGGTGATCAGTGGATTTGTTTCATTGACTTTTACTCTCTGGTTCCAGGACCTTGGGCAATTTTCCTTGAGATATATACATATATATATACACACATATATATATACATATATATACATATGTATATATATGTATGTATGTATATGTGTGTGTGTGTGTGTGTGTGTGTGTGTGTATATATATATATATATATAAAAAATTTTAAATTTTCTCTCCTGGATCTATTTTCCAGATCAGTTGTTTTTCCAATGGTGTAGTTTACATTTTCTTCTATTTTTTTCATTCCTTTGATTTTGTTTGACTGATTCTTGATGTATCATAGAGTCATTAGCTACCACTTGCCCAATTCTACTTTTTAAGGAATTATTTTCTTCAGTTAGCTTTTGTTCTTACCTTTCTATTTGACCAATTCTACTTTTTAAGGAGTTGTTTTCTTTGGTGGATTTTTTTTTTCAATCTGGCCAATTTTATTTTTTAACAAATTGTTATCTTCAGTCAACTTTTGTCCCTCTTTTTCCAAGATGTTGACTATCTCTTGAACACCTCTCATTTCTTTTCCCATTTTTTTCTCCCTCTCTTATTTGACTTTTAAAATCTTCTTGAGTACTTCCAGGAAGATTGTTTTGGGGGCTTGAGAGCAACTCATATTTCCCGTTGAGGTTTCAGATGGCAAAGGTGTCCCCTTCTGAATTTGTGTTTTGATCTATCCTGTCACCATGGTAATTTTCTATGGTCAATGTTCATTTTGTCCTTCTTGCTCATCTTTTTTGCCTATTTCCTGGCTTTTAAAGTTGTGCTTTCATGCCAGATTACAGTGGGAAGTGTCCCAAGCTTCTTTTGCTGTGGGCCAGGGGTCTGGTTGCTGACTTTGTGTGCTGGTGCCTCAGGTGAGGGCAGCTAGAGGCAGTAGGAGTCTGACAGCATTCCTGGTGCTGAACTGCAGTCCTTTTGGTGGTTTCTGGCATGTGCTGAGACCAGGTGGGGTTTTATGCAATTACAGGGCTACACTGAAGCACTTGAAAGTCTGGCCCCTGGAGGATTTCTGTTTGCCCTGGGCTGCACTGATGCAACTGGCATTCCAGAAATTGGAAGAGGCCTGACTGCCTTTGGTTATGATGAGGCATGTGGAAGTCTGGCACATGGAGGACACCTACCTTACCCTCCTCACCCTGCTATCCTGCAACCAGCCATTGGAGGATTCTTGCCTACTTGAGGCTGAAACATGTGGTGGTTCCCAGAGCTGGAGTCTTGTGGTTCCCCTGGTTATGCTAAGGTCACTGGGGTCCTGGGGTTGGCATTTGCCTACTACACAACATATGAGGATCCAGATTTCCCACTAGTTTGCTGAGGTGGGACTTCCTGCTAGCTTGCTGAAATGCTTCTTGTCCTAGAATGCACTCTCCTTTTACCCAAGTGAGACTGCCTTTTCTTGGTGAACCTCCAAGTCTACCAGGCTATAAGATTGTTACACCCCATGTTTCTGCTTGCTCCCCTGTTCCAGGATTTGCTCTGGAGTGTTATTTTATGAGTGTTCAGAAGTGAATATGGGAGAGAGATTTAATGCTTACTCCATCATCTTGGCTTCCAGAAGTCAGCATAGTTTGTACAACCTTAAATGGATATGAGAAATACTTTGCTAGGTTTGAGGTTTTAAGGTTGTTTTTGTCCTATAGTTCATTCTTTTTATAATGGAAAACATTAAATTAAGAAGATCTTATATTTTCTTCACCTCCAAGTTAGTCTTCAGCATATTAAGATGATATCACTATTGCTACTAGATCACAAGTTTTGTTTAATATTTTATATCAGAAATATTTAAAACATGACATTTATGAATGAATGAATATAAAACATGGGATCTTTTATTTCTTAACATTTTTCATTCTAACTTTTATTCATTTTGGACATTTTATTCATACTAGCATTCTACAGATGTAGGAAGTGAATAAGTGATGGATTGATTGAATGAGCAAATGAATTATAAAACATATATTAAACCCTTACTTTGAGCCAAGGAATTAGTTAAGATCAGAGGATATAAAAGTAGCTATAGATCCTGCCCCCATATTAGCACAAAGACCTTACATTTTACTAGTTAAAGATAATACATAGGGAAGCAGTATAAAGTCAAGGGTATTTTAGGGTATAAATTCAAAACAATGGGTAATGGCAAAAAAAAAGATATTGACATTTCTTCCTTTATCAATGACAATATTGATGCCATTATGGTTGCAGAACTGGAAAAGGGAGAGGAGAGAGTAGTAGAACTAAGGAAGGTATGCTTTCAGTGGTAAAGCAGAAAGTGACTTCAGGATAAGGTAAAGCATGGCGAGAGCAATCTTGCTATAGTGGGACAACTGTGCCACTTGCCAATCTCAACAAAATGAATTTCATCCCATCTAGAAGTAGAAACAAAACAACAGACAATTTCTAGTTAGTGGAACAAATATTCTGAATTTGGGCACAATAATTTTGAGAGTGAAAGTTTGTATTTCTTAAATAAACTGCCTTGAAGCTAAACATAAACTTACTTCCAAAATTGTGTGCCTTGATATACATTCCACAATGACATAATGTATAAAAATGTATATTTTTTTTATGTTTGTCTTTGGTTCAATAACAATGAATTTGAAGACATCTCCACTTCAAATATTCATATGAACTCTTTGTGCCCAAATTGTGGTAGAGCTTTCCAAACTCATATTGGTCTGATCAGCCACAGATGGACACATTGTACCTTGAGTTCAACATTGCACTGTCATTCTTTTCAAGAACAAAGGACAACAATCAAGCAACAATGGAATAAATATAATTGTCTTCCTAAGACTTCAAACCTCCTATGGAATACCTTATGTAAATGGGTATATGAAATAAATTATTTTATTAATATTAATTTTCTGGACATTTACAAATATTTTACATATATGTTGCTTTCATAATGTTATACCTCCTAGAAGTTTGCTAGATAGCTTGGCTGATTAATTTTTAACCTAGAAGTTGCTTGTGATAATAGACTCTAAGGAATTTTTAGAGTCCCAAACCAAACCATTTTATTAAAAAATACAGTCTATGCTATGAATTACATAATAGCAATATTGTAAAAGATAAAACACAAAGTGACTTTTCTCCAAAAAGAAAATTGTAAACAGGCCATGTATATGGTAAGAGGTTTTGTTACTATAGCAGTATACTGTAACATTCTTTATGAAGTGGGCCATATTAAGGATAATAAATAACAGCCTAATGCAGATACATTAAATTGTACTTACATGTACTTTAAAAATAAACATTAAGGAAAAGTTCAACAATTATTTTTCTTTAAAAATAAAAATTTCCTTTAAATATAATTTTTACTATTATTTTCCTTAAAGGAACTGGAAACAACCCAGTATTCTGGATTTTCTATCATAGAATTCTTTTTTTCCCCCTACTCCCTTCAGTAATTCCATTTTGTTTTTTCATCAATGACTGATGAAAATAAAGACAGATTTTTTTTCTGTTACATAAGCAAGACATTTTTGGAAGTTACATTAATGCTTTCATCTGTTTTTCCCCCTAAATTAAATTGCCTCCTTATAGTCCAACAGGGCTTTGAATGGCTTCACACTTAAAACTGGGTAGTAACAGTGAGAAAATTGAAACCATGAAGCTTTAAGCCTCTAAATGATAGAACTTATGAAAGAAAGATGAATTTCTCTGAATGAGAAAAATTTCCATCTCACACATTAGGAAATAAAATCAATACATTTCAAGAGCCTATGATGCTCAAGAAACTATGATAACTATTGTGGGGGAGGGCGTTAAAAACAAAACAAAACACAACTTAATATATATTTATTTCCACAAAGATCTTTCACTCTACTGGGGGAAATGTGACGTAAATATGTAGAAAAATGTTAATAACAATAAAATATTATAATTAGGACATTTACAAAGCAAAAGGCACAAAAATGGCAGTAATGATTTCTTTAAAAATACATTACCAAAAAAAAAATCTAAAAATTTTCAGTTTTGTATGACAGCACACTACAAAATTTAGAAAGAATAGCAATTTTTTTAGCCTAGTAATGTCAAAATGGAGTAGTGCATTAAGCCAAGGACTTGTGTTTGAGTCCCAGTTCTATAATTAATTAATAGCAGTTATGAGTTCACACATCAGTCACTTAAACTCTAATTCCTCATCTTTACTTCATTTTTAATAAGAATGATTGCACTAGTAACTTCAGGTGGGGGATTGTGAGTTATTTGCTTTGTAAATGGTAATAACATATACAAATGAATTCTTTATTTGTCAGCTGTTCAATTGAATTTCAATACTATTATTTTCCTAGAAACAAGGAAATGATTAGAGCAGAAGCAACAATAACAAAAAAATTTATCTAGTTCCTATGCCTCTCGAAGCATAGTCCTGGACACTGTGGATGATACATCAAAGGCTTTATGGATTTAATATTCCAGGAGGAGCAGTCAGTCAACAACCATTTATTAAGTGGCTAATATATGCAAAGCACTCTGCTAAGTCCTGGAGAGTCTATGAAAGGCAGAACATGGACCCTATTCTCAAGGAACTCATAATCTAATGGGGGAAGGCAGAATGTAAAAAAACAAATTGCATATGTAAGACAGACATATTGTCAATGGAAGGTAATGTCAGATGGACAGAACTAGTAGCAAATAATTTTTGTGAGAGGAGGCGTTGGGTCGGAGCAGAGAAAGAATGGCTCCAGAAGGCAGTGTGGTGGATGAAAGATGAAATGACTGAAGAAACAAAGATGCAAGCTTTGGAGCAAAGAGATTCATTAAACAATGAATGACAATTCTTCAAAAAATGAGGAGCAGGCTACCTCAGCTTTGGTACAAGACTTAATATAGGAGAGTCAAATTTTTATACATTAAAAACAACTAATCAAAAAAGACCAATTAATTAAAAGGAAATACTTAAATATGCAAAATTAGGTTATCTGATTTCTAATTAGAGGAAAGATTAAGGATTTTCTCAGTTGGGAAGGGGAGAGTAAACAGGTGTAATTTACTGAAATCAAAAAAAAAAGAAGTGTCATATTTGGATGTTTGTTGAGATGTGAAACAAGCCAGGGAAGCCAGGAAGCAGAGACATGGAGAAAAAACATTCCAAGTAATTTAGTATAGTCTGTGAAAATGAACACAAATTGACTTTTAAACTCTTTGTTAAGGTAGAGGTCTCCTTCCAATGTGGAGTATGTACTGTCATAAGCTTCAAGGGGTTTGTGCAGCTGTTTTCAGATATACTTCTAGGGACCTGAAAATTTTTAGTTTTTCCAAGGTGGTTTGATCAAAGGTGAGGTGTTTACTCCTTTCCTGGCCTGTGCTCTGGTCTATGAGTGACCACAAGCATTCCTCTCTGCCTTGGAACTGTGAAGAGTTCTCTCTCCACAGCTGCCACAAGCTCCGCTATGCCAATGCTCCTCCTCACCCCAGGATCGCCACCCAGAACTGTGACCCAGATCCACGCACAGCAAAGCAAGAGAATCCTGACTCAGCACCAGGAAAGAGATCCCTGCAATCCCCTTCTGATCAGCCTCTTGATCTCCCCACCATCTGTGGCCAGAGAGTTCTAGAAACAGCTGCCAATCTCAGGCTGCTCTAGGCCTGGGGCCAGACCATGTTCCTCTCTCACCCAGGTCTGACAGACCTTTCCAACTGACCTTCTAAGTTGTCTTTGGTGTTTGAGGGTTGAGAAGTCTGGAAACCACTACAACTGCTAGTGATTCAGTCCCCTGAGGCCTGTTCCAGGCTCTCTGAGGCCTGATCTTTGCCTGCATGGCCTATGCTGAACTGAGCTCCTCTCCCAGCCCAGCGCAACACTTTTCCCATCAACCATCCAGGTTATCTTGGGCTGGAAATTTGTTTCACTCTGTCTTTTTTATAGATTCTGCTGCTCTCAAACTTTTACAGGTAAAGAGGGGTTTGGGGGAGAGCTCAGGCAAATAACTGCTTTGATTCCACCATCTTGGCTCTGTCCCCAAATATGAAGAAAAATCTGATGTGAAAAGGTATATGTGAAAAAAAAATAAGAAAGTCATTTTCACTACATCGTAAAGGACATGAAAGGAGTCAAATGTGAAAATACTGGAAAGGTAAAAAGGGATGAGATTGTGAAGGGCTTTAAATGTCAAACTGTTGGGAATCATTGGGATTGATTGAGTGCCAGGGTAACATGGTCAGATATTCACTTGAGAACTATCACTTCATTAGCTAAGTAGAAAATAGAATGAAGTGTGGAGAGGCTGAAGGCAGGAAGACTAACCAGAAGGTAATTGCAGTAGTCTAGGTATAAGATAATGAGAGTATGCTACTGGGCGGTGGCCATGCGAATAGAGAGAAGGAGATGCATTGAAGAGATGTGAAAGTAGAAAACACAAGACTTGGCAACAGATTGCATATCAGATTAATATGTGTAAGTGAGGAGCATAGAATGAAACTAAAGTTGTGAGATTTGGTGACTGGGAAAATAATGGAAAAATAGAATCCTCAACAAAGTAGGGAAATTTGGAAGAAGGAAGTATTGTGGGAAAAGGTGATGAGTTCCATTTTAGACATGTTTATTTTGAGAAGGTTACAGAATGTAAAGTTTGAGATGTTCAAGAGGCATTTGGAACTGCAAGAATGCAGTCCAGGAGAGAGATTGGTGCTAGATAGATCAGAGAATTATCAGCATAGAGATGATTACTGACTCAGTGGGATGGAATAAGCTTACCAAGATAGGCATCTTAGAAGGGGAAGAAAAGAGAGGGCATGAGGGTACCCAGATAGTGTGTATGACTTGAAAAAAATGTACAAAAAAGACTGAAAAGTAGCAATTAGACAGGAGAGAGTACATCCAGGAAAAGTTATGAAAAAAGTTATATATATAAGTGCAAAAGGCTATAAAGATATAGCAAACCAAAAGCTATTATGTAAAGTCTAAAGGACAGCCAGGTGGAAGTAGATTGTTGGGCCTGGGGTCAAGGAGAACTGAGTTGAAGTAGAGTTTCAGGCAATTATTAACTGTGAGATGTTGGGCAAGTCACTTAAACATGTTTCCCTGAGTTTCCTCAACTGTAAAATGAGCTGGAAAAGGAAATAAACTATTATACTGTCTTTTTGAAGAAAATCTCAAATTACCTTACCAAGAATCAGAAATGACTGAAATGATTGAAGAACAACAATAATGGGAGTGAAGGAAAAAACAAGAAAGAAATTGATTTTGAGCTGAATTTCAATGGATTTTGACTGGTAGAATGGCAGGGGAGAGTGGAAGTAGGCTATTATAAGCTCAGGGCTCATTATGAGTCCTAATGACACAGCACAGAAACTATAAAAGGAATGATATATGACACAACATATGAAGAAGGAAGAAGTCATGGGATAAAACTAGTGAGATAGTATGGTGTCATACTGTCAAGTGCCTTAAGTACCCTGCTAGGAAATTTGGACTTTATTCAGTATGTAATGCAAATATATTTTATTATTTTGAGCACAGGCATATGGTTTGGTCAAATACATACTTTTAAATTGTTATTATAACAACAGCTAACTTTTTATACAGCACTTTAAGGGTTGCAAAAGATTTTATCTATATATTATTTCTTTTGAGCCTTGTAATTCCCATGTATGGTAACTGTGTTAGAAAAAGTGCAATTGAAGGTAAGAAAGTTAACTATTATTGCAATGTTCCAGCAAAACGGTAAGTCAGACATATATCTTAGGATGATTGCTATAAGAATGCAAGGTAAGAGATAATTTTGTTCCATATTATCAAAGTGTCATTAAGATTTAGACATTGATTGGATGAGCTGGGGGAATGGAATAAGGACAAAATCAAATTTTAATCAGGCATGACTAGAGAGATGGGTAAATGGTAGCTTCAATGAAAGAAACAGGAAAAGCAAACAATCAAAGAGGTTGAAAGGGAATAATAGTTAATTAAGTTTAAATATTCAGTCACTGAGGTGATCTGATAGAATTAAATATAAATACAAATTATTTTCTTATCATTAGGAAATTTAGAGAGACATGGAAGTTGCCTTAAATATAATTTTTGTCCTTCTAAATGTGCAAGAACAATAAGGGGAAACTATTCTGCATCTTGTTCTCATAAACAAGGAACAAATGTTTGTGGGAATAGACATGTTTCAACCTTTTGTTAAAAGTTTCACTCCATCTTAGAATTTTTGATAGAGGATAGGAAAATGTAGAATAGTCAAGTCTGTGGCTTAGAATTTGGAAGAATTTATTTCAAAAAGATCCTAGGAAAAATAGGAAAGATGTCATAAAGTAAAATTTTATAGAGAATGTTGGCCCAGAATATTTAAGAAGCACTATACAATTAAATTTTGTGGCATGTTGCTATGATGGCAGAAAAAAGGTTGAGGCACACCTGAGCTCTTCAAAATTCCTCTCCAAACAACTTTAAAATAAAGCCTCAAAATGAACACTAAAGTGTCAGAACCAACAAAAGGAAAAAGTAAAATAATTCTCTAGCCCAAGACAACTTAGAAGGTTGGCAAGAATGCTTTGTTGTACCAGGGTGGGAGCGGCTTACATTCTAGGGCAGACAACACCTTGGTAAGACAGTAACAGGCCACGCCTTGGCAAACCAGCAGCAGCACTTGAGGGTAACTGAATCAGTAGCTGTGGCTTCTGGAATTTCCAGCCCAAATACCATAAGGATGTCAAACAACTGGTCAGAAGTAGCTTACAGGGGCCCCTTTGGTGGCACTAGGTGCAATACTCCATTGTATTACCTATAGGCATTTCTCCTTAGATGATATGACCTTGGAAGAACTGAACTCAAGAACTAGTTCTAAAAATAGGTATACAGCATTTCTGGAGCTTCAGAGAGTGTCCCATTCACCCTTGGAAAAGAACCCAAATTTAAAATATAGAGTTAAAAGTAAAAAAATAGGCTAAAATAAGCAAACAATGACAAAATAACCTGACCATAGCAACTTACTGTGGAAACAGGAAGATTAAAAAAACACAAACTCAAAAGAAGATAACAAAGTAAAAGATGCTACATCTAAGTGTGAAAGATATATGTGAATTAGTGTCAATCCCAAAAAGAATACCTGTAAGACCTCAAAAGTGATTCTAAAAATGAAATAAGACAGGAAAAGGAAAAACTGGGAAAAGAGATGAGTGAATAGGCCAATTTTTTTTTAAAGGCACAAAAATTCAATGAAAAGAATTCCTTAAAAAGCAGAATTGGCCAAATGGAAAAAGAGGTACAAAAACACACTGTAGAAAAGAATTCCTTAAAATATAGAATTAGTCAAGCTCATTGAAGAAAATGATTCCTTAAAAAGTGAAAATGGACAAGTGAAAACTTGTGATCACATGAGACATCATGAAACAATACAACAAAATCAAAAGAATGAAAAAGAAAGAAGAAAATGTGAAATTTCTAATAGCAAAAGCAGATTGCCTGGAAAATAGATCCAGGAGAGATCACTGAAGAATTCTTGGATTACCTGAATGCCATGACAAATGAAAGAGCCTAGACAGTATTTTTCAAGAAATTATCAAGGAATGCTACACAGATGTACCAGAACCAGAGGGAAAATTAAAAAAAAGAAAACAATCCACTGATCATCTCCTGAAAGAGAACCCAAAATAAAAACTCCCAGGAATATTATAGACAAATTCTAGAGCTTCCAGGTGAAGGAGAAAATATTGCAAGCACCCAGAAAGAAATAATTCAAATATTGTGGAGCCACATTCAGGATGACACAAGATTTAGCAGCTCCTATTTTTAAGGATCAAAAGACTTGGAATATGATATTCCAGAGGACAAAGAAGCTAGAATTATAACCAAGAATCACCTACCCAGCAAAAATGAGTATAATCTGTCGGAGGAAGAAAATGAGAATTCAGTGAAATAGAGGACTTTTGAACATTGTCGATGAAAATTCCAGAGTTGAATAGAAAATGTGATTTTCAAATATAACTCATAAGAAGAATAAAAAGGGTAACAGAAAAAAGAAATCATAAGGGATTTAATAAGGTTAAACTGTTTACAATTCTACATGGGACTATGATACTTGTAACTCCTAAGAACTTTATCAGTATTAGGGTAGTTATAAGTATACTTGAACAGGTGACAAAGGTGCAAGTTGAATAATATCTAATTGATATCTAATAATATCTAATTAATATCTAGGTGGGATAATATCTAAAAAATAAAATTAAGAGATGAGAAAGAGAAATTAATTAGTGGAAGGGGAAGGGATAGAAAAATTAGGTAAAGCATCTCACAAAAAGAGATGTAAAAACACATTTGACAATGAAGAGTCCAGGATCACATAGCTAGTAAATGCCTAAAGTCAGATTTTAACTCATGAAGATGAGATTCATGATTGCAAGGCTAATGCTCCATTCATGGAGCCACATAGCAGCAAATGTATATCCTATATAAAATTATTCACATTCTCCATGGGGAGAGGGATGGTGGAAATGGAAGGAGTGAGGGAAGAGAGAATTTGGAAATCAACAATTAAAAAAACTAATGTTAAAATTTGTTTTTACATGTAACTAAGAAAAGTAAAAGTTTAAAGAAAAAAAGAAGTCTGAAAACAAATACTGTAAGAAATAATTTAAATAAAGAGAAAAGTAGGATTTGTTTAAAAGAAGAAGAAACAGCAACAAGTGATACGTAAAATGGCAAGAGAGTGCTCTGCAAGAAACACGTACGCTGTGGTGGAATCAACAATGAATTAAAACTACACAGATAGCTAAGGATAACAGAGGGATTTCTGTTTTTCTTATGCTTTATCAAGAAATAAATTAGTATTTATTAAGTTCCTTCAAAGTGCCAGACATTGTTCTGGAGATTTTATACATACATACATACATACATACACACATGTGTGTGCATGTGTGTACACATATAGATATACATATGCATGTATACACACACATGCACATAAATCACTTCTCTTAATTACAAATGCAGATGTAGCAAAAAAATATAATTTTCATGTAAAAAAATCCTACTCATTAGAATTAGCTAAGAATAAGAGGTGAATATTAGTAAGATGGTAGGGAGAAGCTGCAAAGTTTCCTGAACTCTCCCGTTTCCCTCAGAAACAATGTTAAGTCAAGCCTCTAAATGGATTCTGGAGTGAAAGAACCAAACAAACAAAAAAACACCAAATGGAGTGAAACAATTTTTCAGCTTAAGATAAATTAGAAGGACTTCAGGAAAGGTCTGTCTGACTCAGGTAAAAGGAAAGTGCAGCCCAGCACAGACAGTGTTTGAACAAGTCAGTGGAGGGCTCTTAGCCACAGCACAGATCAGCATATTAAATCCCTATACCCTGGCTCAGCAGGCTAGTGGCACAACAGGCCAGCTGTGAGGCCTCCAGCCACAATGAAGAAGGCAAATAGTGAGTCCTAGAACCCCAGCATAATAGGTATGACTAGGCCAGGCTGCCCTGGGTGCACAGCCCTCAACATAAGAAACTTGGGATGGTGCCCTCTGTGCCCTAGTAGCAGAGTTCAACTTTAAAAGTCATGAAATAGACTAGAAAATGAGTAAGAAGCAGAAGTAGAGCCATAGAAAGGTAATATGGCAACAGGGTAGATCAAAACACAAACTCAAAAGGGGACAACAATGCCAAGATTACTTCTAAAGCCCCAAAATGGGATATGAACTAGTCTCAAGTCCCATAGGTCCACTTGGAAGAGCTCAAAAAGGATTTAGAGAGGTAGAAGAAAAAAATGGTAACATGAGTGACAGTTATGCAGGAGAATTATGAAAAAAAAGAGTCAAAAGTTTGGAAATGGAAGCACAAAAGTTGACTGAAGAAAACAATTCCTTAAAAAATGGAATTGAACAAATGGAAAAAAAAATCCAATAAAGAAAACAACTCCTTGAAAAGTAGAATTGGCCAAATGGAAAATGAGGTACAAAAACTAACTAAAGAAAATAATTCCTTAAAAATTAGAATTGGGCAAGTAAAAGCTAATTATTCTATGAGACATCAGGAGTTTATAAAACAAAATTAAAAGAATTTAAAAAATAGAAGACAATGTAAAATACTTAATTGAAAAAAAATGACCTGGAAAATAGATCTAGGAGAGATAATTTTAAAATTACTAAATTACTTGTAGGCCATGATTGTTAAAAAAAGAAAAAAGCCTAGACACTATCTCTCAAGAAATTATCAAGGAAAAGTGCCCTGATGTTCTAGAACCAGAGGGCAAAATAGTCATTGAATGAATCCACTAAACACCTCCTGAAAGAGATCCCAAAATGAAAACTCCAAGGAATATTGTAAACAAATTCCAGAATAATCAGGTCAAGGAGAAAATACTGCAAGAACCCAGAAAAAAAACAATTCAAATTTAAAGAAATAAGTCAGGATTACATAGGATGTAGCACCTTCTGCATTAAAGGCTCACATGGCTTGGAATACAGAATCTAGAAGGCAAAGGAGCTTGTATTACAACCAATAATCAACTACCCAGCAAAAGTGAGCACAATCTTTTGGGGGAAAGACGAGTATTTAAAGAAATAGGCGACTTTCAGATTTTCCTGGTGAAAAGACCAGAGCTGAATAGAAAATTCAGTCTTCAAATACAAGACTCAAAAGAAGCATAAAACACGAGGTTTAAAAAAACGAAAACAAAACCAAAAACCTCTCCCCACCACAACTTCTTAAACATTAAAATAAAATAATAGTGAAATGTGTATTTCTAATTTTATTAAAAAGAAAGATTTATTAAGCCCCCAGAATATCTAGTGCATTTTGGTAGGAAAGGAGATAGATGATAATGAAATAATCTCTGGTCTCACAGAATTTGGTCTATTGGAAAAGACAACACATACATGGATAAGTATATTTTAAATATTAATACAAATTAAATTCAGAGGAAATAATAGGAAATTGAGAGGGAGAGAAGAAGAAAGTCCTAATGTAGAAAATGGTATTAGAATTGAACTTTGATATAGACAAAGGATTTAAAGAGGCAGAAATGAGGATGGATTACATTCCAGACATGGGAGAATATTTATTTAAAGGCATGAGAACATGAGGCAAAAAGTTATATAAGATGGACAGCAAAAAGGCTAGTCTGTATAGTATGTAAAGACAGCTTTGTGTAAGAATCCTGGAAAAGATTGTTGAAGCCAGATTGTAAAGCACTTTAAATCACCTTTTCCAGTGGTAGGGGAACTAAGATAATTTGGAAGAGAGAGAGAGAGAGATAGAGAGAGAGAGAGAGAGAGAGAGAGAGAGGGAGACAGAGAGAAGAAAAAATAAGAAGAAGAAGAAGAACAACAACAACAACAATAACAACAACAACAAGAATTTGCAGAACAGGTATAAAAGTCAAAGTACCCAGTCCAGCCAGAGCCATTCAGGTCAAGTACTCATTCAACATTGACTTGGAGACCTCCAGTAAAATATACCACCCTAAAAAGCTCACTCTACTTTTATGCTGCTATAATTAGTTCCAAAATAATGTTAATAAGCAGTAGTTATGCAACACAGTGAATGATAAAAAGGTCTGACATTCTCATGGGCATCATGTAAATATTAATTGATTAAATTGAAAAGAATTTGGAGACATGTGTGCTACATCTAAAATAGAATTTCCTAACAGAATGACAATAATAGAAATCACAATTTATTTAATTTCATCAAAGGCAAAAAAAAGTAAATGAAAAACTTTTTAAAGTGCTTCATAATGCCTATCTCCTGGGGGAAAGGGAAGAAAAAAAGGTTATCTTCATATGTGTAATGAGATTATAAATTTCAAAGAATGACTAAAAGAAATTTATATAGATAGTTAAGGTTTGAAAAGAGGAGGAAAGGGAAAATGAACAAGCATTTATCAAATACTTATTATATACAAGACACTATACTAAGCACCTTACAAATGTTGCCTCATATTATCCTCACAACAGGTAGGTAGATGCTGTTATTAGCCCCATATCATAGTTTAGGAAACTAAAACAGGCAGAGATTAAGTGACTTGTCTAGGATTATACAGTTAATAAGTGTCTGAGACTGGATTTGAACTAAGGTCTTCATGATTCCAAGTCCTGTATTCTATCTACTCAGTTTCCAAGCTGCTTCTAACTGCTTTTCTCTCTTTGTTTGTCTGTTTCTGTCTGTCTCTGTTTCTTTGGAATTGCACATATTACCCTCATTTTCATAAAGAGAAAACTAAGGTCCAGAGAAGCTTTCCATGAAACAAAGGTGGTAAGTAGTAGATCCAGGTTTGCATTTAATGGTTCCTGAGAACTAGAAACAGGAAAATCTGGATACATACCTCACATACTTGGAACTATTGCTATATTATGATGTAGCTCTGCACTATTTATCTTTAAGGCAGGACACTGAAATTGCCTTTTTAAACTGCCCTACGCAGGATAGAATTATAAAATAAAATATATGCTGATTCATGCTCAGAGGTTTCATTTTCAAACCATTGTGTGTAAATATGTGTTTATGTATGGATGTGTATGCATATGTATGTATGTATATTTTATATACATATATACACACACACACATGTTTATATGTGTGTGTTTGATGAAATTAGCTATTATGGTATATGTTTTAAATAAAATTAGCTAATAAAGAAAATTTGTCATTTCCTCCTTACTATCAATGATAATTATCTGGGTAAAAGACAAAATTCTCCACTTCATCTTTGATGGTAGACAGTCTTAGAATTTAAACAGTATTTTATATGAGTCATGTAGGGGTGTGGAAGAAGTAAAACTTGTGACAGTATTAAAATAGAAATCTTATTAATATTTTTAGGTGTTAGCTTGATATAAAGTTAGCAAGATTATCTGTCTGCTAAGGTCAGATTGGATTAATATTCCATGTTATATAGTAATTATGATTTCCTTTTTTATTGCCTAAGCAATTTGCTAAGAGCTATTCAGAGTTCTTAAGCAATCCCAAGACCTTTGGGATGGTGAATGCCAATTTAGTTTTGCTTTTTCGTGTAACCTTTCTTGTGATGAATAGTGCCAATGCTGCCTTTTTTTTTTTCAAACATGTCCTTGTGTTATTATATACATCATCAACTTCTTCACATTACTTTGACTTTATATTCAACCTTCATCAAATATCCAATAGTACCTGGTATTTTCTGAGTGTTCTATCCTTCTTTCCCAACACAAACACAGTGTGTGAAAGATTCAAGTCATTTGGCACACTGAATTCAGGGCCTGTGCTCTATCCACTGCACAACCTAGCTGCCCCATGAAGCAAAATTTTATGCTATTACAATGAATTAAGTTGTTGAGTCATTTTTAGTCATGTACAACTCTTCATGACCACCTTTTGGGATTTTCTTGGTAAAGATACTGGAGTGGGATGTCATTTCCTCCAGCTCATTTTCAAGATGAGGAAACTGAGGCACACAGGATAAAGTGATTTGTCCAGGGTCACATAGCTAGTAAGTGTCTGAGGCCAGATTTGAAGGCTTTCTGACTCTATCAGGTTCAGCTCTCTATCTACTGTGCCACTTAGCTGCCTCTATTAGTAGTAGCCAAGTAAGGTAGTTTGAGGAGGGAATAATCTCTAGCACTCATTCCATGTTTGGAGTAGATCAATGATCTTTGGTGAATGAACTCTCCTGGCAAGTTAGTTGAGAACCAGGTAATAGACTCACAGAGAAGGATAATGTTATTTGAGGGAAGCATATAACCTATGAGCAGAGATAGGCAAATAAAGTAACTTGACTTTATAAAGTCATAACAAAGTGAACAGGATACTCATTCAGAATAAGATAGGGTAGTTGAATATCAAACACTATGATTCCATGATTTCATCATTCCAACTCAGAGAAATGTCCAGCATTGATGTTGAAAGTTTAAAAGCCACCGTCTTGGAAACTAGTTTTGAGGAGATACATTATAATTTTTTTCCTTTCCATTTCTGACTTATTATTTTCACTTAAAATGTTTTTCTAAGTGCAGAATAATACTTACTACCACAATTCCCAAACTGAACCCCAAAGTTTTCTGGTTCCATTCCACCACTTCTACCTTAAAAATCATCTTAATAACCTTTTTCAACTGAAGCTGGTAAAAAGGTGCTCCCTACAGTACAACTATCACAGTAATATTTTTGTGGTCTAAAATTATTCCCTATTTTGTCTCTTCTAATTCTGCTTTCTCCATTTTTTTCTTTCTTCAGATTCCTCCCTGAGGTATACTGACCCTCCTCAATTAACTGGTTCTGCTTCTGAATTAGTCCCCAAAGCCCCCTCCAGCTGCTGTGTGGTTGGCAACTGATTTTCCCCTACAGCTTTACATTGTTTTTGCTTATTGGTAAAATGACCAACATGAGTGACAATTAAGAGAACTACATATTCATAGTGCTTCACAGAAAAGCATGAAACCATTTGTTAAAGATATTTGTTCATGTACCTTCAGTTTTAACCCACTGTACGGTGCATCTCACTTTTTCTACTTTTAATATATTAATGTGGTATTATATCTGTATATAGCAAAATTCAGTTTATTACATCAAAATGGCTAGGTAGTTAGTATTTTCTCAGACCAACTTTTTTGCAAAACTGATGAATAGATATTATATTTAATAATACATATTTAAGACATTTAAATAGGCATGCTATCTGAAACAGACTATTGAAAACAATGTAATAAGAATATATTAGATGTAATAGTTCTTGATAATTCAAGGTTAAACAATAATATCAAGTATTTATAAAGTACTTTAAAGTTTTCAAAGTGTTTTACAAATATTATCTCATTTTATTCTCACAATAACCTTGGAATGTAGGTGCTATTACTTTCCACATTTTAAAATCCAGGAAACTGAGGCAAATAGAAGTTATCCTGACTTGCCCAGGTTATACATCTAGGAAGTGAGGCCAGATTTAAACTCAGTTTTTTTTTCTGAGTTTCCAGGTGTAGTTCTCTCAACCGATGTTATCTTGCTGCCTTCTAACTGATTAAATCTTAGGTCTAGTAGGTTTTAAAAAAATACTTTCATATTTATGTAGAATTATCATTTAATTGGTATGAATGATACTTTTATTACTGCAAAGAAGAACCTATCTTCTCATCCTATGTGAGGCTTTTCCATATGTTTTTACAAACGAAAAAAAAATTAGGGGTCATTCCCTGGGCTATTCATATGTTTCTTAGCACTTTATACCTCTCCTTTTTTTAACCATTCTGCCAATGTTGCAACAATAAACAGGGGCTTAATTGGACTGAAGACTATTTTTAATTTTTTTTCATTAATTAACTAGGAAGGAAGGAAAGAAGGAAGAAAAGAAAAAAGGCAACATTAATATCTACTGTGTGTCAGAAATTGAATAAAGTGCTTTACAAGTAGTAAATTTATCCTCAAACAATCCTGGGTGTAGGTGCTATTTGTATCCTCATTTTTAGTTGAGGAAACTGAGGCAGACAGAGGTTAAGTGACTTGTGTAGTTTCACTCAGCTAGGAAGTGCCTGAGGCTTGGATTTGAACTCTTCCTGACTTCAGGCCCAGTGCTCTATCCACCATACTTATTTGATGTCATGAAAAAATAATTCATCTCCATGTGGCCAACTTACTGGTGCTATATCTTAACATCAAGTCTATGGAATATGTAATTTTACAAGGATCATAAACAAAATCTTCCCAATAGTTACAATGAATCATATCTTGAAATCCCTGTCCTTAATGGACCCAAGGCTATTTTTATGTAATGACCACTCATTGAAAAAAGACTTTGTGGAGAAATTTAATAGTTTACTACAATTTTAATACTATTAAGCTATCAAAAATGTGTTTGGCAAATTGTTCATCATAGCTTCTAAGTGAACAAACGTGATAAAAAATGAACAGGAAATAGTGGAATTAGAAATATAAGAACAAATAAACTAACGTTCTTTTTATGGCAATGAATAATACACATTTTATTTGTATCTTGAAATTTTATTCAAGAATATTAAGTAAAATGGAATTTATGAAATGTCATCTTTTAAGAAAATTGATAAATTTAAATGCTTGATATAGATAAGTTAAATAACATTTAAGTATTAGAGTGGTGACAGTTTCAAAATGTTCTGCTTCAGAAAAATGTGAACCCTCAACTAAGCATAAACAAACTACAGAAGAGAGTGGGGTATAGACAATCACATTTAAGCATAACTTTAAAATCTCCTTAAATCTTGTTTTTAAAACCTTGCTAGATAGCTGCAATGAGATTCAGAGTGTTTGAAACTGTGGAACATAGATTATTTGAAAGTGTCTTTTGTGTAAAAAGAAAAATGGATTCACCAAAGGTCACAGATGAAACTATTTTTGACTGAAATATCTATAGTCATTTTCCCAAAAGTGCTAGCATATCTAGACATGACATTAAAATGTGGCAGTTGGTCATAATTCAGAAGGATTCTAGGTTGGGAAGGGGATTTTGAGCAAATGTGGAAAATTTTTATCCTTTTAAGTGGAGTTATAAGATATTTAAAATAGCAGAAAGCACCTTGTACTCTCCTTCAAGTGAATTATTATTCCTCTAGATCTTATGCTCATCTAAAAGAGGGCTAGTTTACTGATTTGTCATATATTGTGGTGTTTTCCTTATATGTTGCTTCAGTTAATTCAGAAATTTAAATCATGCATATTTTGAAAGGAGTTAATATGAGTTGGTCAGAACAGCCTTTGAATCACTCTGCTTATATTTTCTCATCCTCCATACGGTCATCAGAATGTTTGTAACATATAATTTTGAATGTATTAAAACTCTGGGAAAAAGTACTTCCCTAACTATGTATTAATTCCACCAAAGAATGGCCCCAGTCAACAAACATGACTTAATTAGTATAAAAAGTTCCCCAATGATAAAAAAAAAAATCTACCAATACAGGTGAGCAACTTTCAATGATTTAGCCACAGAAACTGAGACTTGTACTTTATTGTATTTTGAAAGCAATGTGCCAGAGTCAGAACCTGAGATTTCTGTCATTCTAACCAAATGGCTGAAAATCAATTATTTCTTCATGCTTTTTGTGGTATTTTTAATACTGAATGGTCTAAGACAGCATTTTTCTATATTATATGGCTGCTGATATTCCTGATGTTATTTAATAATGCACAGTTACAAAAAGAATGATCACATTAAAAACAGAAATAACAAAATCACCTATTTCTAGAGCAAATATTTCCAAGCTTACTTTTGTAAAAAATGTCACAATAAACACTATTTTACTAAATAATTTCCTAGCATATCCTTATCATCATCAACAGATAAATAAATTTAAGTATATTTTAGTTATTCAGAGTCATATACTACCAGAAGATATTACCTAAAATATGCATGCATAGACTGAAGAAAGGAGTTGTGGGGGAAATAGAAGATAGAAATGTATACTACATTTTTCAGAAAATTAACTTTTGGATAATTTGGAAGAATATCCATTTATTAACAATTAACAAATTATATTAGGTGAACACATTTATTTTCCCTATCTAAAGGAACATTTTATACTTAAAGAAAGTAAAATGTGGGAAATAAAGCTGTAATTAATAATTATCAATAGGACTGAGAAAATATGTGATACTTTGATGTAACTTACACATAAACATAAAGTATCATATTGGGAAGACATACAAGAACTACCTTTACTTATGACACTATTACCTGCTAATGCACAAATAGGAAAGAATGTACTACTCTCTTCTTCCTTCATCCACCCCATGGAAAGGGAAGAAGCCTCTTTAGAAACATCTTAATTGCAAACCATGAATTAAGTAGTAAAAGATCAATTAATAACCAGTTTTACCCACTAAAATCATGATATGGTCATGCCTATTAACACTGTGCCATACACATCCTGAGACTATTTCCTACATGAAAGCTGTAGCAAGTGGTACTAAATTTTGGGTGTTTTTTTGTTTGTTTGTTTTCCTTGCAGTAATGAAAAGTTAATGATATTAAGCAATCATATGCAAAGTCTGTTTGCTCTTAATAAGAGAAAACTGGCATAAATAATGGGCCTACTATAAGCAAAACACATATTGAAAAGCAGAAAATGAGCATACAAGGATAAGAAGCATATGGAGTAGTGCTGGAAATTTAAGTGAAAGAGTATTTTTTTTTTACAAACATCCAATACAGTAAGTATATGTTGGAGAGCAAATTAAGAGTGTATCTTAGCAAAACAAAGAAAAAAAGAAATAATATAATATAATTTCAAACTAAACATTTCCTTAAAATACTTAAAACAGAATGTTAAGATCTCTCAGAAATTTAACAGGGAAATGATTCCAAAGTCAAGTGTTTAATGCAATCTTTCCCTGTTCCTTTATGTCTTTGATACCCATGGAGAAGTGTAACAAAATATGAAAATAGCCTTTAATTTAAAAGAAAAATCAACACTACAAAGCAGATTCCCTAAGAATCAGTTTTTACCAAATATAGAAGTTGTCAAAAGGTAAACATACTGAAAGGAATTCATGTTTTCAACAAGGTGAGATTTCAGCAGTTTCATTAATAGTATACTCAAATCTCAAGTGACCAGTCTTACATACACCCCTCCTGATCTTGTCTGGTTTTGATCTTGCCAAATGCAAGGTTTTGTTCTCAAATCTATATTCCCTTTGGAGTTAATTTCAAACAACTACCTTCAAGTCGTGCCTCATGTTCCATTTAGTTGGTATGAAGACTTAAGCAACTACAGAGAACAGTTTGGAAGAGATTTAATGATAGCTTCAGATACTGACACTAATTAACAATAAACTACAGTTATAAGCTTCGTAGCTGCCAATTGCTAATCCTGATTTTTATACTTTGACCTTAATTCGTATTGGAGATCATGAGAATTAAAAGAATATAATTGTCCTTATGCAACCATATATTTTTCCACCAAAATATCTGAGAATGATCTATATCCATCCATGAATACATGCTTGCATATATGTATATATATAACTATATTTTATATATGTGTACATATATTCCATAGATATTAAGAGGATTTAATTTGTATACATACCTTATATATTTAGAAAAATGTATTATGTACATTTTTTATTTTAAATTCATTCTAGATTATTTTCTTAAAATGTTCTACATTTCAGAAGACAGAATATAGTAGTAATGAAACAGTGTGTCCATTCACAAGGTCAATAGGTCTATGTTTTCAGCTGTAAATATCTGTTTAGATTCTAGGGTATAAGAACTATGTATTCTCATTATTTATTATGTCATAAAAGTTTCAATAAAAGTTCAATAATAGCTAAACTATTCAATTCAAATACATTAAAGGAAAAAGGAAAAACACCTCCACTACAAAGAATCACAAATATCTTAAGGTGATGTTAAGAAAATCTCCACTTAACACTTTTTTCCTCCTTCCTATACACAGAATACTATAGGAAAAGAAATATACAAATTCCTTAACACTTTTCTCTGGTCCATGAATAGACCCTAGTCTGAAATTTGGGGGAAAATGATTTTTTCAATTATCCCTCATTATCACAATATTTGCTATTCTACTTTAATAACATAAAAGTGAAAATTTCAAATTAAAAATAAAGGATTCTGTGACTAGTACATCACTGATTTTTATTGAATTGGAACAAGCCTATCAGTTTTGCTGCTAAAGTAAATATTGAAATGGGGAAATGTAAAACTGAAGCCAGCTATCATCTTGCAAACAATTAAAAAGGTTGTTATATGACTCCTATAAGGTAATCATGATAAAGAGCCTTGCAAATTTTACATGTTTTATAAGTGGTTAGATGATGATGATGATGATAAATAAGATCTACCTCTTTTATATTTTAAATATTGTTCAAGTCTGTGATTTCATTACTAAAGGGGAATTCACTGGTGTATGGAAGTCCAGGTGTAAAATTCCTTCTGTTAGTGATGATTAGCAATTTATACTATAGTTTAAAAGAGCTGTACAGAGGCTGTGACTTGCCCAGGGTTACTGTGCCATTTTGTCTCAGAGGCAGAGCCAAGGTATCCCTGGACTTAATCTAAGTTCTCTATGAACTAAGCTCCATTGAATTTTATTTAAACAAATGGGATTTGATAGGAGGAAGAAGAAGAAATAGGAAGGAAGAGGAGGAGAAGAGAGGAAGAGGAGGGAGGAAGAAGAGGAAGGGAAACAGAAGGAGAAATAAGAGGGGAGGAGGATGAGGAAGAGGGAGGGAAGAGGAAGAGGAAAAGGCAGGAAGAAGGAGGAAGAGGGAGGAAGGCAGGGGAGGAAGGAGGAAAAAGGAAAAAAGAACTGGTAGGAAGGAGGAAGGAGAGCAAAGGAGGAAGAGTGAAAAATGAGGAGGAATTTGAGGAAAGAGAGAGGAAGATAAGAGAGGAGTGGAATTCACTTGGATTCTTAGGGAACTAGAAGTTTCACAGAAGGAAAACAACTTCTTCAAATTAAGGCCAAATGACAAAAAGTCATTTCACCTGTAAAACTTATTGTTCCAGACAGACTTCCACTTACAGGAGCCAAGATGGCTGAGTAAAATGGTAGTTGCTCTCACCCTCCCCTATCAAACTCTGAAAACCCAGAAAATATCACCCCAGAAAAAAAAAAACCCTGGAACAGCTGAACCAGAAGAAAGATGGGGTGCAGCAGTGCAGTAATCCAGGTAGCTAGAGGAATTAATGGGAAAGGCCCCTCTTATCCTGGGGGAAGGGGAGCAGTATGAAACAGGAGTTGCCCAGCCAACTAATGGAAAGACCCACTTTAGCACACCAGGAGGAGATTCTGGTGCCTCAGCATTCTACAGCAATTATTAGCCGAGCTAATATAATAAAAATGACAATTCTACCTAAGCTAATTTACTTATTCAGAGCCATACCAATCAAACCACCAAAAAATTATTTTATAGAGTTAGAAAAAATAATAACAAGATTCATTTGGAAGAACAAAAGGTCCAGAATAACAAGAGAACTAATGAAAAGAAATTCAGGGGAAGGTGACCTAGTCATTCCAGATCTTAAATTGTATTATAAGGCAGCAATCATCAAAACTGCTTGGTACTGGCTAAGAAATAGAGTGGTGGATCAGTGGAATAGGTTAAGTATGCAAGACACAGTAGTCAATGACTATAGTAATATATTATTTGACAAACCCAGAGACCCCAGCTTCTGGGATAAGAACCTACTCTTTGAAAAAAAAAACTGCTGGGAAAACTGGAAAAGAGTATGGAAGAAACTAAGCATAGATCAAAATCTCACACCATATACCAAAATAAAGTCAAAATGTGTACATGATTTAGATATGAAGGCTAATACTATAAGCAAACTGAGAGAGCAAAGAATAGTTTACCTATCAGATCTATGGAGAACAGAAAAATTCATGACCAAACAGGAGATAGAGAACATTACAAAAAGCAAAATGGATAATTTTGATTACATTAAATTGAAAAGTTTTTGCACAAACAAAGCCAATGCAACTAAGATTAGAAGGAAGTTAGAAAATTGGGAAAGAATTTTTACAACCAATCTCTCTGATAAGGGCCTCATTTCTAAAATATATAGAGAATTAAGTCAAATTTATAAGAATACAAGCCATTCCCCAATTGATAAGTGGTCAAAGGATATGAACAGATGGTTCTCAGATGAAGAAATTAAAGCCATCTGTAGTCATATGAAAAAATGCTCTAAATCACTATTGATTAGAGAAATGCAAATCAAACAGTTGCCTAAAAGACTATTTTACATAGAACTCTTGCAAAGAAGGGGCTCACATGGTAGCTCACATGTACATTGTACATGTACATGTAGCTCACAAGGACACTCTC
Source organism: Vombatus ursinus (assembly GCF_900497805.2). Lineage (NCBI taxonomy): Eukaryota > Metazoa > Chordata > Mammalia > Diprotodontia > Vombatidae > Vombatus > Vombatus ursinus. The sequence continues at coordinate 22,762,663 of NW_020954720.1, read as the reverse complement.
AAGGTCTCTCTGAAGAACTTTGTAATAGATTGTGAGAAATTGGAGACCCTGGCACAGGACCACTTGGCATGGCATGCCCTCATCGGAGAAGGCTGTATACTCTATGAGCAAAGCATAATTGCAGTAGCTCAAAACAAACATTAGATGCACAATTTCAGAGACACCTCCACTTCAAATGTTCATGTGGACTATTTGTGCCCAAACTGTGGTAAAGCATTCCAAACTTGTAATGCTCAGTCAACCACAGTAAGACACAGTGTAACTTGATTCCAAAATGGTAATGTCATTTTGGTCCTCTTCAAAAACAAAGGACAACCATGAGTTACAGCAAAAATATTATTTTGCCATTTCTTTCTCCATCTCATTTTATAGATGAAGAAACTGAAGAAATCAGGGGGAAATAACCTACCCAATGTCACTCAGATAGTAAGTGTTTGAGGCTAGATTAGAACTCAGGTCCTCCTGACTCCAAGGTTGGAACTCTATCCAGTGTGCTACCTACCTTCCTCTCCTAACAGGAATTGACTCTCCCTTGGAGAAGGATAGGGAGAGCAGACTAGAGATGTTTATTCCTCCTGCCTTTGAGTCACACATCTACATCCCTTGTTATACACACACACACACAAACTACAGATATAAATATGCATGTCTGTCTCTGTCTGTCTGAATAAACTTGAGAAAAGACAGGTTGGAAGACTTGAGTATGTTTGTCCACTGCTTATGAAAGGAAAGCCTAGAAATCTGTCAAAGTATGATCTTTTAGTTATTACTGAAAGAAATACTTATATAGAACTGTGGTCTCACCAATATAGGCATTTCCTTCAATGATACAGATAATAATCCATTCTTGCCAGCCCATCCAATGTAACATTTTCCATTCCTCCCTATGTTTGTTACAGAGAAGTATGCTTATATGAATAGTTATTATTGAAACGATGAGATGGTACCAGGACATTCAGCAAGGTGAACATTAAAAGATTAATTTTTTTAATTACCAAGGAAAAACACCAATCAATTTATATTTATTGACTACCATTAATGTACATGGAATTTTCTGAAAGGTGAATATCTTATTTTTAAATTAAACATATTAAAGATCTAGAACTATCCAATGGAGGTAAAAATAAACTGATTGTGAACATAAAGGAGTTTATGATTTTAAAAATATTTAATTGCAGAGTATGATCTATGTCCTGAACAATTTTATGCTGCTAATGAAACTACTAATGCTTACCCAGGTCTACCATTGACTGTAATGTCACTGGCTTTAGGCAGAATAAAAACAGACCAACCATTTTCACATTGGCTCATATTTCACATTCTCATAAAATAAAACTCTGCTGATTGAAAAATGTAATTGTCCCAGAACTTTCAAAATATAGTATGCATATATATGTGTGTGTATGTATGTATGCACACACACACACACACACACACACACATATATCAATTTGTGGGTACACAAAGACAGTTGTGTTTTTGCATGGTTCCATTATTATTCTGATTCTGCAGCACAAATGGATTTTAGAAATATGGGTTTGCCTGAATATAGTGGATCTATCTTCTTGATATACAACTGTGGAGCACATACTCATGAAAGGCCTTTTTTTGTTATTGTTTAATCATTTTTCATTTGTATCCCACTTTTTGTGACCCCATTTGCAGTTTTTCTTGGCAAAGATATTGAAGGGGTTTGTCATTTCCTTCTCTAGCTCATTTTGTTTTGTTTTGTTTTTGCTTTTTGGTGAGGCAATCAGGATTAAGTGACTTGCCCAAGGTCACACAGCTAGTAAATGTAGCTGTCAAGTGTCTGAGACCAGATTTGAGCTCAAGTCCTCCTAACTCCAAGGCCAGAGCTCTATCCACTGCACTACCTAGCTGCCTCAAAGGTAGTCATCTTGATTTTTTTTTTGCGTGACACAATTGGGGTTAAGTGACTTTCCCAGGGTCACATAGCTGTTAAGTGTCAAGTGTCTGAAGCTAGATTTGAATTCATGTCCTCCTCACTCCAGGGCCAGTGCTCTATCCACTGCACCATCAAGCAACCTGTTCCAGCTCATTTTTACAGGTGACAAAACTGAGGCAAACCATGTCTTGCTTCACTTAAGCGACTTGCCCAGGGTCATACTATTATTAAGTCTGAGGCCAGATTTGAACTCAGGAAGACAAGTCTTCCTGACCTCTGGCCTGACACTCAATCCCCATGAAAGTTTACTGTCTAGCAATAGTTATAGTATAATTTTGTTTTCCTTTCACAACTTTATTTGGCTAATCTTTTTTCCCTCATTGTTTGTGACCTCATTCTAGAATATGTATTTGACTTCATGTTGCCCTCCTTTTCTTGAGGTACTTTCCTCCTGTAGCCTCCATTTTCAGAAAGGATACAGGTTTATCCATAACTTCCTACTCTCTGATTCTAAGTCTCCAGACTTTATATAGATATATATATTTATACACATATATATACATATACATACATATACTTATATATATAGACATATACTTTCCCAAAAAAATTCTACTCCTGAGCTTTGTTTTTATGTTTGTGCATATCTCTTGTGTCCTATCCCTTCTGATTCCTCTACTTTACTTCTACCCACTACTTTGCCCTTCTATTACTTAACCTAACCCATTCCAAGGATCCCTCCCTTATCCTCCTATTCCCATAAACATAAACACACTTCTATAGTCCCCTATAACCTATTCCCTCACCCTCCCTTCTAGAGATCCCTCCCTTGTCCTCTCTTCTCTCCCTATCCCCTCACAATTTTATTCCTTCTAAATTTAGAAGACTCTTATACTCTTCTAGATATATATGTATTGTTCCCTCTTAAACCGATTCCCAATGAAAGTAGGTTACCAGAACTACCAGCCCTCCTCCTATATATAATTCCCCTGTATCTATTCTTCCTCATGCATCTCATTTGTATAAAATAATTACTCTTTTTAGCTATTTCCAAATCGTTTTGCTCTTTAAAGTCATATCATACTCAGGTATACCCCAAACTTTCTTATGAGCTACTCAATTATTAATGAGAATCTTAAATATACATTTTGAATTTTACATATATAAAAATAAATGGCCTGTCGTTATTGAATCCCTTGTAATCAGTCTTTGATATGTACCTTATGTTTCTCTTGGCTCTTACACATCAAATCTTCTATTATGTTCAGGGTTGTTTGTTTTTTTTACAAAATCTTGAAAGTCTGACAGTTGATCAAATGTCCATTTATTTTCATTCATGATTACACTTAACTTTGCTGAGTATGATATTTTCAGCCAGAGCTCCAGTTCTTTTACTCTTTGATATATAGTGTTCCAAGATCTGTGGTCTTTTAATGTTTCTACTGCTAGATCTTTTGTGATTCTAATTGTGACAATGAAAGGGTTTACCTTTGCCCCTTTTTGCCAAAAGGAATTTGGCTCCCATTTGTTGACCTTAATCATATGCATCTTTCTTCCATGGCCCTGAAAAGAACCTGGCTCTTGTTTGTCTCTCTTTTTCTCTTTTTGAAAGCCTTAGCCTTACCTTTTAATCTTATTCAAATGCAAATTCCTTGCCCCAAAGCTTCAGTTTGTCTACCGGTCCCAAGAAAACCTTAAAGTTTTAGAAACTGCCTTGTTTCCCTTTGATCTCCATTTGAAAGCAAACTTGCCCCCTTTCAGCTCCCTTCATTATCTATTCTCACTGTTTATTACCTTCCAAAAGGACCCAACCAACCCCCCCCTTCCTCTGCCCACCCATAATCCTAGCTAGGCGCCATGAGGTCCAGGACCCAGGAGTTCTGTTCACTCCAGCTTACTAGCCACTCCCATCCAGATCTCCTTAGGCCCTTACTCCAAACTGCTTGGTCACTCCTAGACCCCTCTCACAGTCTTTCTGTACTTAAGACTCATCTTTGCCTCATTCTGATGCTGGGAATTTCTCATGCCTAGAGGCTGAGCTGTTCCCAAGCCTGCTGGTCCTCATGAGAGTCACATGGCCTATCCACCCCAGCCCCTATTCAGACACTGAGCATCTTATGCCCAAAAGGCTGAGATTGTCTCACGCCTGCTCGTCCTTACGAGCATCACCTGACCACCTTAGCCCCCATCTAGATCACTGATGTTTGGGTTCCTTGGGAGTCTGGCCTATATGCTTTATCTTTAATAAACCTTTTCTCTGGCTGGAAGAAGCTCTGGGTTGAATTCTTTCAGGCAGATCCACACCGCAATCTGGGGCATTTTCCCAGCACCCAAAACCTCTTGCGATCTTGGGGTGCCTCTGTGCATCTAGAAGCACCCCAAAAGCCCCCATCTCTTCAGCAACATCATATTTAAATTGTTTTTTCTTGTTGCTTTTAATATTTTATCCTTGAGCTGGGGTTTTCCAAATGTGACTATGATATTCCTATGAGTTTTCCTCTTAGAATCTGTTTTGAGTGGTGAACGATGAATTTTTTTTCTATTTCTACTTTCCCTCCTTCTAATGCTTCAGGACAATTTTCTTTAATTATTTCTCATATTATTATATCAATAGTCTTTTTTTGATCATAGCTTTCAGTTAATCTGATTATTTTTATGTTTTCTCTTCTTGATCTATTCTCTAGATCTGCTGTTTTTCTTATAAGATGATTCACTTTCTCTCCTATTTTTTCATTATCCATGTTTTGTTTAATTATTTCTTGATCTCTTATAATTTCATGGACTTCACCATGCCCAATTCTAATTTTCAAGGTGTCATTTTCTTCCTTAAGATTCTGGATCTCCTTTTCTAATTAGTTGTCTTGCCTTTCATAGTCTTCTTGTTTTTCTTGGATTATTCTTATTTATTTATTTACGTTTAGTTTTTCCTCCATCTCTCTCTCATTTGATTTGTAAAGTCTTTTTTAAGTTCTTCTATGAATTCTTTTTTGGGCAGGTGACCATTTAATGTTACTCTTGAGGGTAGGTTTCTTTGCTTTTATGGGGTTTCTTTGCTTCAATATCATCCTCGGAAGATGAACCCAGTCTTCCCATAATAACTTTATATGGTTGGATTCTTTCTCCTTTGCCTTTGCATTTTTTGTACTAATAGCTTAATTTTCATAATCTCCTCTAGCCCTGGAGTATGGTGCCTCTTTCCCCAGATCTTCAGTTCTCCCCTCTAGCCTGCAACCAAAGCTAAACCTCCAGCCTGCTGTATGTACCCACATCCATGGGCCTTCTGCCCCACTGGGCATGTATTGGTTCCTTCTCACCCCAGCTATTTTCCACAGCACAGCTGAGTCTGTCTTTCCTTGTCAGCAGAGGTTCCTTAGACCTTCCCAGGCTCAGGCTCCCAACTCCCCTCACTATCCCTGGGGTAAATGTTCCTGTAGCTGGGTCTGAGACACCCTGGTCCCAAACCAGCTAACCCAGGGCTTGGGGCTTTTGGTTAAGCAAACAAGGCCCCTAACCTGGGGGTGTTTACTCTTCACAGGGACCAAACCTCCTCCCAGAATATTTCTTCTGATATTCTCCAATTTTCCCTGTTGTGCCCCTATTCTTATTTATTTTTACCTGTACTTTGTTCTCCCTAAGGTTCTATTTTGTCTCTTTTGTGGGAGAAAATCTTGAGAGCTGGGAATTTTCTGACCTACTCTGCCATCTTGCCAGAATCCTCTTAGGATTTTAATTTTTTTAAATAGAATAAAATAGTTCTTTTAATGTTGCTTATGCCTGAAATTAAATTAAAAATGCCATATTAATACTAGTTTGGAGAAAACTAAAACATGAAATGTTTATAGATGTGCTATCTGATAGACAAAAAAAAATTAGCCTTTAAAATAAGCCTTGAAAAATATATGGACAAAAATTCCCAAAAAGAGTTAAGAATATCCCTTTTTGACTGATGACAACTTCTGTCACATAATATTCTTAATTTTATGATTTCCCATTTTAAAAGGGAGTGCTATTCATAAGCCTCTGGGATTTTAAAATCCCTGTAATTTTCCAATCAGAGTGTCTTTCTGGGACTACTGTCTTATAGTTTGATCATCTTTATTGAACTCTCTCCTATTTTCTCCTTGCCTACAGGGTATCAGAGGGATGGGTGTTGCTTTGCTGGGATGCCCTCTTCCTGTTTTCAGGGGACCCTTCCTGCCTACAGAGCTGGGGAGAAGCCATTCCTTCCTGCACCCTCCCATTTCATTGAATAGAAAACCAGAAATATCTTCTCAGAAGTTATCTCTTAAAGTCTTAGTAAACCTTACAATAGACTATAGTATACAAGCTGCATCTGAATAGTAAAATCAGTAGTATTTTACTTGAACCCATAGTTCTCTTTCCTTTTTATTCAATGTATTGCCACATGATTAAAAATGAATAAAAAGGAAATAGAACTATGCGCTTAAGTAAAATAAAAAAAGCATTTTTTCTTAATACTTTCTCTACACCAGGCACTATTGAGAGTTCTGGGGATACATAGACATGCAAATGAAATACAATCTGTGTCTTTCTTGGAGCTTATAATCTAATAGAGGAAAACAAGACATAAAAATGAAATTGAAAATGGTTGAGGAAAAGGTACTTTGTTGGGGATGTTTCGCTGAAATCTAGAGAGTTAAAATCAGAGGCAAAAAAGGAATGAATAATGGAGTCCTATATCCTTTCTAAAAATGGAAAAAAAGGGAGCCATAGGGTCAAATATATATTGTAGAGTGAGGTCACAAAGAATGAGGGAAAAGGCAGTTAAGACATGGTTGTCAAGTCTGAAGAGTTAAGAAGCAAATCCAACAGAGGAAATGAAGGATGCTTGGCCTACAGCCTTCCTAAAAATGGAGGTTCTAAAAGAACAAAACAGAACAACTAAAACTCAGTTAGGGAAGTTGGCTGCATTTGAATGGTATGTAGTTAAGAAAGGAGAAACACAGGGAAACATGATTAAACAGAGAATTTTAGAGTATGGACAAGGTCACATTCTACTTTTTGATAGGGTCAAATTATCAAAGCTAAGAATGACCTTAGCCCAAAAATCTTATTTTAGGAAACCAAGGCTAGAGAGGCAAAGGAACTTGTTTAAAGTCATAATGGTTACTAGTGAGAACAGAAATAAGAATTACAAAGTACATTGTCTGATTTCATTCAAAAATCTAAAATGAATTAATCAATCAACAAATATTTATTGTGTGTCAGGTGCCCCTCGCATTAGCTAGGGCTGAGTGTCCCCCCCCCCCATCTCCTCAGGCAGTAGCCAGCGCTCTGAGTGTGACTGGCAGTTGCCCTCTCCCTAGCTCACAACCTGCCCTGTAACTGCCACCTTTGCTTCCTCGGCCTGCTAATGTCTCCCCAGTCAACTACAGTCTCTGCCTCAAACCTGATCTACCACCTTCCAGGGTAAGCTGGAGGCCACTGCCCAGGTAAGGCAGGCCACTAATCAAATTGTGATGAATTGTGCTGACATTTTCATTATTACAGCTTCCTATGTACCAGAAGGAGATGAAGAAATGCATGTCACAAGATTTTAACTATCAGAATGAAAATTAGAAAGTTACATTGTCTTTTCCTAATACACTCCAAACAGGTACAGGAACCTTAAAGATACATGTTTTTGGAGAGCTAAATGATAAAATGAAAGGTTTCCGTAGAAGTAAATATACCACTCCTTTTGGAGAGGTGCATTATACTGCTGTCACACAGTTTGAGGCTACTGTGCCCTTAGTGCTTTTCCTTGCTGGGATGGACCTGAGATCAAAGCAACCTTTGACATCCCATTGGTTGTCCCTAAGGACAGCATAGCTTTATCAAACATGAAAGTAATTGACTGAAAATCATATCCTGATAATGAAAATTTAATTGAAGTGAAGTTTGCCTACACATCTGTCATGTCAACATACTTAGTGGTGTTTGTTGTGGGAGAACACGACTTTGTTGAGAGGAGGTCAAAAGATGAGGTGTGTCTTTTGTTATACAACTGTTGACAAAGCAGAACAAAGAAAATTTGCATTAGATGTTGCTGCTAAAACTCTACCTTTTTATAAGGACTACTTCAATGTTCCTTATCCTCTACCCAAAACTGATCTTGTTATTATTGCAGATTTTGCAGCTGGTGCCATGGAGAACTGGGGCCTTATTATTTATAGGGAAACCGCATTGCTTATTGATTCAAAAACTCCTGGTCTTCATCCTGCCACTGGGTTGCTCTGGTTGTGGGACATGAATTCACCCATCTTGTTACTAGGGAATGGTGGACTCTGGCTAAATGAAGGCTTTGTTTCTTGCATTGAGTATCTGAATGTAGACCATTGCCTCCCAGAATATGATATCTGGATTCAGTTTGTTTCTGCTGATTATACCCAAACCTAGGAGCTTGATGCTTTAGATAATAGTCATCCTATTGAAGTCAGTGTGCTCCATCCTTCCAAAGTTGATGTTATATTTGATGCTATACCCTATAGCAAAGGGGCATCTGTCATCAGAATATTGCATGATTACATTGGGGATAAGGACTTTAAGAAAGGAATTAACATAACACTTAACCAAGTTCCAACAAAAGAATGCAGCCACAGAAGACCTTTGGGGAAGTTTAGAAAATGTCAGTAGTAAACCTATTGCAGCTGTGATGAGTACATGGACCAAACAAATGGGGTTTTTACTCATTTATGTGGAAGCAGAACAGGTAGAAGATGACAGAGTGCTGAAGTTGTCCCAAAGGAAATTTTCTGCCAGTGAACCATAAAGTGGAGAGGATTGTCTCTAGTGGATGGCTCCTATAACAATTTCTACCAGTGATGAACCTAATGAAGCCAAACTGAAAATGTTGATGGAGAAACCAGGGATGAGTGTTGTTTTGAAAAATGTTAAACCAGACCAGTGGGTAAAGTTAAACCTAGGAACAGTTGGATTTTATTGGACTCAATACAGTTCTGGTATGTCGGAGAGTTTATTGCCAGGCATACGACAACTTTCTCTACCCCCTGTGCACTGACTTGGGCTACAAAATCATCTTTTTTTCTTTGACTGGAGCTGGAATCATTAGCATTGTGGGTGTTCCAAAAGTCATGGAGCTTTTGTGAATGAGCCCAATTATACTGTCTGAAGAGACCTGAGCTGTAACTTGGGGATTCTCTCAACTCTCTTGTCCCATGCAGACTTATAAGAGGAAACCCATCTATTTGTGAAAGATGTCTTTTCACCTAGAGGGGAGAGGCTGGACTGGAATCCTAAACCTGGAGAGGGTCATCTAGATGCACTCCTGAGGGTTTTGGTTTTGAGCAAACTAGGAAAATCAGGACATAAGCCAACATTAGAAGAAGCTAATAGTTCCCATGTGAATGGGAAACAGATTCTTTCTGCTGATCTGAGGAGTCCTGTATATCTGACTGTTTTGAAACATGGTGATATTAGACATTAGACCTTAGACATTCTGCTAAAGCTTCACAAAGAAGCAGATATGCAAGAAGAAAAGAATAGAATTGAATGAGTGCTGTGGGTCACTTCACTGTCTGAACTAATTCAAAAAGTCTTAACCTTTGCACTTTCAGAAGAGGTACATCCACAAGATACTCACTGTGTCTGTTATTGGTGGTGTTAAGGTATAGATGCTAAGGGTGCTGGGACCCCAAAATTATAACACACAGGTCCTGCCTGAATGAATTAGACCCAAGTCTTCTTTCAGCCAAAGATGAGGTTTATTACAGATGAACCATACGGGCCAGACTCTTAAAGAATCTGAACATTAGTGAAGCTTATAAAGACAAGCAGACATGAAGAAGTCTCAGTGATTAAATGGGGGCCAGGATGGATCTTATATCCAGCCAAGTAATTTAGGGAGACAGGAGGAGCGGCTGGGAGGATGATCCTGAAGCTGGGGTGACTGGAGTAGGAGTTTAGGGAGAATCTAGATGGGAGTGTCTGGGAGGTGGGATGGGGTCATCTGGGGATAGACAATGGAGGGCTAGGCTTTATTAGGGTAACAAAGAACTAGAAGATAGGGAAGAAAGAGGTTGAATGGGGTCTGGATAAGATCAAGGATCGCAAATTTAACCTAGACAATGGAGGACTAGGTTTCTTTAGGGTATCAAAGGAAGATAGGGCCTAGGATAAGGAAGAGCTGGTTGATCTGAATAAGAATAAGATAGGGAAAGGCCAGTTAAGTGGATTATAGTCTTAGGCAACTGCTTGAAACTTCTTTGACCAAATAAATGAGTTCAAGGAAAGTTTAAGGGTTTTCTGTGGCCCATAGACAAATGGGCCCCAAATTCTTTTTAGGGTGAGGGGCAAAGGTCTCAGCTTGGGTCCATATTCAATCTGTGGGGTAGCTGGAGGCAGCAAGTAGGGGACAAAAGCTGCTTGGAAATTTATAAAAGACAACTGGGAAGAACTTTATAATCATTACCTAGGAGGATTCTTAATAGCAAGACTAATAAAGCTTTCAATTGAAGGATTTACAATTGGCCAGAGAATTAAGGCTTTCTTAGAAAGCCACCCAGCTCCCTAAGCAGAGCATCCCATCCAGCAGTGCTGTGAAAATAGCCTGCTGAGTGCTGTTTGCCTGAAATGAGATGCCAAAAGTGTCCATCAGTACCTCCCGGAACTAAAGGCCTCTCAACCCACCTTGTGAACCCCCAAGCCTGCAGCCATGGTTGTCCTGCTGCATCTTGACAAGGAGAAGGTGGAGCTATCCTACAGCTGATTCATATGCCAAGAATTTGGAGTGTTTTCTCAAACCAATGGGGGTTGGACAATGAATGTAGTTAACTGGTTCCTGCTCACACTCCAGAATTAAATTATATTAAAAAAAATGGAAAAATCAAGTCAGCAAAAAAATGCAAGTATGATATTAATAAAATAGAGCATAATGAAAAAAAGTGTATCAGGTACTCTGCTGGGTCCTAAGGAAATAAGTACAAAAGAAGAAATAATGTCTATTTGCAAAGAACATGCATTAGAATGAGGTAGACAAGTAGGTATAATGAATGTTTATATGCATATTCAAATATACATATAAACAGCATAATATAATGTTAAAAGTTAATAAATGCAAATATATACAAAGTAGTTAAAAACATGGTAGTCTTTCAAGGAGGGTACTAGTGGAACTTTATGACTCAGAGGTGAGGAAAATTATTACAGTGAGATGAATGAAAAGCCTGAGAAACAGAGTTTCTGGGTAATTAATAATCAATTTATTAGTTAGTCTAGCTTATTTTCAATAAATTGATGGTCATTGGTTTCTCTCTGTAACCAAAGACAAAACCATGGAGATAACTAAATGCTAAAATATCTTTGGGAAAAGGAGTTCCCCTGACAGGTGGAAATCAACCCTGATTGGTGAACAATTAATGAGAGCATGACATTCAAAAGAAGAGATGGGCTGAAAGCCTTCAGCTCCTCCTTCTGAGAAAATGGCTTAATCATCCAACTCAGTTGCCTCCAGTAATCTGGAAAAAGAAATTCATCTCTACCCAGACCACTCTTGTTGGGTTTTTCCTTCATGAGCTGGGTTATCCTAAATCACAATGGGGTGTTACAAGAGCATAGACTTAAGGCTTTAGGGCTGGAATTCACTTAGATTATATTCTGTTTACACTCTGAACAGAAGGAAGGTCTTCTAGTTGGGTGGGGTCCTACCCAAGATCAAGGAATATATTCCCAGAGGATTTGGGCAATCTCAGCTGTCAGCAATATCCTTCAGAAACTGACTTCCTTGCAGATGCTGATCCCTGAAAGAGGAAATAAAGAGAAAAAGCCTTAATCCTAATTTAATAATTGGTTATTAACATGATAGAAAATAATCACTTCTATCAATAGCAACATTGAGTACTATGAACTGGATTGAAGAGAGAGACATGAGATAATTTGATCAGTTAGGTGACTATCGTGGAAGTCTAAGAAGTGATAGGGGCCTGAACAAAGGTGATAGCTATGTGAGAAGACTGAGGGGGCTGAATATGAAAGATGTTGTGAAAGGAGAAACAACAAGGTTTGGAACAGATTGAATATAGAGATTTAAAGACATTGAGGAGTCCAGGAAAATATTATGGTTAGGAACATGGGATACTAGAAGAATGATGGTTCCTTTGATAGAAATAAGAAAGTTTGGAAAAAAAGACAGTTTAGAAGGAAAGCTAATAATTGTTTCAGATATTTTGTGTTTAAAATGTCTTTGAGCCATCCAATTTGAAATGTCAAATAAGTAACTGGTAATATAGGACTGAAGTTCAGAGGAGGTGGGACTAGATATATAGATTTGAGGTTCATATACATAGGTATGATCATTTAAATTTTGGAAGGTGATAATGTTACCAAGAGAAAGAAAGAAGAGAGACTATCTATCTATCTATCTATCTATCTATCTCAATAGTACTAGAAATACTATTAAGTAGAATGGAAGTATCAGTGTGGTCATTTAGATTCTATATCAGGAAAAGCTTCCTAAAAATTAGACATCTCCAAAAAACAGAATGAGCAGCATAGGGACCTTCCTCCCATCTAGGATTTCAAGCAAAAAAGTTTGGTGATTGACCAGTATGTTTGAGTAAGAATTCATTTTTGTTCTTAGGTTGGATGACATGATTTCTCAGATCCCTTCCAAACCTGAAATTCTGTTATTTTGTGTGCTTAGTAAATATGGTATGAATTTCATCCTTTAGTCATTGATAGGATGATTGAGTAGTCGAAGAAGACTTAAATCCCAACCAGCCCAATATGATTTGCCCAGATTTATTCCCAAGGCTGTACCCTCATACATTTTGGTCAAAATGAAACCATTTATAACCACTCTCTGAGTGTCACACCCCAAAAACCTGTGCATTGAGCTAACAATAGCTTGACCTAAGCCATATTTTCTTACCTTGTTGATGTGGATGCCATGAGGAAAAGAGTCAAAAGACTTACTGGAGCCAAGCTCTATTACACTTATTGTAGATTGAGAAAATCAAGGCCATCACTCTGTCATAGTAGAAAATTAGATTGGTTTGACAATGATTTGTACTTCAAAAAGTCATGTTATTTATGACTTGGCAACTTCTGATCTTCAGAATGCAAATTGGATCCTAGATGATGCGTACCTTTGAGCTGCTTGCATTTTCTAGTGTTATTTTTTCTTTTTCTTTTTTTTTTAAATAGGAATTCCTTTGAGTACCAGAAAATGATAGTTAAATGTAGACTCCTACAGTATTTTGACTATTAAAGTATTTTTCATATAAACAAAAAAAGATGTCACAGAAACGTACATCTAAAAAAAATCATTTTCTTATTTACTTAGATACTTTCAAAAACCAAAGCTTGGCTTTTTTAATGACATTGAAATCCTTTGTGGCTATGATTTGTTACTTTCTGAGATGATCTGATCAAACATTTTAATCAGGTATGCCTTTAAACTATCTCAACATATTATTTTATAATCACTGGCAGAACGCATTGTCCTACTATTTTAGCATGTCCTTGCCAGTTTGAAGGTTACCTACCAACTCATTAGAACTGTCAAGCCTCACGGTGCTTATTATATAGTGTTTCTGTTAAAGTTGCCTATGAAACTATTAGCCTTTTCCTTTGACATTTTCTGTTCTGCATGGATGAGTGTGTTTATATTACTGTAAATATTGTATTGCTTTGAAGGTAGTTTAAGCAGATTTCAGGTTAAATAAGTTGCTAACAAGTTACATTTATTGAATTGCTTTTGTTTATACCATTAAAGTACACACTGTTTTCCTTGGTGGTTTAAATTCCTTCCTTTCTGTTCATTTATAAGTTTGGTATTTTATGTCTAATGTGGGAATGGAAACATTACACTCTAGATGCTAAGAATAAGGTAATTAATGAATCCACTGAGATTATGGGACTACTGCATAGTGTTGTTTTACATGTTAGCTTCACTTGTAAAGTTACAAAATCCATTTCAATTGCCAAATCCCTTTAGCTCCCTCCCCAGAGGGTGGCCTGAAGGCCATCAACATTGTTTTGCATTCAGTGTTGGAAAGGATTTTTTGTTTGTTTGTTTGTTTCTTCATTTTGTTTGCTAGGCTTTAAAAAGACAAACTACTCAGAGTTTATTTACACTTGAGTAGTTTGTTAAAATGAAGAGTGTGCTTCGTTATTTTAAATCTAAGTCATTACTTCAGTTGTGTCAAACTGTAAGTAAAAAAGGACAAATAGCTTATGTTTCTGTTAGAGTAAAATCACATTAAAGAAGGCACAGAAATGGGGTATGTGAAGCAGTAGTTTCTTGACAATAGAAAAAATTCGGGCCAAGAAGACATTTTAGTGAAAATGCATGTTAACTCATATCCAGGTAGTTTTCAAAGTGTATCTAACATACCAATTTCTCTATGCAAACACAACCTAGTTTGCCTCTGATAGAAAGATAGCTAGCTAGCTAGCTAGCTAGCTAGTTAGCTGAGATCAAGGATACTTGAACTTCCACCCATTGGGGAAGGGGAGGAAATCAGAGAGACAGAAAAAGAATGATAGGAGCTGGAGAGAAAGTATCACCACTATGAATTAGACATATTTTTACATTAGACATTTGTGAAAGTTCTCTATTCTTTTTAGGTTTGAATCTTTGTGAGAGACTAATGTGCATTAAAGAAATCATTTTCTTATTACTTAGATACTTTCAAAGATGTGTGCTAACACAGAAGCCTCTGGGCCTTTGTTGACATTATTCTTGGAATGCTCTGCCCCTCCCCCCAAATCCATCAACTTTTGGTGACCTTCTGGTGATTAAGCCAGTACTCAAAGCTTTTCCAGCCCTTTTTTTAAGAGTCCTTTACCAATGTTCAAGCTGCTCTGGAAAGGTTTTAGGGAAGCAGAGTCAGTATCACAACTGGATGAAGAATTGTAATAAGACTTCAGCTCTGCATCTTCAAATAGATATTTTTTTTTTAATTTTTATTGACTGACAACATATCTGACCTATAGCTTCTAAGCAGAGCATGAGTATGAATGGACATGACCTAAACTACTTTGTTAGTAAAACAACCATTTTTGTTTAACTATGTATTTAAATCCTATGGGACTGCATATACCGAGGCATATGCATGGGATAATGTTAACTTTAAGATGTAGCCATCAGGTTAAACAAAATATCTCCTTTCTTTTTGCCCAGCAGTCCACAACTAAGGCACACTATTTATTAATTCTGCTCTTGACCATCTGTCCTGTTCTCCCTGTTTTCGCTCATCCCATGTCATTTCATCCTCTAAACATTGTTGTGGGGATCTCTTCTTAGAATATTTCTAGTCTACCAGATTTGCATCATGCTGCTTAGTTTCAACAGCAATAGAATGGATGGTTCCAATCCAGGACTTCCTTCTTAGCGATACTGCACCATCATCCAATGTTTACTTGGCCTTGCAGACAAAGGTAACTGACCAACTCAAGAAGCCACCTGTGACATCTCTGTTAGGTCAGTGTCTCACATCCATATAGAGTTGGACAGTTAAGTTGTTTTATTGGCCTTCAATTTGTTCTGAAGCCTTTTGCCATGCTGTCTGCCAGTTTCTGAAAGAACATAGTAACCTTCTGGATATCATTTTCCATCAAGAAAGCCCAGATCTGCTAATGGTTTCAGATATTTTTGTAAATATCTAACACAAAGGACATAAAAATGTTATAAAGTTTTTGACAGAAATCCCAATTTTTGCCTAAATCTGATGATCAGCAAATGTCACATCCTCTGCACTACATTGCAATCTAAAGTTATGTTGAGAGTTAAAGAATCTATAGTTAGCATTTTTTCCTCTGGGTCTTGCTAGCAATGGAGAGTAGAATGATTGTGTGATTAATAGCTTTCATCCAGTTTTATGTAAATCACATGGAACTTTACTTTTGATATAGCAAGAGAAACCTTAAAATCTCTCAAAAAATATAATGATTGTTAAGATCATCCAGGAAATGCATGGTCAGCAAACAATGATGTTAAAAGAAAGACAGGCTATCCTCAAATCTTTTATCTAAGGGAGAGAAGGAGTGGAAAGATTATAGTCTAGATTATATCTGATTATCTAGTCATCACAAACTGACTATGAGACAAGTGCCAAGGTCAGTCATAAGTCAGTATGTCTGGAAATAAGATGTAATCACTGCAGAATTAGGGCCTTCATCTTTTCCCAATTAGTACAAAAAAAAAAAAAGGAAAGACAAATTCCACAGGCTTGCCTCTCTCAGTTAATACTTTTGATCCAAAGGTCACATGGCCATAGGTACATTTAGATCACCTGCAATTTTATTGCAGGTTTTTCAAAAATTGCTAAGTGCTGGACAGCTAGGTGGCACAGTTGATAGAGCTCCAGCCTTGGAGTCAAGAGGACCTGAGTTTAAATGGCCTCAGACACTTGAAACTTACTAGCTGTGTGACCCTGGGCAACTCATTTAACCCCAATTGCCTTACCAAAAAAAAATGCTAAGTGTCTTCTTAGAGGGATCTTTCCTGTGTCGATGATAATCCCAATAACCAGAATGGAACAGGACTGTCTTAATTCCACCTGCGATAGTCATCGGTAACCTTTTTCCTGAAATGTCATTATTGTTGTTTTGTCGTGTTTTGATTGTGTCCAACTATTTGTGACCTCATTTGTTTTTTGTTTTTTTTTGCAAAGATACTGTAGTGGTTTGTTGTTTCCTTCTTCAGATTATTTTACAAATGAAGAAACTAAGGCAAACAGGGTGAAGTGACTTGCCCAGGGTCACACAGCTAATAAGTGTCTGAGGCCAGATTTGAACTTAGGAACACCAGTCTTATTGACTCCAAACCCAGCACTCTATCTACTGTGACACCTAGTTGCTAAGAAATGTCATAGCTAAGTATTGATAAATGACTAATTGAAAAAAGTTTCTCTAGCACACTGTTAATTCAAATGGTTGAATGGGGATAGGAATATGATCAGCCTTCCGGCAGGTCCAACTGTAATTGTTATTGCCTTTACTTACCCCAAAGAGCAGTGTGAAATCTCCATTAGAAATTAACATGATTTCACACAGCATATCACATTGAATCTTTCCCTAGATGGGTAACCCAAAGTTCTGCTTTTTTTGAGAATATTGTAGGAAATGCCATTTTTTATTGGGCAAGATACTACCTAGGCCCCTTCCTGACTTCTTTCTCCTTAACAAACAATTCTCCCAACTGTGTTGATGGCACCACTATTCTGAGACTTTATCTTCTTTTTTTCACCCATGATGTCATTGCTCCTCTTCAAAAATGAAGGACAAACAACACCTCCTTTTTAGTGTCATAGGATCATAGATTTCAAGCTAGGAGGAGCCCTTGGCATTATCTCATCCAACTTGCTCATTTAACTATGAGGCCCAAAGGGTATACATGACTTACTTGCCCAAAGTAATGCAGATGGCATAATAATAATTCAGACAAGATCCTCTAAATCCAATCAATTGTTCCACATGAACCTACCTAGGTCTCAACATATTCTGGGGTGTGTGGGTGTGGGTGTGTGTGTGTATGTGTGTGTGTGTGTGTGTGTGTGTGTGTGTGTGTGTGTGTGTACATGTGTGTATTTGGGGGGAACTGAAGGGCCAGAAAGGAATAGCTAGCACGTAAAATGCCAGTCCTTGATATTGGAAAAGGTGTTCAGCTAATGCTTGCTTTTGGCTTGATGACCCTACAAGAGAAAGGAATTTTAGTATAGTCTTAGTCCAATATTGTCTTTATCTTCTTTTGAGTGATTTTCTTTGGATAAGTTAGGTAATTGTAATGATATCTGCTTTGTAAATATAGAGCTTGATTAAGATGTATAAAATGCTAGCTTTTCTGGTTTAACTAAAAAGTTAAAAAAAAAGTTTCTTCTGCAGAATCTCTCCATCCCAATTGGAAGCCTGAATTGAAATACTTTGTACTGTGGGATTTTTCTTTTTCTCATCACTACCATATTCAATAGAAATTGAGCCAATTGAATTATGAGCAAGGTAATTCTGGTCAGTGCTGTACAAACATGCGAACTTCTCTAGCCCTTAACACATTCTGGTCCTCCCAACCACTATGGTTTAAAAATTAAGCTCTTCTTGGTTCACAAGAACCCTGGGAAAGGTGTAGGATTCTTCCTTCCACACAGAATTCTAGATATGTTTATTACCACATTCCCCTATTAAATCAGAGAAAAATGTTTACCAGGCTGACAAGTGCCAAAACCACTGAATACAAAACATGATGTGGCCATTCCATGAGAAACTGGTAGCTTTGAAACAACTCTCTTAACATACTTCCAATTGTCTTGATTGTCCAAAGATCTCTTCTGCTCTTTTGATGGTGAGATGAGATAGGCCCTATAACCTAAGATTAAACATTTCAATAATGGACAAAATGCTGCCAGTGTTATGCTTAGGGATATCAGCCTGTGAAAACGCCACTATTGGTAAATACACCCTTTTCAATGGGTGCAGGCTCACTTTTCTATTCACCCACATAAATCAACTCTTCTGGTTTCTGAGTTTGCTCCCTCATTTGGTGTTATACTCTTTCATTGAGCCAGATAAACATTTCCAACAGGAATGCAAGATTGTTCGGAGGAGATGGCTTTACATTTACTTTTTGTATTTGTTCTTTTATCCTTTCTTAAAAAAATATGTTATACTTTGTCCTTTCACCCAAACTGATTATTAACTTCAAAATGTAAGAATATAAACTAATAAATGCCTTAACTTTAGTAATTTTAAGTACATTTGTATCCATCCTTTAATGTGACTCTCTAAACAGTTAAAATATTTCTTGATTTGATATAAAGACAATCATAAATGGTAAAATAAAATTTAAATTATATAAATTTTAATCTCCTAATCAAACAAAATAAACAGATAAAATTTGGATAAGGGATTATTGTGAGGGACTATTTGATGCCAGCTACTGCCAGATGGGGGTTGTGCCAACGTGGGACAGAAACTGGGTACCAGAAAGTAACTGGAGTTCTTGCTCCCCAGGCAGAGGCGGTGCTGGGCAGAGTTGTAGCGTACTGGGATGAGATCTGGGGTCAGAGAGGTAACCGGAGCTCACGATCCCGAGACTGGAGCGGTGCTGGATGGAGCTGTGACAGGCAGGGGAGGAAGCGGGGTACAGGGAAGTGGCCAGAGCGTGCGTTCCCTAGGCAAGGACTGTGCCGCTTGGAGGGGGACCGCAGAGAGCGAACACTCTCTGTCTAGCCTCCTTCTTTAGGTACTACGCCTACCCCAGACACCTCCCCCCAGTATCTGGACCTGACTTCCTGAGTCACATATGCTCACTAGGTGTAGCACCGACCCCAGACATACCGACCCCGGTATCTGGACCCGACTTCCTGCGTCACGTGTACTCTCCGTTGTCTATGCACTAATCCCTCACGCCTCCTTCCAAATCTCTGGGACCCACTTCCTGTGCCACGTATGCTCCCTTTGTCTGGACACCAGCTGGACATCCCTTTTTTGATATTTGATCCTCCACGAGTCACTATGGGCGGGCTGAGGAGGAGGGACGAAGAAGGTACTAAAAAGAGCTGCAGGGGGGTGGGGAGTCGGCTTTTGTTCCTGCCCGCGTGTGCCTTGCTGTGATGATTATTGAATAAAGTTCAGGTTTTTGCACCCCCCCAATTGGCTCGTTTCTGGTGTTACCCGGGTGGCCTCCAATGATACGGTGAGTATGACCCTGGTTGGCTGAATTGGTTGAAAGAGTGTGCGCGGTTTGGACAGGCACAGATTATGATTAATAAAATGTTTCATAGAAGATTTCAGATAAATTGCTGACATTCAATTTAAATAGGTAATTGACACAAATATATAGGATTTAAACTTATTTCTCAGTAAATAAGTCATTTAAATGTATGAAAGGGTTTGAAAGAAGAAAAAATACACAACTAAATGAAATTTTTTTTTCAAAATCATGAAAAAAATGTGAATTGAAAAACCTTATGAAGGATTAAACCAAATCCATTAAATTGGCCAAACATGGAAATTTCAATACTTAAGGGTAATTGGCAATAAAGATACACTAATTGACTTGGAAAACCCAAAAGTTGTTATATCACTTGGAAAATAGCTTGTAAATATTCAGACATTTGCTAAATTGTTCCTAAAGTTGACCAGAGATCACATTAAGGGATTTATCTTACAATGAAATTAATTACAATAAGCAAAGACTCTTATGAACAATAAATTCATTTTAACAATATTTATAATTACAAAAAAGGCTTAAAGAACTATATGTCAATGATTTGAAAAGAACTGAGAAAATTATGATAAATGAATTGTTTTGAAAAATATTTCATTTTATTATTGAGAATTCAAAGAAATAATGGGAGAATTGAATGAAAATGTTTCAAGAAAGGAAGATATGTCAAACATTGTGAAGTAATGCAGAGTAAAGAAAGCAGAGCACAAAGAAAATATAATCAACGAATATAACAATGTGAATAAAGACAGCAACAAGAGGAAACAAAACTCACGACAAAAGAAAAAGGTCCATGTTGGCAACAAATGACTAAATGCATAATAAACACCTGACCTATGAATAAACTTTGTAAACCACAAAAAAAAGGGTGGGGCAAGATGGCAGAGAGAAGTCAGGAAGTTGCCAGGTCTCTCCCTAGTTTTCCTCAGAAACAGCATTAAATCAAGCCTCTAAAGAGATTCTAGAGTGACAGAACCTACAAAAAGACAGAGTGAAACACTTTTTCACCTTAAGATGAACTAGAAGTACATCAAGAAAGGCATGTCTCAGTTGGGAAAAAAGGAAGTCCAGCCCAGCACAGATTGTGTCCCAGCAAGTTAGTGGGAGGCTCGTAGCCACAGCACAATTCAGCAACAGAGGCCCCTTGGTCTGGCTCAGCAGGCCAGAGGCACAGCAGGGAAGCCATGAGACCTCCTGCCAAAAGGCAAATTGCCAGCCCTGGGAACCAGGCAGCAACAAGCACAACTAGGCCAGGCTACCAAAGAGGAGTGAGTAAGCCACCAGCACACAAAACCAAAAAGAATGCTTTTGTAAAACAAAACCTAAAGAATGAAAAAATAAAAGACAATGTGAAATATCTCATTGGGAAAACAACTGACCTGGAAAATAGTTCCAGGAGATAGAATTTAAAAATTATTGGACTATCTGAAAGCCATGATCAAAAAAAGAGCCTAGACATCATCTTTCAAGAAATTATCAAGGAAAACTGCCCTGATACTATAGAACCAGAGGGTAAAATATAAATGGAAAGAATTCACCAATCACCTCCTGAAAGAGATCCCCAAACAAAAACTCCTAGGAATATTGTAGCCAAATTCCAGAGTTCCCAAGTCAAGGAGAAAATATTGCAGGAAGCCAGAAAGAAACAATTCAAGTATTGTGGAAACACAATAAGGATAGCACAAGATTAAGCAGCTTCTACATTAAGCAACCAGAAGGCTTGGAATATAATATACCAAAGGTCAAAAGAGATAGGATTACAATCAAGAATCACCTACCCAGAAAAAGTGAGTATAATTCTTCAGGGGGAAAAATAGACGTTTAGTGAAATAGAGCACTTTCAATCATTCTTGTTGAAAAGATCACAAGTGAATAAAAATTTTGACTTTTAAATAAAACACTCAAGAAAATCATGAAGAGGTAAACAGGAAAGAGAAATCATAAGGGACTTATTAAGATTGAACTGTTTACATTCCTGCTTGGAAAGATGATATTTGTAACTCATGAGACTTTGTCAGTATTAGGGTAGTTGGAGGGGAAAAATTATATGTATAGATAGATAGATAGATACATAGATACATAGATACATAGTTAGATGGATGTATGGATAGATAGAGGACACAGGGTGAGTTGAAGATGAAGGGGTGATATCTAAAAAATAAAATTAAGGGGTAAGAGAAGATTTTACTGGGAGAAGGAGAAAGGGAGAAGTAGAATGGGGTAAATTATCTCACATAAAACAGACAAGAAAAGGCTTCTACAGTGGAAGGGAAGTGGGGGAAGGTGAGAAGGAATGAATGAATCTTATTCTCATTGGATTTGGATTAAGGAGGGAATACTATACATACTCAGTTGGGTATGGAAATCTATCTTACCCTACAAGAAAATAGGGGGAAGGGTATAAGAGTGCAGGAGGATCATAAAGGAGAGAGCAGATTGGGGGAGGGGATAATCAGAAGCAAACACTTCTGAGGAGGGACAGGGTCAAAAGAGAGAATAGAATAAATGGAGGACAGTTTAGGATGAAGGGAAATATAGTTAGTTTCCCACTACATGACTGCTATGGAATTGTTTTGCATGAATACACATGTATAACCTGTATCGAGTTCCTTGCCTTCTCAATAAAGGTGCGTGGGGAGGGAGGAAGGGAAAAAATTTGTAACCCAAAGTTTTAAAAACAAATGTTAAAAATTATTTTCACATGCAACTGTGAAATAAGATATACAACAATGGGATATAGAAATCTATCCTGCCTTACAGGAAAATAGAAGGGGAAGGGGATAAGAGAAGGGGGCAATAAAATGAAGGGCAGATTAGAAGAAGTGGAAGTTTGGGGGGAGGGAAAAAATGGATAGAAATTTTGGAACTCAAAATCTTGTGGAAGTGAATGTTGAAAACTAAAATAAATAAATAAATATTAAAAGGTAAAAAAAAATAAAAAGAATCATTGGACTACCTCAAAGACTTGACAAACAAAAAACAAAACAAAATCAAAGAAACAAACAAAATAAAGAGTGTGCATATCATTTTCCAAGAAATTATCAAGGACACTTCTAGGACTGTATTCCAAAGACAGTATATAAGTGGGAAAAGGACCCACATGTACAAAAATATGTATCACAGCTCTTTTTGTGGTGGCAAAAAATTGGAAATTGAGGGGATGTCCATCAGTTGGGGAATAGCTGTACAAGATATGGTATATGAATGTCATGGAATATTATTGGGCTATAAGAGAGGATGAGCAGGCCAACTTCATAAAAACCTGGAAAGACTTGCATGGACCAATGCTGAGTGAAGTGAGCAGAACCTGGAGAATGTTGTACAGAGTAACAGCCACTTGAGAGATGTGTGACTAAAGTTGATAGACTTAGCCTTTCTCAGCAATGCAAAGTTCTAAGACGTCTCCAAAGGTCTCATGATGGAAAATGCTATCCACAACCAAAGAAAGAACTATGGAGTTTGAATGCAGATTGAAGCATACTATTTGCTATTTTTTTCGTCTGTTTTGTTTTGTTTCCTCTTTCTGGAGCTTCCTCCTATTGGTTCAAACTCTTCCTTACAACCTCACTAATGTGAAAATATGTTTAATAGGAATGTAAAAAAAAGAAAAGAAAAGAAAAGAAATTATCAAGGAAAACTGTCCTGATGTCCCAGAACCAAGCAATCACCTCCTGAAAGAGATCCCAAAAGGAAAACTCCAAGGAACATTATAGCCAAGTTGCAGAATTTCAAGTCAGGAAAATAATTCCAGTAGTCAGAAATAATTCAAATATCATGGAGCAACAGTCAGCATGGCACAGTACTTAGCAGCTTCTGCTTTAAAGGTTTGGTGGGCTTGGAATACGAAATACCATAAGTCTAGGGAGCTTGGATTAAAACCAAGAACCAAATACCCAGAAAAATTGACCATACACTTTCAGGGGAAAAAGATGGACATTCAATGAATTAGGGACTTTCAAATATTTCTGATAAAAGCACCAGAGCTGAACAGAAAAATCGATATTCAAATACACAATTCAAGAGAAGCATAAAAAGGTAACGAAGATGGAAAAAACATTATCCAATAAGGTAAAATTGTTTACATCCCTATACAGGAAGATAATATTTTTAACTCTTGTAAACTGTTCTTTAGTAAAGCAGTTAAAAGGAGGATATAGTTAAATATGTGTGGGTATAAGTGGACTTTGATGTGATGATATAAGAAATTTAAAGGGTGAAAAAAGAATTGTCCTGGGAGAAGAGGATAGGAGAGGCAAAATAGGGTGAATTATGTCACATGAAGAGGCACAAAAGCACTATTACAGAGGGAAAGAAGGGAGGGGACTGACCATTGTTTGAACCTTAGTCTCATCTGATTTGGCTCAAAGTTAGAATAACATACACACTCAGTTGGGTGTAGAATTTTATCCTACCCTATAGGGAAGTAGGAAGACAAAGGGGAAAGAAAAGAGAGGGAAGGTGTTTAGAAAGGAGAGAAAGAGGGAGGGAAGAAGTAGTAGGGGAAAAGGGAAAAGAAAAGGGAAGGGAACTCATAGAAGGCAGGGCAGAGTAGGTGGTGGTCAGAAGAAAAACATTGACAAGGAGGGACAGGGGAAAAGGAGAGGAAAAAAAGTATAAATGGGGGGAGTAGAATGGAGAAAAATACATAGTAATCATAACCTTAAATGAGTAAATGGAGATAGAGTAGATTAAAAATCATAATCCTACAACATGTTGTTTAAAAGAAACATATTTGATGCAGAGGGATACACATAGAACAAAGATAAAAGGCTGGAGCAGAATGTATTATGCTTAAGCTAAAGTAAAATAAAATAAAATAAAATAAAATAAAAAGCAGGGGTAGCTATCCTGATCTTAGAAAAAGAAAAAACAAAAATAGATCTAATTAAAAAAGATAAAGAAGGAAATGACATCTTGTTAAAAGGTACCATAACAATGAAGTAATATCAATATTAAATATATGAACCAAGTGGTATGGCATCCAAATTCTTAGAGGAGAAGTACAGGGAGTTATCAAAAGAAACAGACAGCAATATTATACTATTGGGGAGCCTCAACCTCCCCCTCTCAGAACTAGATAAATCTAACCACAAAATAAACAGGGAAGAACTTAAGGAGGTGAATAACATTTTAGAAAAGTTAGATATGATGACTAGAGAAAACTGAATGGGGATAGAAAGGAGTATACCTTTTTCTCTACACTACATCACACCTACACAAAACTTGACCATGTATTAGGGCATAAAAACCTCACAATCCAATGGAGAAAGGCAGAAATACTAATTTCATCCTTTTCAGGTCCTGAAACAAAAAAAAAATTACATATAATAAAGGGCCATGAAAAGACAGACTAAAAATTAATTAGAAACTAAATAATCTAATCCTTAAGAAAGTGAGTAAAAATCAAATCATAGAAATAATAATTCCTTGAAAGAGAATGACATTAAAAGAAAAAGAAAGAGAATGATAATAATGAGAAAACATATTAAAATTTTTGGGATTTGGCCAAAGCAGTTCTTAGGGGAAATTTTATATCTCTAAATGTTTACATGAATAAAATGGAGAAAGAGGAGATCAATGAATTGCACATGCAACTAAAAAAGCTAGAAAAAGAACAAACGAAAAATTCCAAATTAAATATCAAGTTAGAAATTCTGAAAATTGAAGGAATGGTTAATAAAGCTGAAAGTAGGGAAACTATTGAATTAATAAACATAACTAAGAGCTGGTTTAATTTTTAAAAGATGTAAAATACATAAACTTCTGGTTAATTTTATTTCAAGAAAAGAAAAAAAGAAAACTAAATTAACAGTATCAAAAATGACAAGGGTGAATTCACCCCCAATGAAGATGAAATTAAAACAATAATTAGGAGCTATTTTGCCCAACTGTATGCCAAATCTGCCAATCTAAGTGAAATGAATAAATACTTACAAAAATACAAATTGCCTGGATTAACAGAAGAAGAAATAACATACTTAAATAACCCCATTTAAGAAAAAGAAATTGAACAAGCCATCAGTGAATTCACTGAGAAAATATTGCCAGGGTCAAATGGATTTACAAGTGAATTCTACTAAATATTTAAAAAACAATAATTCCAATATCATATAAACTATTTGGAAAAATAGGTGAGGAAGGAGATCTATAAAATTCTGTTTTATGAACAAATATGGTGCTGATAACCTAAACCATGAAAAGTCAAAACAGAAAAAGACAATTATAGACCAATTCCCTTAATGAATATTGATGCAAAATATTAAATAATATATTAGCAAAGAGATTATAACAATTTATTACAGGAAAATATATAATGACCAGGTGGGATATTTACCAGGAATGTAGGACTGGTTCAATATTAAGAAAACTACTAGTGTAACTAACCATATTAATAACAAAATTAAAATAAATTATATGATTATCTCCATAGAAACAGAAAAGTTTTTGACAAAATACAATACCCATTCCTATTAAAAACTCTAGAGAACATAGGAACAAATGGAACTTTCCTTAAAATGAGAAGTAGTATCTGAATAAAATCATCAGCAAACATTATATGTAATGGGTAAAAGCTAGAAGCTTCCCCAAGATCAAGTATGAAATAAGGATGTTCATTATCATGGCCATTATTCAATATTGTACTAGAAATGTTAGCTTTAGCAATAAGAGAAGAAAAAGAAATTGAAGGCATTAGAATAAACAATGAGAAAACAAAAAATACCACTCTTTCAAGATGATGTACTTAGAATGGTATACTTAGAAAATCCTAAAGAATCGATTAAAAAACTACATGAAATAATTAATAATTTTAGCATAATTAAGTCATATAAAATAAATCCACATAAATCATAAGCATTTCTATATATTATTGACAAAGCCCAGCAGCAGGAAATAGAAAGAGAAGCTCCATTTAAAATAACTGTAATTATATATATATATATATATATACACATACACACATATATATGTATATATACACATTTATATATATGTATATATACACACATACTCATATTTATATATATAAAATGCATATGTATATATATATATATATATTCAGACCTAAATAACTAGAAAAATAATTTTCTGTTTTCCTTCTAATCTTCATTGCATTGGCTTTGTGCAAAAAAAGTAATCAAAATTTAATGGTTAGGTCATGGTGAGGTCAAGCTAATGTAATACTCAAGTTAGTCAAGTTAATATAACAAAAATGACACTTTAATTTACCTATCCAGTGCCATACCAATCAAACTACCAAAAATATTTTATTGAGCTAGGAAAGAATCATAAAAACATTCATCTGAAAGAACAAAATATCAAGAATATCAAAGGAATTAATGAAAAAAATATTAAAGGAAGGTGGCCTAGCAATACCAAGTCTAAAATTGTGTTATAAAACAGGAATCATCAAAACTATTTGTACTGGTTAAGAAATAGCATGGTAGATCACTTGAATAGGTTAGGTAGATAAGCCACAATAGTCAATGACTACAGTAATATACAATTTGATAAACCCAAAGACTACAACCTCTGGGATAAGAACTTACTATATGACAAAAAAATGCTGGCAAAACTGGAAAATAGTAAGGCAGAAAGAGGGCATAGATCAATATCTTACACCACATACCAAGATAAGGTCAAAATGGGCACATGATTTAGTCATAAAGTTGATACCATAAGGAAATTAGAAGAGCAAGGAACAGTTTACCTGTCAGATCTATGGAGAAGCCAAGTATTTGTGACCAAACAAGAGATAAAGAACATTATGAAACATAAAATAGGGAATTTTTATTATATTAAATTTTGATTACTTTTTTTGCACAAAGCCAAAGCCATGAAGATTAAAAGGGAAGCAGAAAGCTGGGAAATTATTTTTTACAACCCATGTTTCTGATAATGGCTTCCTTTCTAAAATACATAGAGAACTGAGTCAAATTTATTAGAATATAAGTCATTTCCCAATTGACAAATTTTCAAAGGATATAAACTGGAAGTTTTCAGATGAAGAAATTGCAGTTGTCTACAGTCATATAAAAAAATGCTCTGCATCATTGTTGATTAGAGAAATTCACATTAAAACAACTCTGAGGTTCCACCTCACTTATCAGACTGGCTAATATGACACAAAAGGATAATGATAAATGTTGGAGAAGACATGGGAAAATTGGAACACCAATGCATTCTTAGTGGAGTTGTGAACTGATCTAACCACTCTAGAGAACAATTTGAAATTATGCCTAAAGGGCTATAAAACTGTGTCTACACTTTGATCCAACAATACCACTTCCAGGTCTTTATCCCAAAGAGATCATATAGAAGGGTAAAGGACCCACATTCACAAAAATATTCATAGCAGTTCTTTTTTGTGGTGGCAAAAAACTGGAAATTGAGGGAATGTCCATCAACTGGGGACAGGCTGAACAAGTTGTTGAATATGAATGTAATGGAATACTATTGTGTTATAAGAAATGATGAGCAGATGGACTTCATAAAATCCTGGAAAGACTTACATGAATGGATAATGAGTAAAGTGAGCAGACTAGGAGAACATTCTACACAGTAATAGCAACATTGTGTGATGATCAACTTTGGTAGGCTTATCTGTTCCCAGGAATAAATGATCCCTTAGACAATTCCGAAAGCCTTATGATGGAAAATGCTATCTACATCCACAGAAAGAACTATGTAGTCTGAATGCAGATCGAAGTATATTATTTTCACTTTTTTTCTTTCTTGTAATTTTTCCTTTTTTAAAAAATTCTTCTTTCACAACATGACTAATGTGGAAATATGTTTAATATTATTGTACATGTATAACCTTTATCTCATTGCTTGCTATCTTGGGGATGGGGAAAGGAAGGGATGAAGAGAGTAAAAAATTAGAACTCAAAATCTTAAAAAAGTGAATGTCATATACGGTGTCACTAACAAGTTTGTGTTTGTTAGGAAGCATCTATTTCATTGCAACAAAATATTTTAATATTTTCTTAATTATTTAAAAATGTCTATAATGTCCCAACAATTGTCCCTTTTCTTAATCTATGACTTCCAAATCAAAGCATTTCCTTTAAATACTCTGACATGAAAGCCACACTTTTTTTTAATATAAATAGGCATCTCACAGGAAAAGATTGGCAATAATGTGACTATCACTATATGAAACAGCAGGGGGATGCTCAAAATGACCTGACAAGTCATACAGCTTCTCTCTAAGAGTATAAGTGACCTTAGAGTGACAGTAGAAGAGGGACTGATTTCCTTGGTATCTGTGAAACTTATTTTATCAGTGTTAATCGTATTAGTAAAGACAAAATTGTTACAATTAATTTAACCCTCAATGGCAATAACTATTCACCTTCATCATAAATGATGCAATTGGTCCCAAAGGCACTTTAATTGATTCTAAAAATGTCTTAGGAAAATCTCCTGAGAAAGGTCCCAAGGTACTGTGTTTACCTTCTTTTACTCCTGTATAATTTATTAACCCATTTTTTCCTACAAGTAAGGTGTAAGGTGTTCAATGAAAACTAGTATCTCTGGTGTTAGGGCTGCTGAGCCCTTTTCAGGGGTGCTTCCCACTTCTGGAGTTCACCTGATTCACCAAACTCTTATCTGTGGATCCAAAAAACTGTAGTATGGACAGCAGCCATATGCTATAAACCATTTTAGCTGATAGGCTAAATCAATTTCGGGGTAACTGATGGGTCTTAAATCCATAAACAATTTAGGGTGGGGTGTTTACCCCAAGCATGTGAAGACTTCTGCTAGAGGAATGGGCAGATGAGGACAAATTTTTCCAGTGGCCATGAAGGCGTAGAAGCAAGTTCTGTGGAATGCTTAGAATTTGGTTAGACAACAGACACCAAAGTCATCCACTGCATCCAGAGTCATCACTAGTCATCTTGAGTTTTGTCTTGCCAATAGATTTTGAAGACTCTGGAATAGAGAGGGTGGCCAATGACTTCATACAACTCTGTCTCACTTAGATCCAATTTGTATGTGAGCGAGAAGATATCACCTACACCATTTTATTCTTTTTACCTGCCTCAAATTTCTGTGGCAACACGCAAGTGACAAAATAGTAGGTGTGGATACACTGGCCAGTATAGTCACAACCCTGTATTCACAACTTGTAGCTCAGGTCATATGGTCATCTTCTCACTGGATTGAAGTGAAATTTGGCAGCCCCCTGGGTGTCTGAGCAGTCTTTTTAAATGACTGAACTGCTCAATTCTTGGTATGAGGAAGGGGCTGGAAAAGGTGACTTAAAAATTGTCTGCTTCACCCAACCCTTACCTGCTTGCCTTGGTAGGTAGGGATTTCACCCTGTGGTTGAAAGACATGCATACTCACACACACACACACACACACTTTCAAAATTTATAAACACTTTTCTGGAAGTAATTCTACTCATCATCAGTGCATGGAATGTGCACATGCTTATAAACAACATGAAATCCAGTAGACATGAAAGATGAACATCTCTAGTTGTAGAGGAACACAGCAGGTATCAGATCCAAATAGCATCCCTGAGTGAAACAAGACTGGCAAATGAAAGTCAGTTTATTGAAGCGAGATACACCTTTTTTGGAGTGGCCACAATTATGAAGAGCACTGTTGGCATAGATTTCACAATAAAAAAATATTGCAAGCAGCCAGAAAGAAACAATTCAAGTACTGTGGAAACACAATCAGGATAACACAAGATTTAGCAGTTTTTACATTAAGGGATCAGAGGGCTTGGAATATAATATTCCAGAGGGCAAAGGAGATAGGAGAAAGGGGGAGATAGAAGGTAGGGCAGATTAGGGGAAGCGGTATTTAGAATGCATGCCACTTTGGGGTGGGGGAAGGGATGAGATGGGAGGAAAATTTGGAACTCATCTTTTGGAAGTGAATGTTGAAAACTAAAAATAAATAAATTAATTGATTTACCTCTTAAAAAATAATAATAAAAGAAAGTGGAGCCCATTTCAGCACAGACCATACTCCAGCAAACTGGCAGTCGGCTTTTATGGGTGCCTGAATCAGGGACAGTAGTGGTGATTTCGAGATATCTCAGCCCATATATGGTAAGGGTATCAGAAAACTGGTCCAAAGTAGATTAAAGGGGTACCTTGTGGTGACACTGGGGGTAGGACTCTGTTGTATTGCCCATACATGGATCTGAATTGCAGTCATGGGTCTCAGTCACAGGTTGAGAAAGAGCACTAGACCACCAGAGCTTGTGGCCACAGGACAACTGGGACCCTGGTCACAGTTCCAGGGCAGAAAATAGTGTTTTTGGTTGCTCACAGACCAGAGCACAGGACAGGAGAGTAGTAAATACATTTCTCCCTAGATTAGACCTTTTTGGAAGAACCAAAAATACTATTTGTCCCCAAAATTATGTTGGAAAAAGACTACAAAAAAAAAAACTGAAGCTTAGGGCATTGGCCTCTCCCCTTGGGAATTTAACTTTATCATAGAGTTAAAAGTCAATAAATAGGTTATGAATAAAGGAGCAAACAGCAGATAAGTATCCTGACTATACAAAGTTACTATGGTGAGAGAGATGAGCAAAAAACACACTCAGAAGACAACAAAGTCAAAACTCCTACATCCAAAATATAAAAGAAAAACATGAATTGTGTCATCACCAGTTCCCCAAGTAGGTTGGGCTCCCTCCCCAACAAGTTGCATTTTTTTCAGAGCCTGTCCCTATCCACCCTATAGTCACTGGCTCTCTTGCTTTCCCTCCTACCCAGCCTTCTTGTCTTCTCACCCCTCTCAATGTTGAAGATGTCATCGGCTACCAACACCACCAGGAGAAGCAAGGCATCTGGGCCCCTGTTAGGCTTCTAAGGCAGTGCTGGCACCAGCCTGGTGCAGACCAAGGCCAAGAAGCAGATTCTGGGCATGATCAACCAGAAGCTCCACAACCTAGAAAGGAAAAAAAGGTCAAACTTGACTGCTACCAGGATCGAATGAACAAAGGGGAAAGATTTAGTCAAGATCAACCGGATGCAGTGTCTAAGTACAACAAATAACTTGTATTTTCCAAAAGAGCTGCAGCAGAGTTTCACTTCCCTGAGCCGAGATATTCAGAAAACAATAATAAAAAAAAAAAAAGACAGCCCAGCGAGAACAGCTCACCTGAGAGACTGCAGAACAAAAGCATTTAAAGACTTTCCTTTAGCTGTAGTTTGTTCTGGACAAGTTAGGCAATGATGAAGTCCACAGCAACCTGAAGCAAGATGTCAATGGTGTGCCCATATTAAGCGAAAATGAAATGTCAGTTCTGGATGACTTCTACAAGCTAGTACAACCTGAATAGGACATGAGGAAGAGGCTGGATGAACAGTATGAATAATTCATGTATGGCACCTGTTGAAGGGAAAAGAAAAAAAAAAACAGCATGTGGAACAATCTACAAAGTCCTAAAGGATCTGGTTGAACTCATTTTTCTTGCCAGTTACTTTGATAGCACCCACAACCACCCAAATGGCTTGTGTGAGGATGAAGAGACTGCTGCTGTTCCAGCAAGGGAAGACTAGGCAGCAGAAGCTGAAGTTGAGCAGGCAGAAGAATATGCTGAACAAAATGAAGTTCAGTCAACAGAGTATATAAATAGAAAAGGAACAGGTAGATGAATGGACAGTTGAGGTGGTAAATTCACTTCAGCAGCAGCCACAGGACACATCCCCTTCTGTGCCAGGGGCCTACTCTTTGGCTCTGGTAGTTAAGGCCAATCCTCTTGTGAGAAGGCAAATGAGTGCAAGACCTCGGGGGACAAATGCAGGCTCCATACAATTTTATACAGTATTCTGTGCTAGATTTGAAAGCCAAACACTTGATCCTGTGATTGTGTCTGCACGGGCCTATGAATCCATTCAAGAAAGTGGACATGCCTCAGCTTGTCTTCTCTCCAATTAACAATGAATCTAGACTTGCTTAGCCTAATCCAGTTCCAATACAGCCAGAAGCTACACAGGTATCTTTGGTTTCTTTGACTAGTGAGGGATACACAATATCCCAGCCCATTTACCATAATTTCAAGCCGGTACCATCAATGTCAATGCCGTTCCATTCTAGTCTATGCAAATTGTATTCAATATGAATGCCCCATTCCTCCTGTTAACGAGCCAGAGACTTTAAAGTAACAAAATCGGTACCAAGCTAGTTACAACCAGAGATTTTCCAATCAGTGTCATCAAGCAGAGCAAACAAATCTTTAGCAAGGGCAGCGTCAGTCCATGGTTGGTACCCACCATGGTTCCCAGGACCAGGTGGCAGTTAACCACCAGCAACCTCCACAGTTGAACACTGTAGCCAAGGAATGTCACCTGGAAGGCCTTGTGGCACTACAGGCTTAATGAATGGATATAGGGGTCCTGACAATGGATTTAAAGGAGGCTATGATGGCTACTGCTCTTTGTTTTCTAACACTCCAAATAGCAGTAACATACAATTCCAGCTCATTGGTCCATGATACTTCTCCAATTACCAGTAGGATGGACAGCAACAAAATTTCGAGAAAGGATCAGGCAGAGCAGATGACAGGAAATCCCTAGAGGTCACAGAGACCACCCAAGACCCAACCGAGGGATGCCACCAATGAACACTTAGCAAGTGAATTAAACTGGTTCAAAGGATGATATTTAAAATTCCAAAAACCATATGAGCCAGTATAGCATAACATGTTACCCAAAAAGTTATTAAATATTATCTATTTGTTTTCCCTTTCAGGACACTCTTTGGAAAAAGGACTGTTTTTACCCCATAAATACAGGACTTGAGCTCTCTACTTTATGTTATTTGGATATGGAAGGAAATGATCTTTATTCTGCAAGTTATGTCCTAAGCATAATCTTGAGCCTTGCAAATGATACTCAGATTTCTCACCCTTGCTCAAGAGCAAAATAACACACACACACACACACACACACACACACACACACATATACTCACACACACAAATACACACACATACACACACACACTTTTGAGGTGATCAGATCTCTATGGTTATTTGATTGAAGTGGCTTGGATAAAAGCAAGATTAACTCATTTTTGACATTAGATAAAATTGGCAAATCAGCTTTGCAGTTGTTGTTTTGATGGTAATTGACAAAAACTAAAACATTTTCCATGAAAGGAAGATGGAAAAAGTAGAGTGTGCTTCAGCAAAGCTATCACATTTCACAGCTTTTTCTGGTTTAAATTGGAGCAATGAATGTTTAGATTCATACTAAAAGATGCACAGGTCTCTAATTACACAAATAAGGCTGACTACCAGCTTTGATATGGCACTATTCATCACCAGGCCAAACTACTGTGGTTAAAAAATATATACATATAAATTGCTTTGTAACAGCTGATATAGTATAACACAAAGACAAAATGCAAAATTAGACTTTGATTGGCACTTTAAAAAAATCTGCAACAAATATGGGATGTAATTTGGATGGCCACTTCTGTATTTAATGTGAAGTACTTAGATGCCTTTTGGAACATATTTAAAGGTTTCTTTGATATGATGACTGTTATAAGGGTTTGTACTATATATTTATCATTCTTAATGACATACACATCATCTGTCACTAATACTTGACCTTGCTGGATTATTATCTAAATAATTGGTACAGGTACTACTGGAAATCTTTAATGGATAATCATAATATTTTTCATCACATATCTCTTTCTGCAGCCTGAAGGTTTTTAAAAGAAAAATATATTAAATCTCTGCTGCTGTTACCCTTTTACTTTCTATCTTTTTTTTTCTTTTTGGTGAGGCAATAGGAATTAAGTGATTTTCCCAAGGTCACACAGCTAGTAAATGTCAAATGTCTGAGGCCAAATTTGAACTCTGATCCTCCTGACTCCAATGCCAGAGCTCTATCCACTGTGCTACCTAGATGTCCCTACTTTCTATCTTTTGAAAAGCACCATTATGTGTTTGGATTGATTTCTTCTTTTAAGAGGAATGACAACCAACAGTTTCAGTTTTAATGATATAATTAAAATAAATAAAATATGTTTATAAAAAATGAATCCTGGAACAATGATGTTGAGCATGTAACACACATGGCTGAGATCATACAATCATTCCTTGTCTTTTTGAAATTTCAGTTATTTTCTATTCCACTGAGGTTTTCCTACAGCTTTTATTGTGTACATGCATTTATCAATTTCTCTTAAATATTCTACATGAATAGTCCAGTTATTTCCTCGTTAAGGCATTACTCTTACTCACAATAGTGATCTCCTCCATATAAGAAGAATATCACAGTTTTACTGGAGGTTCCCAGTTCAGTAGTGACTTGACCTTTATCATAACATGTTGGTGTACCTAATATACACAGTGGGAGTGCTAGCTGTATTTTGACATTGCATCCCACTTTGACTTCGTGTTGAATTAATCACATATAATAAGCAGAGGTTGTTAAGTTAATGATATTAGTGCTGAAACTGGATTTTATTTTCAGCTTTTAGCTCAATAATTTGATGAGTATGTATTCAGTTACTTTAATTTTTGAAACTATTTTTACTGACCTTGTAATCTACTAAAATGATATGCTATTGAAGGAATTTTGACAGCATTCCACATTCAGACATTTTGTAATGGGGCTGGGATTGAAAGGGGAGATGTATTCAATGTTTATTTTAAAGTAAAATAAATTCCTGTCTTTTCTCAAAAAAAAAAAAGACAAATATAACTTGGTCTCAGGCCATGTAAGAGCTCAAAGAGGCAAAGAAGGAGTCCTACCAAATTATTTTTATGGTACAAATATAGTGCTACTTCCTAAACTGGGAAGAGCCAAAATAGAAAATTACAGACCAATTTCCCTAATGAATATAGATGTAAAAAGTTTAAAGAAAATATTAAAAAAGAGATTACAGCAACTCATCTTGAGGATAATACACTATGACCAGGTGGGATTTATATCAGGCATGGAGAGCTGGTTCAATATTAGGAAAACTATTAGCATAATTGATCATATCAACAACAAGCCTAACAAAAATCATATGATTATCTCAATATATGCTGAAAAAGCTTTTGACAAAATACAACCCTAATCCTATTAAAAACACTAGAAAGAATAGAAATAATGGATTATTCCTTAAAATGATAAGGAACATCTATCTAAAACCATCAGCAAGCTTTATATGTAATGGGGTTAAGCTAGTAGCATTTCCAATAAGATCAGAGGTGAAGCAAGGATGTCCGTTATCACCAGTTATTCAGTACAGTATTAGAAATGTTAGCTTTAGCTTTAGCAATAAGAGAAGAAAAATAAATTGAAGGAATTGGATCAGGTGATGAAGAAACAAAGCTACCACTCTTTGCAAATGACATAATGGTATACTTAAAAAATTTGAGAGAATCAACTCAAAACAACTTGAAATAATAAATATCTTTAGCAAAGTTGCAGGATATGAAATGATCTTACATAAATCATTGGCATTCCATATATTACTAACAAAGACCAACAGCAAGAGATAGAAAGTAGAAATTCCATTTAAAGTTACAGTGGACATTTGAAAATATTTGGGAGTCTATGTGCACATTTTTTAGCATGATGTTTTTAGCAATTTTCTCAGATACCTTCAACTAAGATGAAAATGGCATCAAGGTCTGCTACTACAGTGACAATTAATTATTTAACTTGAAAAGGCTACAAGTGAATATAATAATTGTTCATGACTTTTTGTTTGCAAATGATTATGCACTTAATGCAGCCTCTGAGGTTTGGATTCAACAAAATGTGGATTGATTCTCTGCTGCTTCTGTTAATTTTGACCTAACAATTAATAGCAAGAAAAAAGAGATTCTCCACCAGCCAGCACCACACCATCCATACATGGAAACATCAGTTAAAACAAATGAAGAAATTTTGAATGTTAAGGATGTCATTCAGATTGAACCAGCCTCAAACCTGTGGATGGCCACAGCCAAATAGAGCAGGCTAGATACAGAAGAGTGAGAAATCAAACAGTAGTTTAATTCCTTCTGTTTTTCATTCTTTTGATTTTGTTTAACTGATTCTTGGTATCTCATAGAGTCATTAGCTTCCAATTGCCCAATTCTAATTTTTAATGAATTGTTTTTTTTTTGTTGTTGTTGTTGTTGTTTTGTTTTGTTTTTTAATTTTTTTTTTTTTTAGTTAGCTTTTGTACCTCTTTTTCCATTTGGTCCTTTTTACTTTTTAGAGAGTTGTTTTCTTCAGTGTACTTTTTTTTTCCATTTTGTCAACTGTATTTTTAAAAGAATTGTTCAATTTTTCTTCTACCTCCCTTATTTGACTTTTAAAATCCTTCTTGAGCTCTTCCAAGAAGGCTTATTGGGCTTGAGACCAGTTCATATTCCCCTCTGAGGTTTCAGATATGGGTATATTGACAATGTTGTCCTTTCCTGAATTTGTGTTTGATCTTCCCTGGCACCAAGATACTTTTTTATAGTCCTTGTCCTTTTTGTTCCTGTTGTTTGCCTTTTTCCTGGCCTTTAAAGTTGATCTCTGTTTCTGGGGACCCAGGGGAACTGTTCTAGGTTTCTCATGCTGAGGGCTAGGGTACTGGTTACTGGTTTGTTGAGGTGGGGTTTGCCACTGGCTGGTGGGGTTGCCTCCCTTCCAGTATTGGTCCCCTTCAGCCATAGCAAGAGGGTTAATCCTGTTAATCCCCCTGACCTTCACAAGTTAAAAGATTACTGAATCTAGTCTTTCTGCTCACTCTATTATTTCAGGATTTTTTCCTGGGGCAATATTCTCTGGGTTGTTCCAGGTCAATGAGGCAGAGTGAGAGCTACTTACTGCTTATTTGGCCATCTTGGCTCCTGGAAGCCGAAGTAGGTGGCTTTCAAATATTCACCAGGAGTGAATCTCCAGGAATAGTGCTGCCACCACTACTGCTGCTGATTCAGTCACTCCCAAGGCCTTCTCCTGGTTTGCCGGAGCCAGGGCTGTATTGGCATGCCCTTCAACCCTGTGCTGGACTGCACTTCTCTCTCACCCAGTTCAGACAGACCCCTCCTGCTGTACTTCTAAGTTGTCTCTGGTATCTGTGGGTTGAGAAGACTTGAAACCACCACTGCTGCTGGTGATTCAGTCCCCCAAAGCCTGCTCCAGCTTTGCTCAGGCCAGGTTTGTGCTGTGCCCTGCACACCGGATGCTCCTCTCTTGGGCTGGCACAACAGACCTTTCCTGTCTACCTTCCAGGTTGTCTTGGGCTGGAAATCTGCCTCACTCTATCTTTTTGTGGGGTCTGCCACTCTAGAATTTGTTCAGAGTCACTTTTTGGAGGTATTTGAAGAGATTTGGGGGAGAGCTCAGGTGAATCCTTGCTTTCACTCTGCCATCTTGGCTCCACCCCTCCACAGTTTAATTCCAAAGTGAGGGAAATGGCTTGCAAGTAAGGAGGTGATATATACACATGTACCATACCAATGTCTGCACAGCGAGCTGTAGCCCTGATGATGAGGGCCAACAGAAACAATGTGACAAGTTTGATTCATAGCAGGGCTTCATGACAAGAACATGGATATAGCAAGTGCTTGTATGAGCACAGAGAACACCTGGTACTGGTCAAAGTAATATAATAATTATCTGAAACAATTCTGGGACTTTGCTGTGGCTGATGTCATCCAGTGGGTGAGGGCAAAAGACTTAGCTCTGGAAAACAGAGAGTTTCATACTATCTTGATGAGGATAAGTTTACTTTCCTCAGGAGGATACTTTCCGGGGATGTACACAAAGATGATGAGGTTACCACAGGTAGTTAAGTGTTTAGAAGGTTCCAAAGGAAAATGTGGGAGAGAAGAAGTGTTAACCTATCTAGCATTCTGAAGGTTTATAGAGCTGCTGTGCTGACCATATTGTTGTATGCCTGTGAAACCTGGACAGTCCATCAGTGCCATGCCAGGATACTAAATCACTCCCATATGAATTGTCTTAGGAAGATTCTAAAGATCAGCTGGTGAGATTAAGTACTGGGCACTGAAGTCCTTTCTCTAGCTGAACTGCCAAACATTCAAAGTCTACTGCAGAGAGTACAACTGCAATGAACTGATGATGTTGTCTAAATGCCAAACATATGTTTGCCTAAAAGACTATTTTATGGAGAACTCACACAACACAACAACTCACATGGAGAACAGAAGAAGTGATTAAGACATTCTCAAGGTCTCTCTAAATAGTTCTGGAGTTGATTATGAGACATGGGAATCACTGGCACAGAACTACCCAGCATTGAATGTCTGAATCAAAAAAGCTGCTATGCTATATGAGCAAAGAATTTCAGTAGCTCAAAAGAAATGTGAGGTATGCAAATTTAGAGACATCTCCTTTCCAGATATTCATATGGACTATTTATACTTGACCTTCCAAGCTTGAAATGGTCTGATGAGCCACTTAGACTCACTGTACCTTGACCCTGACATAGTGATATCATTTTTATTTCTGTTCAAGAACAAAGGACAACAAATATTGCTATTTAGCATCAGCAAGAGTAGATGGATGAGAATAACTACAATTAACAACAATGAGAAAAAAATGATTTGGTTAGTTAAGTCCAGAAAAAGGGCAATGAAGCAAATAAATTCAGAGAGACTTTTGATGTAAGAGATGGGGGGGGGTATGATAGTAGAAGTGAGTTGTTCTTGGGATTGCACTTTGTCCTGAACCAAGAGATTGTGACTAATAAACTAGCCAAAAATATATTTCAATCTCAGGGCTCAAGTTACTTTGAGTAACTAGAATGAAAATTGAAGGAGAGTTGCATTTTGAAGAGAAATCTAATTTTGTCAGAAGCTATATTGGACAAAGTAAGTTCTAGGACAAGGTAAAAATTCACAATTACATTGTATATGCATAATTTGAATATATATATATGTACACACATATATATGTATGTTCTTTGTATTATGATTTTATTCATATTGAGACAGTTATATGGTGATTTTTTTCACTTTAAGAAGCAGAGTCCACTATGATTTGTACTTAAATAGAAAAAAGGAATAATGAAAAGAAAGGCATCTTTGTTGAGGTTATAACCCTCAAAAAGTTTTATAACCCTTGGGTAATAGTATTACAAATGACTAGAAGTAAAATAAAGTTTCTTCTTTCTTAGGGTGTCCCTGATATTTCATTATAAAAGTCATCACAGTTCCCTTAATTATTATTTTTCTTTCTTAGATAATTAGGGTTAAGATTAGGGTTAGATCATGATGAAAACCTTTTAAAATGTTGAGCAAATCCACTGCACTAATGATAGCTGTACTTTGAAAGATAAAAAAATTCATTTGATTCAGTCATAGTTGTGTCATCCATAACAAAAAACCATTTATTTACAATCAAAACATCTACATTATGTGGTATAGTATTAAGGGTAAGTGTTCAATACTCACTTTGTCCAGAACTCATCATATAACTGATATTTAGAGGTATATAATTCTCACTGGGTAATTGAGCAAATTTCTAAGGCTGAAAATTATTTCGTTATAAAAGAAAGTACAGCTAGCTCAGTG
The DNA here is from genome assembly GCF_900497805.2 of Vombatus ursinus. Classification (NCBI taxonomy): domain Eukaryota; kingdom Metazoa; phylum Chordata; class Mammalia; order Diprotodontia; family Vombatidae; genus Vombatus; species Vombatus ursinus. The sequence goes on along the minus strand of NW_020954720.1, from coordinate 22,722,568 downwards.
TTTGGGAGGCTCCAAAGGAAAATGTAGAGGAGAAGAGGTATTAGACTGACTACCACACTGAAGGTCTACAGAGCCATTATTCTGACCTCATTGTTGTAGGCCTGTGAAATCTGAGCAGTATACCAGTGCCAACCCATGAAACTGAATTGCTTCTTTTGAATTGTCTTAGGAAGATTCTTAAGATCACCTAGCAAGATAAAATACCAGCACTGAGGTCCTTTCTCAAACTAAACTGCCAAGAATTCAAACTCTACAGCAGAGTGCAATTCTGATGGCCTGGCCACATTGCTCAAATACCAAACGTACACTTGCCAAAGATACCATTTTATGGAGAATTCACACAGGGCAAGCACTCAGAAAAAGTGATACAAGGACACTCTTAAGGTTTCTCAAAAACTTTGGGATTGATTGTGTGACATGTGAGACACTGGCACAGGACTTCCCAACATGGTGTGCCCTCATCAGAGAAGGTCCTGGGCTCTATTGGCAAAGCATAATTGAAGTAACTCAAAATAAATGTGAGATGCACAGATTTAGAGTATCCACTCCAAATATTCACATTGACTGCTTGTGCCCAACCTGTGGTAGAGCATTCTGAGCTCATGTTGGTCTGATCATCCATAGTTGGGCACACTGTAACTTGACTCTAACATTGTGATGTCATTCAGGTCCTCTTTAAGAACAACAGACAACAACCAACCAACCAACTAACCATTAAGGGAAAGGATTTAATACTCACTTTGGTCACAGTTTATTATGTAAAAGATGTTTAGAGGTACACAATTCTCACTGGGTAGTTGAACAAATTTCTAAATCTGAAAATTATTTCATTATAACAGAAAGTATGGGTTGATCATACACATACACCCTCTCTCACTCACACACAAACATTTACACACATATATACACACATATCTTTAGATAAGATGCTAGCCAAGAAAACAGAGTTGAACTAGGAAATAGAAAAAATACCTAAATATGTCATAGCCAGAATTTTAATAGCACTATAAGGTTGGCAAGTAACATGTTACCTCATTTAATCTTCACAACACTTTGTAATCCCTGCTATTATTATCCCCCTTTTACATATGAGTTAATAAGACTATCAGCTTAATTGACTTGCCCAAACTACCAAGTATTTATGGGAGGATTTAAAATGAGGCCTTCCCGACAGGAGTCAAGCACTTTGTCCTCAATACCCCAGCACACTGTGAACCAGTCTATATCAATTTGTCTCAGTCTCTTGCTGTCTGTCTCTCTTTCTTTGTCTCTGCCAATCTATGTCTCTCTTTATCTCTTTCTTATCTCCTGCCAAGTATATGTATGTTCACACACAGCATGTGTGTGTAATATATGTATATGTGTGGTTTTTTTCTGCCAGAGTATTTGAAGCCTTCATCAACAGTATTTTAAAATTATTGAATGTCTAGTGTCATTGAAGTTTCTACCTATTTTAAAAAGCAGTGTGGAATAATGGATAGAGACATCGACTAGAAGAAAATAGAAATAAATCTTCATTTTTAGTTCTAGATCTGCCATTCACTCAACCTCAGAGTATTTTTTTTAATCTATAATTTTAGAAGATTAGATTATCTCTAAAGATCCTTGTCAGTCCTACAATCACATAATTATATTGTGATCATTTGCTGTTTGGACCTCCAAGGGACAAAGTATAAATAAACACAGCTCTTAACAATGACACCATAAGCAAGGGGGGGAAGGGGTACTGCACTTGATGCTGAGCAAGCAAGATGATTTTCTCAAGTACTTAGAAGTTTTAGGTATCAATAGATAGCCAGAGAATACTGTGCAGCAGGAGGTACAACAGGAAGGGATAATTTAAAAATATTTGTGTTTACCAGGAAATTATATTTTAGACTTTGATGGAATGAAGTCTGAAACTCTTAAACCCTATGTGATTTGGAACCGTATAGAGCTGCAAGCCAATTAATGATAATACTGTTGGTCAGAGTTTGACAACCTCCTAAGAGTGAATGAAAATTAGACTATAGAAGCCTAAAAAAGTTGAAAAGATATTAGCAAACATAATATTATACAATACTCTAAAGGTTTAACAAATCCTTTTATCTTAGAAAGGGCAAAAAGGCTGCTCAAGGATTCTTCCAGGTAGTCAACATCAACTAGAATTTAATATTAGCTTTTAATTAGACATGATAATAGAGTATCCTCCATATTTTTCTCCTCTGCCTCCTCCTCCTTATTGCCATCTTCAAAGCGCTAATACAGATTTAGAGTAAAATAAAACAGACACATGCATGATCACTTGAACATACTCACACTGAAGCAGATCAATTGCACATATTCATAATGAACCATGTTTGATTCTTGTTTCTCCCTGGGTAGGCCTCTCTTTAAGTGGCTGAGGCTTATCCAGAGTGAAAGTGAGAAGTGGGCTTTAGATCATGTGAATGCTGGTCATTAACCAGGAATAGCAATAATAATAACAATAATAAATAATATTACTTACTATGTATTTACTACATACTATACACTTACTATGTACCAGGAACTATTTTAAATGCTTTACGAATATTATCTCATGCGATTGTAACAACTCTGGGAAGTAGGTGATGATGTTATACCCATTTTACAGATGAATAAACTGAGGCAGGCAGGCATTAAGTGGCTTGTCAAGGATCTCACAACTAGTTAGTGTTTGAGGTCAAATTTGAACTGAGACCTTCCTAAATCCCAGTCCAGTGCCCTATCTACTGGGCTTCCACCTGGCCAAGACACATTTCACTTTCTACTTGGTAGATATAATACAGATAGAGATATAATATAGCAAAGTCATATTTTCCAAGTCATACTGCTACAATATTATTTTATGTGTTGATGTAGTTCTTTATAATACAAATTTATCCAAGTTAGAAAATATATTTATTTAACATACACCACCAAGAATGTCAGGAATGACTGTTAAAAGATGATTACTACAAATTAACAATTTATTCAGCTTAGTGCAAAATGCAATATTTAATATATCATTATTGACTTGAAATACTTTTGGATAAAAACAAAAAACAAAAACAAACAAAAAAACCCGAGTACCTAAAATTAAAAAAAAAAAGAATATGAACCTATTTCTAATCATCTTAACAAACACTAAATGAAGGCATTTTGAGCCACCGAAGGAGTAAGGAAAAGAAGTTGAAGTTGATTTTGCTCTAATTATCTCTACAATTTTAATTTATAATGGATTTGCCATACTTGGGCATCCACTTCAGGGAACCTTAGAATAATATCTGAAATTTCTTGTTGATTTTCTGAAGGAAATGTGAAATAACTTCAGATTCATTTTATATTCAACAAATTGACAAAGCGAAGAAGAAATAGAAGTGATTAATATGGGGGTAAGGGGCTAAGGAAGAATATGTACATTCTGATGTTGTAAATTAGTCCAACCATTCCAGAAAACAATTTCTGTGAAAAATAATAATGTAAAAAATTAACAAATTGATTAAATCATTAGACACAGGGATCCCATTACTAGATATATTTCCCAAGAAGGTCAGAAATAGAAAGCAAGTTCGATATATATTGAAATATTAAAAGTAGCTTTTTTTTGTATTGGCAAGTAACTAAAAATTATTTATGTACTTTTTCATAAGAGTTGGCTGAATGAATCCCATATTACGTGCAATAAGAAATATCGATATGGGAAATTCAGAGAAATGTGGGAAGATTTTCATTAATTAATCTTTTTAAAAATCTGAATTTGTGATTTTATTATGGTAAGAAAATCCCATCAGAATATTCCCTAATTTTCTATAGAAAGTCAGTTGTGGAGACAAGATATATTTAGGTAATATACCCAAAAATGACTTTTTAAAAATATTAGAAACGCTTTTGTTAAGAACTCTTAGAGGGCAGTCTGACCTTGTCTCCAAAATAATAAGGGGGAAAGAATAATTTTAAAAAAGGCTTAGGTTAAATTTGAGTTTGACCCAGCATTCCACTAAAGAAAAGTAACAAGGGAATAATATTCTCTATTCCCCCAAAGCAAGAGGAACTCCAGAGGAAGTCAATAAACTGACTTTGATATTCATATGTTTATTTACCTTATTATTGTATGTTATTGATAGCTAGATGGAAGGATAGATGGAGGGGTGGATGGATAGAGAGAGAAATAGAGATGGAGACACAAAAATTTAAAAAAATATTAAGCATTTAATAGGCAAAGTACTAAGCACTGGGAATACAAATACAGGCAACAGGAAAGACAATCCTTACCTTGAAGGACCTTATTTTCTAATAGTACAAGACAACACATAAAAAAAATAATTGCAAAGAGCAGAGGGTAAAGAGAAACAGAAGGTGAAGGTAGAGAAGTTGTAGTGAGTAGTCATTGGCTGAGCCAGGTCTAAAGTCATCATGGTTACTTTGGGTACTTTCTCACAAGGAGCTTCTGAGATTAACTCACTATTTGGAGGAGATCATACATAGTGGTGAGGATGTTTTCCGGCAAGAAAATATCCAAGGAGCAGAAGTGGAGAAGTAATCCCAATAGTTATAGGCTAGTTATGTAATGTCATATGCTTTGTCTTATAAATTATTTCTTGAAAATACTTTCCAATTTACTTGGCTAATACTTTTAACTTTTTCCCCCCATATAATCTAATTGCATGTAGATATAATAACATTGAACCATATTCTCTTGCAAGCACTTTCACTGAAATAACTTACTTTTGAAATGTTTCAATGATTTTTATCACCATTACGTCCTCCTTGGTCCACTGAAGCTGTCACTTTAAAAATAGTACCCCTACCCAGAGTCCATCTCTGCCCCAAAACGGATGATATAGCTCTACTATGTTAGGCTCTGGAAGAATTTGGCTTAATTATAGCAACCATAATATAAAGAATTGAGTTAATATTTTCTATCTATATTATTAATGATTTGTAGGCATTGTTAAATTAATTTGCAATAATTACTATGATTTTGAAAATCAAAGTAGGAAAAAAACATATAAATTAAATGAGTAGCCTACTTTGCTAATACTCACTTTTTTCCAGTGCTATTCGCTGAACTGCCCAGTTCAGTATACTTAAACAACAATGAACATTTATAGTTACATATATAGTAAGATTATATAGATATGTGTGTGTATCTTATATTTGCCATCTATAAAAGGACAAGCATTAATGGTGAGTTCTAAGGTCCTGTTCAGTCTTAAATCTTTGATTCACAACAGTGAATGTCTCCTTTTATGTTTCTTCCTATTTCAATTAAGCAAATTTCAGGATATTTAGAGTAGAATAAATTGGGATTTTTCTTCACATTTCATTCTTTATTATATCATTTTGAGTACCATCATCTTCCCTATCTATCCCAGGTAATAAATATACAAAGATCATAAAGAATTTACCTTAGGGCTCAAAAACCTTAATGAATTCTGGTTCCTTCTTGACACCACACCTTTCCCAGTACTGGAAACTTTTCTTCCCTTGACTCAGTAGTCAAGGTAGGGGAGTTAGAACACTCAATGTACACCACAATCACTTCTCCATTTTCCCTCTTCACTAAGCAGCCTCCCCTCTTTTGATGTTCACTCTATCCAAATGCATTACCTAATCCATATCTTAGTGGCTATTTTCTATTTAAACTCTAATTAAACATTCTCCTTTATTTTTCAATAAACTCATTGCTTGGCTAGAATTCTTCCTTTATCTTGCTCTCATATTAGGGGATTTCATTACAGGTATTGATACTCCCTCAAATTCCCTAATTTTCCAGTTTCTCAGTTTACTAAATTTTTATAACCTACTCTTCCACCCCACCTCAATTTCAAAGAAATGGTCTTACCCTTGATCAAACCATGATGTATGTGCTACGTTCTTTCATTGTTCATGAAATCTAAAATTGTTATATCTGATAAAAATATTTTATTCCATCTTATCCTTGCTTTATTAAACCTAATCCTATTCTTTGTCCTCATTATGATCTCCATTCCATGATGCATCTCTTGTCCAGGCCATCCAAATTACATTAGCTATACTATCATCTGCTTGCCCCAGTCTCTATCCTTTGGTGAACTAATTCAAAAATACACTGTCCTCTATTTTTACGTCCACTGCCAACTGTTCTAACCCCAAATATGTGTTGGCATACCCCAAGTTGGAATTACTTCCACCATACTACTCCTTTACTGCTATTCATGTACTGCCAAGTAGAACTGGAAGAGATCATGGAACCATGTTGATTGGAACCACTACAAATTTGTTTTATTTGACTTCTACTAGGTCTTTCTTGAAGCAAGGCAAATATTCTGGTTTTTTTTTCCCCTCATGAATTTGGTATCCTACTCTCTACAGAAGCTGTTCAAAATTATTTCTTCTCACCTCATATCTTTTGAAGCACTCCCTCCCCCACTATCTCAGGTAAGCATCTCTCATCATAAAATACATAATAATAATAATAATAGTAATAATTAAGGCTATTCACTAAAAGCTATATAATCTCCCTATATCATCATCTGAAATTCTCCTAATTTTCTCCAACTATCCCTTCCATTACTCCAGTCTTGGATAATAAAGTGTCCACTTTATTTTCCTTGATGCTTTGTCCTACTATCTTCTCCAGCAGATGTCATCTCTGTCATTTCCACTCTTTCTCATCTTCAATACCTTCTTCCCTTCTGCCTACAAGTATGCCTATACCTCCACTTTTCATGTTATTTTACCCTCCCCACTATCTATCAGGCTATATTTCTCTACCCTTTCATGGTAAACTCCTTGAAAAATCCAGATGGCTTTCACACTTTCTCTTCTTTTACTTTCTTCTAAACATTTTGCAATCTGATGTCTGACGTCATCATTCAATTGAACCTACCCTCTCCAAATTCCCAATGATCTCTCCATTGTCAAATCTAATGCCTTTTTCCTAATCCACATGACTTTTAATCCCATTGCAGCCTGGATTCTGTTGATCCTCTCTTCCTGAATACTTTTTCTTCTCTGTTTTCTATCCTTCACCTCCCCCACTTTGACACTGATCTCTTCCTTCTCTTCTTATGGAGAACCATGGGGAATGGTTCTTCAAGGTTCTGTCCTGGGCCCTCTTCTCCTTTCTGTCCACACTTTCATTTGGTGAGTTCATCATTTCTTATGAGTTTAGTTATCATCTCTTTGTAGATGACTCCCAGATCTTGACATCCATCCCTAACTTCTTTCTTGAGCTAACAGAAACTTATCTTCAACTGAATTTTAGACATCTCATACTGGACATTCCATAGATATCTCTAATTCAACATTTCCAAAATAGATGTAATGGTTCTCCCCCTCTGATACTAATTTTTTCCAAGCCTCTCTATTGCTGTTAAGTTCACTACCATCCTTCTGGTTTTCCACATCTGGGACTTCAGTGTCATCTTTTACAACTCCCACATCATCACTACTTGCCTGGACTATTTAAATATCTTTCAAATTACTCTCTCTGTCTTGTCTCTTGTTAAAAGGATTCTACTGAGCCCATCTCGAACCTAAGAATGACAAAATAGCAGACCAGACACAAAATGCCAGTAATCAGGTAGACGTTTAATTAATTCATTTCTTTGTGAGGAACAGATTTGCAAATCAGGAATTCTCCTGATCAGAATTCCATCTTGCTGAAGTGAAGACAGAGATTGTATACATCAATCACAAGTGGAAAGGGGGAGAGGGTTGACTTACAGACAATTGTTTCCAGGGCCAGAACAATTTCCCCACAAATGGAAGACAATATAACAATTCTGGAGTCCAGTTTTTGGTGGTTGTGACTTGGTGGGTGACAGGATCAGAATTCTCTGATGACATGTTCTACAGTCTTTGATTTTGCTTCACTTCAAGCACACAGGCAAAATCATGCCAGTGATTGTGAGCCTTGTCAAAGTTTGATGGATCATTTTAAGCTGCATTGTGAGCTATGACTCACAAACTGGAAAAGGCAATTCTTGAGAATTCTGAATCATTAGTATATTCATCACACATATGTAGATTAACGTAAAAATCACAATTCCACACTCTCTACTTCTCATTCCATGGCTTACATAGCTTCCAGAGTAATTTTTTTTTCTAGCATATAGATCTGACCAAGGTTTTTCCTGTTCAATGAACTATAATATTTTTTTTAATCACCTCCAGCATTCAAATAGAAAATTCTCTATCATTCCTTTGAACCTGGCGCCTTCCTACTTTTCCAATACCCATATACTTTAATTCCATTTAAATTCCATACTCCATGTTATATCTATATGGGCCTCCTTGCAGTCCTTTGCACAAGATGTTCCATATCCTATTTCCATGCCTTTGTAATGGCAGTTCTCCATACCTAGAATGATCTGCCCTCCCCCCACCTTGACATTAGCTTCTTAGTTTCTCTGATTTCCTTCAAGACTCAGATGATATCCAACTCCCTGCAGAAGGCCTTTTCTTCTGTTTTCATAACATCCTCCTGCCTTTTCTGGTTCCTTCACTTTTAAGATTTATCTTCTGCCTACTCTCTACGTATTCTGTAAGCATCAAGTTACTTTTATGATGTCTATCCCATTATAATATACATATTTCTTTAGGATAGAGACTTTCCCCCCTTTTATTGTATCCACAGGACTTATTAAATTATTGTTGATTGGCTATGGTATTTTAAACTGAGATAACTTATTTCCATATTGTTACCAAGTATCCTCTTTGATTCGGCATTGAAATTATGTGCCGCAATCTCATTTTTTATTATTATCACTCATAATTTTTCTTGAATTTTTGAACCAATATTCACTCAATAATGCTAGAAAATATTTTAACTTTATGTGGAAGTCATAACTTTTAGAGCTATCACAGAACGCAGTCACTGTATGTTGATTATCTTACTTACTATCACAATACCTTGCATGCATGTTTGTCTGTCTGTTTGTTTCTTTTCGTGGACTTGTGATTCCATTGATTTGAACTCTGAGGAATCTCTTCTACTCATGTCAACTGATACCTTCACTACAATTTATGGTATTAAAGTGGTGCCTGGGTTGCTGAAAATTGAATTGACTCGCCAAGGGGCAGACAGCCTGGATGTGGCTACAATGGAACTTGATCTGGGCTTTTTCTGACTCCCAAGTCAGTCCTTTATCCTCTAGGTCAAGCCGCCCATCACCTTACATGCAGTAGGTGTTAAATAATATTTTTATTTTGATTATTCTGATTGCTTGAGAGTGAGCCTTTTATTATTCTTGAGGAGTTACTACTGGAAGAAAAGAAGGAGGAACTAGTATTATAACTTGTCTTTAGTAGTCCCACTTCTCAAACATAGTAATTAATGCTAAAAACAATGCTTATCTTGTAGAAGGAAAGTTATCATTTATCATTAAAATTTATCATTTTTGATAAATAACACCTTTATGACACAGGAAAGAAGAGCAAAAGTAGAGCCTAGGAAATTGAGTATAGTTGTAGAACTCAGAAGAGTCTTTATAGATAGATGATAGATAGATAGATAGATAGATATAGATAGATAGATATATAGATAGATAGATATGGATATAGATAGATATAGATATAGATAGATAGACATACATATAGACATACATATATATGTGTGTATGTATGTTTATATTTATATTTTGTATGCTATATTTGATAGCTTCATTTTATTTTTAACACTTCATAACATAGTTGTTTTTGGGATCAATTGATTTAATAATGAGAAATAAGGAAGGAAGGAAAGAAAAAGAAAGAAAGAAAGAAAGAAAGAAAGAAAGAAAGAAAGAAAGAAAGAAAGA
>NW_020954720.1:22667470-22712791 GCF_900497805.2 Vombatus ursinus | reverse complement strand
AGAAAGAAAGAAAGAAAGAAAGAAAGAAAGAAAGAAAGAAAGAAAGAGGAAGGAAAGAAGGAAGGAAGGAAAAAAGGAAGAAAGGAAGGAATGAATTTAAATGATAAGCCATAGCTTTCATATTCATTTTTATGTAGGATGTATCCTAATTTTCAGTTTCTCAAGCCAGATGTTTTTACGGATGACCTTAACAAGTCATTCTACCTTAAAACACACACACACACACACACACACACACACACACACACACACACAAAGAAAACCATCAAAGATATAGCTATCATATAATTTAACCTGCCACCAACTCTTGAAGGAAGAAAATGTTTATGTAAACACAATTTCCTCTAATATCTATATTTAGGACCCTGGCACAATGCATTCACACCCTCCTTGACACTAATGATACTGTTTTTGGTATTCCTTATGGAAAACTGAATGATGATAATTGAAATGAAAAATAACTGACAGTGAATATAACTGGAGGAAAATCAGTGAAAAAAGAATGTGGTCTATTAATGAAGATTTCAGAGGGAGTTAGATATAGCTCTTGGGACATGCAAATATGGATATGCCATCAATTATATAGAGACAAAGGTAGTAATAAAGTGTGCTGGTTTCTTGTGCAAAATTCTGGCATACATAGACAACTGTTTAGATGTTTTTAATTATATCTCCAGGATTATCTATTTTGGAGGTCTTTAAATTGATTTTTCCAATTGCATTTATTGTCAAGTCTGAGATTTTCACCTTTTACCTCACAGCCCCATAATCAATTATCTTAGCTCTCTTGTCTCCTAATGCCAAGTTTCTGTGTTTGTTTTATCAAATATTTACTTGTTCAGTATTTGTAATCACCAAAATCCCATGTTCAAGTCTTCTCTTAGCTTACATGGAATTTCTTATCATTCAAGTATAGCAATAAATATCCTTCTCATTCATCATTAAGCTAGTTTTTGGCTGTGAAAAATATAGAAATCATTGCCTAACTTATGAATAGGCAACTTCCAGTGGCTCATAACTGTGAAAACATGCAACTTCTTCAACCTTCCATCCTTATTCTCAGAGTAAAATAATATTTTACTTTTTTGCATAAAAGTAATAGTCTTTATTTATTTGCCTGTATCTATGACCCTGAAGATCTTTTCCCATCTCCTGTGCTTGTAAAACTGGCATCATGAGGCTAGGAATCATCCCTTTAACATTCATCTCTGTCCCTATTAATGTTTAGGACATTACTTCATAGACATCATCGGTATAATTTTCCACAATAAAGTGAAGATAAACACTTAGTTGATTGTTGTTTAGCCATTTTTAGTACTTTTAAAAAATTCTAATGACTTGCAAAGAGAGTTTTCAACATTCATTTTTATAAGATTTAGAGTTCCTCGCTCCCTCCTACCACCTCCAAGATGGAATGCAATCTGATATAGGCTATATATAAACAATCATATTAAATATACTTCCAAATTAATCATATTGTGAAAGAGAACTCAGAACAAAAGGGAAAACTCATGAGAAAGAAAAACAACAACAACAAAAACAACAAAAAGAGAAAATAGTATACACTGATCTATATTCATACTCCATAGTTCTTTCTCTGGATATGGACAGAATTTTCCCATGAGTCTTTTGAAATTGTCTTAGATCATTCTTTGCTGAGAAGAGCTAAGTTCATCAATGTTGATCATCGAACAACATTGCTGTTACTGTGTACAATGTTTTCCTGGTTCTGCTCAATTCACTCAGCATCAATTCATGTAAGTCTTCCCAGGTTTTTCTGAAATCCACCTGATCATCATTTCTTATAGAAAAATAGTATTTCATTACATTGATATACCACAACTTATTCAGATTTTCCCCAGTTGATGAGCATCCCCTCAATTTCCAAAGCTTTGTTATCACAAAAAGAGCTGTTATAAATGTGTTTGTACATATGGGTAACCCCTTGTTCCCTCCCTCATTTTTTTACCTCTATGCAATAAAGACCTAGTAGTGGTATTGTTGGATAAAAGGGTATGCACGATTTTATAGCCCTTTGAGCATAGTTCCAAATTACTCTCCAGAATGGTTGGATCAGTTCACAACTATTCCAACAATGCATTATTATTCCAATTTTGCCACCTCTCTTCCAACATTTATCATTTTCCTTTTTTGTTGTATTAGCAAATCTTATAGGTGTGAGGTGATACCATAGAGTTGTTTTAATTTACATTTCTCTAATCAATAACAATTTGGAACATTTTTTCATGTGATTATGGATACTTTTAATTTCTTCATCATACCACTTGTTACATATGTGTTTAGCATTGATATTATTTCATTGTCTATGATACCTTTTAGCAAGATGTAGTTTCCTTCCTTATCTTTTTTAATTAAAACTGCCTGTTCTTAACTTTTGACCATTTATCAATTGTGGAATGACTTGTATTCTTATAAATTTGACCCAGTTCTCTATATATTTTAGAAATGAAGCATTTATCAGAGACATTGGCTGTAAAAATTACTTCCCAGCATTTGTTTCTCTTCTAATCTTGGTTGCATTGGCTTTGTTTGTACAAAAACTTTTTTTTAATTTAATGTAATCAAAATTATCCATTTAGCATTTCATAACATTCACTGTCTCTTGTTTGGTCATAAATTCTTCCCTTCTCCATAGATCTATTCATTGCTCTACTAATTTGCTTATGGTATCAATCTTTATGTCTAAATCATGTATCCATTTTGACCTTAACGTAGTGTAAGATGTTCTATGTCTCTCTTCTGCTGTACTATTTTCCAGTTTCTGAACAATTTTTCTCAACTAGTGAGTTCTGATCCCAGCAGCTGGAGTCTTTGGATTTATCAAACTATAGATTAAAATAGTAATTGACAACTCTGTTGTGTGTACCTAACCTATTCCACTGATCCACCACTCTATTTCTTAAGTACTCCCAAGTAGTTTTGATGAGCGTGCTTTATAATACAGTTTTAGATCTGGCATGGCTAGGCCACCTTCCCTTGCATTTCTTTTCATTAATCCTCTTGATATTCCTTATGATTGGATTATTTAGTTTCCAAGTAATTTTTAGTCTATCTTTCCATGGTCCTTTATTACATGTAATTTTCATTGCATCATGATCTGAAAAGTATGCATTTAATATTTCTGCCTTTGTGCATTGGATTATTAGGTTTTTATACCCTAGTACATGGTTAATTTTTGTGTAGATATCATATGCCACTGAGAAAAAGGTATATTCCTTTCTATCCTCATTCAATTGTCTCCAGAGGACTACCATATCTAACTTTTCTAAAATTCTTTTTACCTCCTTAACTTCTTTCTTATTTATTTGTGATTAGATTTATTTGTTTCTGAAAGGGGGAGGTTACAGTCCCCTACTAGTATAGTTTTACTCTCTATTTCATCCTGTAACTCCTTTTACTTCTCTTCTAAGAATTTGGATGTTATACCACTTGTTGCATATGTGTTTAGTATTGATATTATTTCATTGTCTAGGATACCTATTAGCAAGATGTAGTTTCCTTCCTTATTTCTTTTAATTATGGTTATTTTTTCTTTTTGCTTTGTCTGAGATTAGGATTACTGCCCTTGGGTTTTTTTTTAAACTTCTGGTGTATCATAATGTCTTTTACTCAAACCTTTTACCATTACACTGTTCTTATATTTCTGCTTTAAATGTGTTTCTTGTTAACATGTTGTGGGACTATGGTTTTTAATGCACTCTGCTATCTACATTCCTTTTATGAGAGAGTTCATCCCACTCACATTAAGAACTTTGATTACTGTTTTTCCCTCCATCCTATATCCCTCCCACCCAGCTTTTACTTTTCTCTCTTATTTCTCCCTTTCTGTCCTCACCTGTGTTTTGCTTCTGACTACCACCTCCCTCAATTTTCCCATCCTTCTATCAATCCTCCTTGCTTTTCTTTCCCCTTTCCCTGACTACTTCTTCCCTCCCTTCTGCCCTCCTTTCTGTACCTCCTCTCTTTTCTTTCCCCTTTCTCTTAGATTTCTCCTAGATTCTACCGTAGATTTCTATAACCAACTGAATGTATATATTATTCCCTCTTTGAGGCAAATCAGATGAGAATAAGGTTAAAACAATGCTCATCCCCCTGCCTTCTTTCTCTCTTTGTGCCTCTTCATGTGATATAATTTACTCTATTCTTTCTCCCCTTTCCTCTTCTCCCAGGACAATCTTTTTTTTCACCCCTAATTATTTTTTTAATCATCACATCAAAATTAACTTACACCCACACACTCTGTCTATGCATACCCCTTTCTAAATGCTGTAATAAAGATATAGTTCTCAAGATTTACAAGTATCATCTTCCCATGTAGGGATGTAAACAGTTTAACCTTATTGAATAATTGCATAATTTAACCTTCTTATTGTGGGTTTTTTTCCTGTTTACCTTTTTATGCTTCTTTTGAGCCTTGTATTTGAAGATTGAATTTTCTGTTCAGCTATTTTTTTTAATCATGAATAATTTAGCAAAAAGACTAATGCAGCAGGTGCCCCAGATCTGATTTTACTGATGGAGAAAAAGTGTAAATAGTCAACCCTGTAATGGAAAATACACGTATATACATACACATATACATACATATACATATGCATATGTGTACATACATACGTGTGTGTGTGTGTTTTCCCCCTCTGCTGTAGATTGTGTTTCAATTAGTGCCAGATTATTTCTCCTCTTTAGGATTCAACAAAGGTAGAAAATTCTCCCTCCTCCAAGTATTACTACGTAGGAAATACCAAGTGGAACAGCTGTGTGGCTAATTTTGAATCACTTACAAAGTGGACCAATTTTGCACGGCTGGGTTAAATAGAAGAGAAGGAGGCATTAGATTCAAAAGTTAGTAAATGATTAGGAAATAATCACAGCATGTTTCTTCAAATGGAGAACTCAAACTTTCCTCAGGACTTTGAGCTAGTCTGACTCAGAGCCCCTGGTGAATCCAGGGCAGATCTAAACTAGGCTTTTCTGTTCCCCTGACCTGCCTGAGGCTGGTTTTCTTTAAAGCCTCTTATTTACTGAATTGATTTGGGCTGTTTTAATGGCTTTTATTACATTTTCAGAATGAACAGATTAGACCTGGGGCAAGTTTTCTCTCAGTCCTGTTTCCCACCCACTCCCACCTCCAAATATTTGATTGGTGATGACTGACACAAAGACACTGTGTATGCCAGAAGTATTCTTATAATATCTTTTTTTTAACCTTTCTCTTGCTTCCTTTGACTAGAAAAGTTGTAAATGAGGTTGAATTCATTTATTCAATAAACATTAAACATTCACCATGTTCTAGATGTTGCAAAAGGCAACAGAGACATAAACACATTTAAAAAAATGACTCAATCTCTGTCCTTAAGGAACTTACAATATATTGTAGTGAAACAATATATATGTATATAGATAGGTAGATAGATAGATAGATAGATAGATAGATAGATAGATAGATAGATAGATAGATTGATATTTCCAATGAAAATCTACCCTTTCATTTCATTATGAACAAGTAATTGAGGGATTATATTTTAGGCTTTAGTGCTTTGTAATTTGAAAGTTATTAACTTTGTTATACTGTAAACTATTTTGATCATGACTCTATTTAACTCCCACCTATAAGTAGGGTGCTGGATTTTGGAAACTCCTGAAGCTATGATGTTGATGATATGGTGACATAACAGACATATTACAATAGCTCTTTTTTGAAAATATAACAAATAATGCTTCTAGATATGTTTAAATAAGAAGTTTCTATTCTGAACTATCCGTTATCCATCTCAACTTTTTTTTTTGTTCTTGTTTTTGAGAGACTGTGCTAGGCTGGAAACGTTGAGAATTTTGTTACAGAGGAGCTACATTTAGATCTACATCTGCCAATTACTACCTGTGTGACCTCGGATAAGTCACTTAGTCTGCTGAAACCTCAGCTTCTTTGTCTAAAAATGATAACTTTGGACTAGATAGATTCAAAGATACTTTCGAGCTCCAATCTTTAATCTTACTGGCTTACTGATTCATTCTATGTCTGTATATAGTACAGCGTTAATTGGCTTCTCTATTAAAGTAATGAAGAAAAAATATTAGGATAACATAAATTCTCTAAATAGTTTCTTCAATGGACAAGTTTTGGAGATTGGTTATTGTTTGTGATGTTTTGTTTTCCTGAATTTGATCAAAGAACCCTAGCTCTGGAGTCAGAGGTTGTTGTTGTTCTATCATTTCAGTTGTCTCACTCTTTGTGACACCATTTGGAATTTTCTTGGCAAAGACAGTGGGTAGTTTGCCATTTCATTCTCTTGCTCACTTTACAAATAAGGAAACTGAGGCAAATATGGTGATGTGACTTACCCAGGGTCACATAGCTAGGAAGTATCTGAGCGAGGCCACATTTAAACTCAGGAAGATTAGTTTTCCTGACTCCAGGCCCAGCACTCTATCCACTATACCACCTAGTTGTGCCATCAGAAGACTTGCATTCTAATCCCAAATCTGACACTTACTGTTTATGTGATCTTCGGCAAGTTATTTAAACTTCATGAGACTTAGGTTCCTTTAATGGAAAATAAGGAGATTAACCTCTAACATATCTTCCATTTCACAATCTCTGGATTTGTAATCCTCTGAATTATTTCTTCTCTGTTCTTTATATAACTCTCTATACTATATACATTATATTTCTCTATACTATACTTACTCAATACATATGGTTTTGAAGTCCCCCAAAAGAAAATTATTCAATTCCATGGTGGCCTTTAGGGTAATCCAGGCCACTTAAGTTTTAAAGAATGGGGTCAGAAGAAGCAATGGTCTGTCACCTTTGCAAATTCTTCATGTGTGATAGAGGTTGTTAGGATAGGTAATAACACAGGAGGCACTGTAGTCTTTGGGCTCCAATCTCTAACAGGTTCACTCTTGATTTGGTCAGACCAGGAAGACAGGAAGACAGCTTCAGAGGGGTTAAATAAGCTTACTTTTTTCTAGTCTAGTTTTCTCAAGAGGGTTGCTGATAATGGGAGCACCAGCTCCCACAGCATTGCCTAAATCACACTTCTCACAGGGGTGGGTGAGAATAGGAGCACAACTCCTCATCTCCTAAGCCTCAGTGGGGGCTGGGTGGGACAAACACAGATTCCCTCCCAAGCCTTGATAGGGGCTAATCAAGGCAGGTGCATGCATTCCTCTATGCATTACCCAGATGCCAAAATGGTTTTCCCACTTACTGACCAATACCTACTTGCTTTATAGGGCAACAGACAAAGAAGACATCTTGCCAATATTAAACTCACAGGTTGACTTTAGCAATAACATCATAACTTAGCACAGTGTAGGCATACATTATATCATCCTTGTATCTCTACTACAATTGCACGGTGAAAGTTGTTTTCAACCATAAGTAGTGGGAAATATTATCTAGGATCCTGGAACTATTATCTAAAAAACAATAATACAATCCTCCTTACATACACTAAAATCCATCTTACTTTCAGAGATAATACAATCTTTCTACTAAACAATATAAAATAAGAGTATGTAAAACCAAAGAGTGTAAGAAAGAGTTTATTTTGTAGTTAGTATTCTAAATTAGCCCATTTTTTTCATTCAATAAAAAATAACAGATATCTTCAAACATCTTTACAAAGATTCCTTGATGCCGAGTGTCATACAATCTAGAAAAAAAAAGTTGAGTCTTACCCTTTAGCAAACTTGTCATTATATTTTCACATTTATATGCCATAATAAAAAAGAAAGCTCTGCCAGTGACAAACTTTTCTCTTTAATTAACAGTATCCTAAAGTTCAAGATTTGTAATATAGGAAAAGTGTTATTAACCTTTTGAAATAGGCCACTCATTGTGTAGGCAACCTTCAATGGAATGTTGGGAAATTCAGGAACATCATGTTCATTTCACCGACTTTACCATTGGCCTATAAATTAATAGATTTTTAAAAAATCTGGTAGAGGAATATCATGAACATAATTAAACCACACATCCCCTTCTATTTTTGGATGACATTTTGATGAATTACAATTACTTATGCTTTACAGGAAAATTATACTGGAGAGAAACCTTGTTATAAGATGGATATTTCCTTACATTAGACTGAAAGAAGGTAAATTGATTGGCTTGAAAGTGGGGAATTTTAAGGTATGGAAGGACAAATAATACTGTCTGGTGTGAAGATATAAGGAGAAAAGATAACAATAAAAATAGACAACAATAAAAAAAGATAATAAAAATGCCACCTAAAAAGAAAGTGTGAACAGTATCTGACATCAGTAATCAACACATCTGTGCAAAGAGAGAAATTACAAATGTAATCTTGGTCAGGTTGGGATGATGTGGCTACTTTCATTAGCTGAAGCAGACCCTGTGAAATGTGGATCTTACTTGAGATTTCATGCCATGTGTTACATCTCATTTAGAAATTGATGAGCAGATAATAAAATAGTGACTGTATTTCCTGAATTTTAAAATAAACAGCAGTATCATTTACATCACTGAAAAGCATGACCCACTTAGAGAATTGTTTTAATAGTGATATTCATTGGCATAAAATTCATGCAAATACAAAATACTTTTAATCATTTTCAACTATACAGTTTGGGGTTTGTTACTTAATGCTATGTGTCTCAGTTTCTTCATATGTAAAACAGTTTGAAGTAGATGATTTCTAAGGTCTTGTCTATTTCTAGTATTTATCAATATTTATTTCATAATTATGTTATTATAATATATAACAATAATTATAAATCAAATTTTATCATTAATAATCAGTATTTATCATAATTTATCATAATAAAACTAGTCAGGAAATGTGATCTCTGAATAAAAATAAGTAAAACCACATTAAAAAGTCATCACAAGTGACAAATATAACCCCAATACTTTAGTAATTTATTGCTTACTGAAAGGGTGTGTGTTTTAATTTAATAAAATAGTACCTATCTTGCCCATTATTTTTGATGTGTTCTGTTGCCATTTAAAGATATCTTCATTTATATAGTTGTAATTATGCTTTTTTTTTCTTTCTGGCCTCTTTCTTCACTTTGCAAACAGAAAGGCAATAGAGAGCTAGCCCCAGAGCAACTAAACCTAAGTTCAAGAACTCTAACACATCCCAGCTGAGTGCATGGGCAAGTAAACTAACATTTTAGTTTCTCACTAAGATTGAAGATTGCAGAGATCTTACGAACCTGAGTTTGTACAAGAAGTTCCCTCATATAGGAATTCCTTTGTCAGTCAAATACGCATTTATTAAGCGTTTACTCCATATTAGGCAATGTGCTAATTGCTTGGTATACTTACAAACACAAAATGATAAAAATAGTCCATGACAGCAAGGAACTCACATTCTGATAGGGGAATGATGGGGGTGGGGTGGGAGGAGGAAAAAGGAAACAAATATAAATACAAAATGGAAGAAGATAATCTGAGAGCTGAAGGCAGTTTAAGCTGGAAAACAGGGAAAGCTTCTTGCAAAAGGTAGAATTTCAGTTGAGAATACAAAAAGTGAAGAGGTGGAGGTAAAGAGGAGAGCATTCCAGGCATGGAAGATAACCAATGCTAAGGTCTAAAGGTCTGATGAGAAACTGTTGTGAGGGAGGAACAACATATAAGACAATGATGCTGAATCATAAAGAATGAAAAGGAGTATATTGTAAAAAGACTGGCAACATAGAAAGAAGCCTAATTGTGAAAGACTTTAATCACTATGCAGGGAACTTTATATTTGAGCCACTGGAATTGATTGAGTTGGGGGAAGTGACATAATGAGATGTTTATGATCATGGCTTCCTTTTCCTCTATGTTCACCAATAATCCCTTTAATAAAAACCTTCTTTTTTTTGGTTTTAGTTTATTTTTATTTTTCCTCCTTCCAAGAAATGAAGTAAATCTCATTGACTTGAAAGTTTTCTTTTTCCATTCTCTTCCATTTTTGCTCACTGGGAAATTTTCCCTTATCCAATCCTGTGGTACTTTGACTTCTTTAATGTTTGGAATATCACAGTACTTCAGCATTCAGTCTTTCAGGAAACAAAAAGAAATTCATTTACGAGTGGTGTCCTGAATTTACCACACTCTGTCCTGTATTATACTTGACTGGTTTCCTCTAATGTATGGGAGCCCTTGCCATACTAGGATATAAACTAGTCTCTTTAGAGCATTATTGATTTTTTTTCTAGCACCAAGCACCTACCATAGCGACTGGAACAGAGCAAATATTGACATAGTTTTGCTAAATTTTATTGAAGTATCATAGAGGGTCTTAGAGATCCATAAAGGAAGTGTGAAGGAAACTTAGATGTCTATTTTACAGGATAGGGAACTGAGGTTAAGAGAGCTTATGTCATTTCATCATAGTCACACAGCTAATAATTGCCAGACTTGGGATATAACTTCAGGGCCCTGAGTCCAATTCCAAACCTCCACGTTCAACACTGCCTCTTATGATTTTAACTATTTTTGGAGAACCATATGACATATGTCAAAATAATAAGTAAGTTTAATTGTTGAGATTAAAAACTTTTTTTTCTATAAAACTTATTCCATTTAGTCCAGCAAATAGCTATTAAACAATTGTTATGTACAAATTTTATGTTGGATTATTTCATGTAGAAGGCAAGGCCTGCAGCAGAAAATGTTTAAAGATATATTTATTGCAATTTAAAAAAAATATTGACATGCTTTGCAATTACATTTTCTATAGTTGTTAAGTATTCTTAACATTTGACGTTTCTGCCATTTTTCTTGAATGTGTATAGTCTGGTACCTAGAACAACTTTACATTGCTCCCAGTTTCCAATGTATTCCTTAGCTCAGTATGCCAACCAAAATTGTAGGAATGTTCCAGATATTTGGCCAACCCTCTGTCACACAAGCCTAATGAATTACCTTGGTAAACAAAGGCTGAGACATGACAGATCTTTTAGCTAGAATCTCTAGTAACAGGTAGATGTTACTCAAAGTGAAAACATCTAAAATTATGTTTATTTTTCTTCCATCAAAAGCGCATAGGAACATATATTTAGTGATTATTATTATAATATTGTCTTTAACAAAGCATAATTTCAGAGTTAAATGTAATTGAGAACAATTGGTATCATTTTCATGTATATGACAGAACTAGAAAATAATTTCATTATTCATATAATAATGAACAGTTGAATGGCAGAATCAAATTTGCTACAGTAAAATTTAATTTGTGATGATTAGTACTGTCTAGTTTAATAGTGAATAGTAGGAATAAAAATTTTAAATGTTGCTTTATTACTGTATAGTATATATTATAATCTGAGTTCATTAGTCAATAAAAATTCCATGAATATCATGGTTTAAATGATTTCAACATATAACCATAGGATTTGAAGCTCAACCACTATTGGTGAGAATCTTAGATATCTGGATAAAAATCTTCATTTCACAAATAAGCATAATTGCTGAGAAATATGGAAAATGGTCACATATTTGAATACATTGTGGTAATTGTTATTTTCCCTATCTGTGCCAAAAGCCGGTTTTGGGAAGATTAAGTTAATTTTATTCATTTATTTATTCAATCTTGTGTTTGCATAAACTAATAATTTTGCTACTCTATATCAATAAAGAAATTCAAGTTCACAAAAGAACTTATGTTTAGCCAAATTCTCCAACAAATAGAACTGAAGGCACAGCATAATACATGCACAAAAGGGGTTCACTTTTCTTTCTGCTCCTAAAGAAAGAGTAGCCTGTTAACTTTTATTATCAGTGATTTCAAAGACAATGAAGATGTGCATAGTAGGTTTTTTATGAACAATGAAGACAGTCATCAAATGAGTATCATAAATCAATAAAATCATCAACAGGAATTTATGAAGTGTCTACCAGTCACAAGGCACAGTGCTAGCCACTAGACAGAAACACAGAAATAAACAGTTCTTGCCTTCAAGGAGCTTATATTCCAGGGGAGAAATCCCATGCCCATGGCAGCACAGTTAACGAGATTGTATGGTAAGGAGCATGAAAGAAACAATTCAAGTACAATGGAGCCACAGTCAGGATAACGCAAGATTTAGCAGCTTCTACATTAAAGGATCCAAGGGCTTGGGATATGATATTCAGAGGGCAAAAGAACTAGGATTACAACCAAGAATCACCTACCTAGCAAAACTGAGTGTAATCCTTTAGGGGAAAAAAATTGACATTCAGTGAAATAGAGGATTTTCAAGTATTCTTGATGAAAAGACTAGAGCTGAATAGAAAATTTGACTTTGAAATACAATACTCAGGAGAAGCATAAAAAGGTAAACAGAAAATGGAAATCATAAGGGACTTAATAAGGTTAAATTGTTTACAGTCCTACATGGGAATATGATATTTGTAACTCATAAGACCTTTCTCATCATTAGGGTAGTTAGAAGGAGTATATATAGACAGAGGGCACAGTTGTGAGTTCAATTTGAAGGAGTAATATCTAAAAATAATATTAAAGAGTGAGAGAGAGGAATGTACTGGGAGATAAAGAAAGGGAGAAGTAGAATGGGATCAATAATCTCACATGAAAGAAAGAAGAAAAGGGTTTTACAGTGGAGGGGAAAAGGGGGGAGTTGAGGAGGAGTGAGTGAACCCTATTCTCATCAGAACTGGCTCAGAGAGGGAATAAAATACACACTCAATTGGGTATAGAAACCCATCTTACCGTATAGAAAAGTTGGAGGAGAATGGATTAAGAGAAGGGGGGGTGATAGAAGGGAGGATGCAATTGGAGATGAGGTAGTCAGAAGCAAAAAAAATACTTTTGAGGAGGGACAGGGTGAAAGGAGAGAGAAAAGAGAATAATGGGGGTGTGAGGATGGAGGAATTTTACAGTTTTGTACTGAAGAAACGTTCTCTGATAAAGCCCTCATTTCCCAAACATATAGAGAACTGAATAAATAAGAGCCACTCCTCAATTGAAAAATGATCAAAATATATGAACAGTTTTCAGATGAAGTAATCAAAGCTATTCATAACTATATAAAAATAACTCACTATTGATTGGAGACATGCAAATTAAAACAATTTTGAGTTATCCACTAGATTGGCTAATATGACAGAAAAGGTAAATGACAAATGTTGGAAGGGATGTTGGAAAAATGACGCATTAATGCATTGTTGATGGAGTTGTGAACTGATTCAACCATTCTATAGAGCAATTTGGAACTATGCCCATAGAGCTATAAAACCATTCCTACCCTTTGACCTAGCAATACCACTATTAGGTCTGTATACTAAAAGAGATAAAAAACAAAAAGAAAAAGGACCTATATGTACAAAATTATTTACAGCAGCTCTTTTTTGGGGGCAAAGAATAAAAATTGATGCCATGCCCATGAACTGGAGAATGAATGAGCAAATTGTGGTATATGATTGTTGAATACTATCATACTATAAGAAATGATGTGCAGAATGCTGTCAGAAAAAAAAAAACCTAGAAGGACTTGAATGGGCTGATGCAAAGTGAAGTGTACTGTGAACAAAGTCACACAATATTGTAAGATGATTAGTTGTGAATGACTGCTATTCTCAGCAACACAATGATCCAATACAAATCTGAAGGACTTATGATGAAAAATGTTATCCATACTTAGCCTAATGGTGTCTGAATACAGATTGAAGCTTATTTGTCTTTGCTTTCTTTAATTTTCTTGAGTTTTTTGTCTATGTTTTATTTCAAAACATGACGATTATGGATATGTTTTGCATGACTATACATGTATAACTTTTATTGAATTTTTTGCCTTCTCAAGGGGGGGTGGAGAGGGAAAAAGGAGAGAATTAGGAACTCAGAGTTTTAAAAATGAAAGATAAAAATTATTTTACATGTAACTGGGGGAAAATAAAATGCTAAATGAAACATCAAAAAAATAAGAAAAAATGTTCCTGGACAGAATGCTGGGACATACTTACAATTAGTGACTGATAAAATAAACAAAGGAGACTGAATAGGAAAGGCAAGAATTTGATACAGGAAGGAAGATAATTAGGAGAGAGTAACATAATAAAACCATAAAAGAGAGAATATCATGAAGGGGAGGTTAGTGAATAATGTCAGTTGGTACAAAGAGGTAAAAAAAAATGATGAGGACTAAGATGAGGACTAAGAGTCCTTTGGCTTTGCCAAGTAAAGGAAGACTGATAATTTTCAACAAAGTAATATCTATTGTGTTATGATTTCAGAAGCCAGATTACAAGAGTATAAAATGCAAGTTAGAGGACAAGAAAAGAACCCAAGATTACAGACATCTTTTCCCCCCCAGGTATTTGGTAATGAAAGGAGAGGGAAAATAGTATGATAAATTGAGGAGATGGAAAAAACAAGTGGAAAGTTTTGTTTTTTATCATTATTGGTTTTTTTTACCTTTAAGAATGGTAGAGATATGAGTTGTTGTTTTAATAACAGAAAGTAGCCAATAAATAGGGAAAAATTGAAAATTAAAGTAAAGGGCAATAACTGTGAGACCAATCTGCCTGGTGAGTCAGAAATTGATTGAGTCAAACATAGAAGTCGAGGGGAAGGATCACTTTTCCATTAAAACTGAAGTCAAGAAGGCAACATAGATAATGCAGAATACAAAATAAGAGAGCACTTATAGAATTGGTTACCATCAAAAAGAAACATGATCAGAAAAAGAGGCAGACAGGTCATGTGGTGAGAGTGAATAATCAATCTTCTGTTCCCTTGTTATTCTTAAAATGTTGAGATTTGAAGGAAGACTTCAAATTACATATTACAATATTACATAGATGGTTTATAGATGATTTTAGGGCATATGAACATTACAACAAATTATATTGATGGGTTATAATATTCATTGATGGAGGGAGTAGCTACATCAATGAGAACACAGACTGATTGAAATATCAAAGTGTTTTTATTAAAATATCCTGAGGAAGTAAGTCAGAATAAACTTTTCACACAAGAAATAATTATTGAACCTAAAAGTTAATGTTTCATTGAGAGAATCCTTAATTTCTTAAACTTTCAATTAAAAAATCCTACATACTTTCAAGTCAAATCCTCATAATTCTCAGTAAAGACCCCCTTTCCGTCAATAACGCTAAGCTGCTACTTACTCTTAGTTAGCAAACTCTAAATTAATTATTTTGCAACATTCACATCTCTTCCATCAAGGAAGTAAACATTCATTGCATGTAGGCCAAGTTCCAGGCACTGTTGATCTCTGCTATCATATTATTTTGGTAATTTTAATACCACATTCCATTCATTAAACAAAATCCATTAACTAGAAAATTTGTAATTTTTCACTCACAATAACAGCAAAAATCTATTCAGAGATAGAAAACCAATAGCCTCAATATTCTATTCTCAGAAGAAGTAATAGAGTTGGCAAATGATCACTGGAAAATTCTACTATTTGAGGCTCTTCCTCCTCACATGAGGAACTGCTATTTGATTTAACAGAGCCATAAATAGCAGAGAGCAAACAGAACTTTGCCCCATGGTTCCAACATTCCAGGACATGTAATTTCTCCTACAATGTACTTGTTCAATGCATCTCAGCTTGCATTGGCCATAACATAATACAAGTACATTTTCTCCTCAAGGTGACCACTGTCATCACAATTCACTATGCAATCCTCTAAAGGCCCAAGTTATTGTAGGAACCAAATACTACCACCAAAGCACCCCTGTCACAAGATCCAATCACTGTAGCCCTTTCAGACCTGCCTCCAATTCCACCAACCTTTGAGGAAGTGAAGATTGGATTACTGGCTCCCTAACCCATCAAGAAGCATTTATAATGTATATATTATGTACCAGGCACTGACCTAAGCAGTGGGAATACCAAGAAAGGTAAAAATAGTCTCTATTGCAAAGGAGATCACATTTTAATGGGAAAAGGGGAGCAATATGCAAATAACTAAATACCTATAAGATATATACAATATGTAAACTTAGAGGGAAGGGACTAATTACTAGTCAATAAACATTTATTAAGTACCTTCTATATGACAAGCCCTGTGTGATTGGGTGGTACAAATAAGAAAAAAAATTCCTCAAGGAATTTACAATCTAACAAGAAAACTCAATACACAAAAAGGAGCTGTAATGGAGAAGGGGTGCTAGAGAGTACCCAGTTTAGGGAATTGAAACCAAACAGAATATCTGGTGGGAAATGAAGGAAGGACTAGTACTGAGGAGGAGGGGTTACCAGGGCATGCCTCCTGGAGACAGCAGCATTTGAACTAATTCTTTAACTGAGAAAAATAGGTGTCTGAAATGAGGAAGGGCTGTATTTTAGGTAGAGACAAAAGGACAGAAAAAGACTGAAATTGATCCCAAAAGATTAAATAAATTGAATATCCTTTGACCTAGTGATAGTTGCTCACTGATACTGATTCTCAGTCTTCACCACAAAGAGAACAGAGAAAGAGTTAAATTAATTTGATGTTTATTTGTTTGTTTTTCCCAACATTGGGTGGACAAGAGACAAAATAAATTCCTGTTGACTTAAAAAAAAATGAAATTTAGAAGTAATTGATAAAATAGAAATTGAAAGTGTTGAGTATGAAACCTTTCACTAGCAGTTTAGTTAAGACTGTTCCCACAATCAGGCTATCTTGTATGTTGCCACCACTTGCTATACTTCACTCCATTTTTCATGCAACTATTTTTTTCCCCTCTCAGGTAGAAATATTCCTATATACAATTTAATGATTCAGGTGGTACTGGACAACATATTACAATGTTATCTTTGCAAACTGTGTGATTACTGGAATTAGATGTATAAATGATTTTTTCTTGCGTAGTAGGAATTTTTTGTGTGTTGATTGGGCATTGATGGTACAGTTTCAGTTTTGTTTTGTTTTTTCCAATGTGATATTAAAGGAGGCTTTTTCACTTCTCCCAATCATTCTACCACTTTGATGATTACTGATATATAAATTGATTTTTTTTCAATAAACAAAGATTTATCTTCTCTCTCTCCTATTCCATCTATTCCCCACTGGGAGAGATAACAAAAGAAAACTCTCATAAGAAATATTCCTAGTAAAGCTAAACATCGTGGCATAATGGCCATGACCAAAGACATGACTTTTTAATACAGTTTAATGTCCCCACATAGAAATGATGTAAAGGGACCCTCCTGCTCAAAAACTTTATCTCAGCATTATTTTCGATAGAAATTTAGCCAGTGAGGGGGCAGAGCCAAGATGGCACAGTAAAAGCAGTGACTTGCTTGAGCTCTCCCCCAAACCCTCCCAAATACCTGTAAAAATAGTTCTGAACAAGTTCTAGAGCAGAGGAACACACAAAAAGACAGAGCGAAACAAATTTCCAGCCCAAGACAACCTGGATTGCTGATTGAAAAAGTGTGTTGTACCAGGCTGGGAGAAGTACACAGTTCAATGTGGGCACACAGGCAAAGCCTGGACCTCAGCAAACTTGGAACAGACCTCAGGAGATTGAATCAAGGGGAGCTATGGTGGTTTCCAGACTTCCCAACCCACAAACACCAAAGACAACTTAGAAGGTCAGTAGGAAAGGTCTGTTGGACAATGGTGAGAGGGGAACATGTCTGGCCACAGTCGTGGCACAACCCAGGGACAACTGCTGCTTCCAGAGCTCTTGGATCACAGACTGAGGGGGAAATCGAGTGGCTGATCAGAGGGGGATTTCAGGAATGCATTTCCTGTTGCTGAGGCAGGATTCTCTTGCTTTACCTGTGCTTGGATCTGGGTCACAGTTCTGGGTGGCGGTCATGGGGTGAGGAGGAGTACTGGAGCTTATAGTGGTGGTGGAGAGGAAGTCCTCCTCACAGTTCCAAGGCAGAAAAGAGTGTTTGTGGTCACTCATAGACCAGAACACAGGTCAGGAAAAGAATAAACACCTCACCCCTTATCATACCACCTTGGAAAAACTGAACATTTACAGGTCCCTAGAAGTATCTCAGAAAACAGCTGCTCAAAGCCCCTGAAGTTTGGGACAATACATTCTCCACACTGGAAGCAGACCCCTACATTAACAAAGAGTTTAAAACTCAAGTAATTGGCTGGGATCATGAATAAACAAACATCCAAGAAACATCAGACCACACAATCTTACTTTGGTGACAAAGAAGATCAAAACATACAACCAGAAGGAGACAACAAAGTCAAAGTTCATACATCCAAAGCCTCCAAGAAAAATAGAATCAGTCCCAGGTCATGGAAGAACTCAAAAAGGATTTTGAGAAGCAAGTAAGAGAAGTAGAGGAAAAACTGGGAAGAGAAATGAGAGTGATGCAAGAAAATCATGAAAAACTAGTCAACAGCTTGTTAAAGAAGACCCAAAAATTACTGAAGTAAATAACACCTTAAAAATAGCCTAATCCAAATGACAAAAGAGGTCCAAAAAGCCAATGAGGAGAAGAATGCCATAAAAAGCAGAATTGTTCAAATGGAAAAGGAAGCCCAAAACCTCACTGAAGAAAATACTTCCTTAAAAATTAGAAAGGAGTAAATAGAAGCTAATGACTTTATGAGAAATCAAGAAATTGGAAAACAAAACCAAAAGAAAATGAAAAAATAGAAGACAATGTGAAATATCTCATTTGGCAAAACAACTGACCTGGAAAATAGATCTGGGAGAGATAATTTAAAATTTATTGGACTACCTGAAAGCCATGATTAAAAAAAAGAGCTTAGACATCATCTTTCAAGAAATTATCAAGGAAAACTGCCCTGATATTCTAGAACCAGAGGGTAAAATAAAAGTGGAAAGAATCCAGCGATCACTTCCTGAAAGAGATCCCCAAAGGAAAACTCCTAGGAATATTGTAGCCAAATTCCAGAGTTCCCAGGTCAAGGAGAAAATATTGCAAGCAGCCAGAAAGAAATAATTCAAGTATTGTGGAAACACAATCAGGATAATACAAGATTTAGCAGCTTCTACATTAAGGGGCCTGAGGACTTAGAATATAATATTCCAGAGGTCAAAGAGGATAAGATTACAACCAAGAATCAAATACCTAGCAAAACTAAGTAAAATCCTTCAGGGGAAAAAATGGACATTCAGTGAAATAGAGGATTTTCAAGCATTCTTGATGAAAAGACCAGAGCTGAATAGAAAATTTGACTTCCAATTACAAGACTCAAGTGAAACATGAAGAGGTAAACAGCAAAGAGAAATCATAAGGGACTTATTAGAGTTGAACTGTTTACATTCCTGGAAAGAAGATATTTGTAACTCATGAGACCTCTCTCAGTATTAGGGTAGTTGGAGGAAAAAAATATAGATAGATAGATAGATAGAGGACACAGGGTGAGTTGAAGATGAAGGGGCAATATCTGGAGAATAAAATTAAGGGGTGAGAGAGAATTATACTGGGAGGAGGAGAGAGAGGGAAAGGTAGAATGGGTTAAATTATCTAAGATAAAATAGACAAGAAAAAGCTTTTACAGTGGAAGGTAAATGGGGCAAGGTGAGAGGGAATGAGTGACTCTTATTCTCATTGGATTTGGCTTAAAGAGGGAAAAACATACACACTCAATTGGGTATGGAAATCTATCTTACCCTACAGGAAAATAGGGGCAAAGGGGATAAGAGAGCAGGAGGATGATAGTAGGGAGGTCAGATTGGGGGAGGAGGTAATCAGAAGCAAACACTTCTGAGGAGGAATAGGGTTAAAAGAGATAATAGAATGGGGGGGTGCAATAGGATGAAGGGAAATAGTTACTTTTTTTTTTTTGGCTAGACAATTGGGTTAAGTGATTTGCCCAAGATCACACAGCTATTAAGTGTTAAGTGCGTGAGCCCGGATTTCAACTCAGGTTCTCCTGACACTAGGGCTGGTACTCTATCCACTGTGTCACCTAGCTGCTCCAAGTTACTTTTTCACAGCATGACTACTGTGGAATTTTTTTGCGTGGATACACTTGTATAACCTGTATCGAGTTGCTTGTCTTCTCAATGAGGGTGGGTGAGGAGTGAGGAAGGGAGAAAATTTGTTACCTAAAGTTTTAAAAACAAGTGTTAAAAATTGTTTTCACATGCAACTGGGAACTAAGATATACAGGTAATGGGGTATATAAATTTATCCTGCCCTACAAGAAAGAGAAGGGTGGGGTGATAGAAGGGTGGATAGATTAGGGGAAGGGGTATTCAGAATGCATGCCATCTTGGGGTAGGGATAGGGGCGAGATGGGAAGAAAATTTGGAACTCAAAATCTTGTAGAAGTGATGTTGAAAACTAAAAATTAATAAACTACAAGAGAAAAAAGGAATTTAGCTATTTTATGGTAAAAAATATTGCCACTTTTATCTTAGGAAACATTATTAAGGAGTAGATAGATTGATACATTGATAGATACAGATATATTCATAAATCACACATACACAAATATACATATGGGTACATACTCATATATCTCAAAGAATTCATTTAGCAAAGGAAAGTTGGTTATACTCTCCTAAAGAAAATATTTAAAATAATGATTGGAGTTAAGCAAACCAAGTAACAGCATTAATCACTATCCTTTAATTTTTGAATTGTTTCAAATTCTCTCTTTTGTTTAGAATAAATTAAATAATACCATAAGGCAATACACCCTAATGAATGAAGTGTTATACTTGGAGGAAGAAAGGCTAAAGTTCAATTTAGCCCCAGTCCCTTTATAATTAAGTCTATAAGCTTGGGAAGGCCTTGCCAGTTTCTTAACCTTCAAAGCAGGCAGGCAGAAAGAGTATTTGTTTAAAGGAATTCAATAGGCTTCCAGCTTAAAGAGAGAAGATGGAAGAGGCCAATCCTATTTTGTGTTGCAGAAGTAAAAGACTCTGGGAAAATATAAAAGGTGCTGATATTCTCCAACATTTTCTTTGGCATTATGACCTTAGGAAAGTAGCTTCACTTCTCTATGTCTCATATAACTTTCAGTAAAATTAGTTAATTAGATTAAATGATCTCCAAAGACAAGTCTACCTTTAAATTCTCCTTTCTTATGATCTATAATCATTATTCCCTTTTCCCCAGTTTTTATGGCAACATCTAATGAATAACTGTATAGATTGGATTTTTTTCCTTTTATTTCTTACTCTAAATATAAAATAGTCAAGAAAATTCAACAAAAATTTAAAAGATAAAATTAGATCTTTTTGTCAAAAGAATAAAAGTCTGATAAACAGAAAACAAAAGTAACTTCCAAGATGTCCAAAGGTCCCCTGAGGAGCTCATTTTGGATTTGACCCTGTTTAAACCCTAACGAATTTCTATGACAGTAAGAGTTTTGAGGGACTGATTATATATTTTAACAATATGTCCTTGACATGGGAGTCTTTGCCCTTCTATCTTCTCAAGCTTCCAAGAACAAATCTAGAGTCAGAGAATGAGAGGCAGAGGAAGTTAGAGAAGATGAGAAGCATTGTATAAAAATAACCAATCATCTGCCTAGGATTTTTAGTAGGGATATTAAAAGTGATGGGTAGGTAAATCTCCACAGTAGCCCTATACTAGTACTCCAAGAGGCCTTCACTTGGGTTTGATAATTCGTGGCCAATGACTCTCAACTAATACTATTGTTATGGAACACCATGTCCCTGAATCACAGATGTCACAAAAAGGACTAGGAACTGTAATGTTCTTACCTAAATCATATTTCAACAGCATTTCAGTTATCAGGATCAAGGGGCTTGTAACATCATTGCTTATTTGAATGTAACTCCTTTGCCAAAGCCTAACTGTATGGGACTCTCTTCTTATTAATGAAAATGAAGGTCCTGTATGACAGCTAAGACAGAAATGGTGAGAGGTAAGAGAGCTCAAGCTTTTGTCAGTCCACTGTGAGGCCCCGCTGGGGACATATCAAACTTAGCTTCCTGTTCCTGACCTTCTTCAAACATTTGTTGTGGATATTAATTATTGTATAATCGTGAGTGTCCTCTTTTGGGACTCTCCAAGTAAGAGTCTTCTTCAAGCATGGCATGGAATAGGCTTCCAGCTTAAAGAGAGAAGATGGAAGAGGCCAATCCTATTTTGTGTTGCAGAAGTAAAAGACTCTGGGAAAATATAAAAGGTGCTGATATTCTCCAACATTTTCTTTTTCCATCTTGCTACATTAGAATTCAGGGAATTTCCCCTTGGATGAGATACAGGCCAATCACTTTTGGTTGAAATTAGTAATGTTGCTTCCAATCAGATCTCTTTCAATCTGTATTTTTGGCATATATTCTCCAATGTATAACTTTTTTGTTTCTATTATGCTATTCTCTATATGTATCCTCCGTGGAAGTGGTATTTGGTGGGAAAGATGTCAAAGACTTGAATATAGAGCTTGGGGTCCCCCTTCCCACAAAATTGACAAAGCAATCTGAAGATATATATACATATATATATATGTGTTTGTGTGTGTGTATATATGTGTATACATATATGTATATGTACATAATCTGATCAATTCCTTAGATTAACAATGTTTAAGGGATCATATAGATAAATTTCTAGTCTGATATCCCCTCTCTGTGAGATGAGCACATGCCCTCTGGCTCCAACATCGTACTTCCTCTCCTAACAGGAATTGAAGTAAACCCTTGGAGAAGAATGGGGGCAAAAGAGACTAGAGATGTCTGTACTGTCTTCCTTTGAGACACAGGAGGACAGCCCCTTACCATAGGGAGACCTTCATAGACATGTCGAATTCTCTCCATTCTGTCATATATATTTTAGTTTTCTTTACATAATAGTATATAACATATGACATATTTTGAACATTATTAGAAACTGATCACTACCTCCTAATCTGTATTAATGTGTATCAGTAATTTTATATATCATTTCCTTCAGTGTTATGAATATTTAAAACTTTATTTCCCTGGAAAACACAGGATCCTTAGGTTTTGGATTTTGGGGGGGCAAGGTTGTTTTTCTGTTTATAGTGTCACAAGATTGGTTTGGTATGGATAGAATCTGTGGGTTCTTTTTTCCTAACATAATACATACAGAAACCTTTACTATTGACTGCTTACAATGTAAATTCAGAAGAATCTGATTTCAGCTACATGTTAGTTATGGGGTACAAAAGAAAACCTAAAACTGTTTTTTTTGATGAGTACAGTGAGCCCCTTTCTGAGATAAGCAAAATGCCAGCTTCTCAGAAACTGTTTTAAAGTAGCACAGAAGTTAGGGGAAAGAAAGAATACTATTTGTCCAAAATAGTCAACTTAATTATCTCAGGCTAATTAGAAGGGAATAAATGGGACAAAAGATCCCCACCCAAATTTGAATTAGAGTCTTGACAAGAATTGCAAAAAGGAAAGTTGCTTTATTGGCTTTCTCGAGAAAGGACACCCCGCTGTCGCCCAAAATGGCGTCAGCCAGAGAGTTCAAGAGTGCTTTGTTCAAAATAGGTTTATATAGATCCTAGCACCATAGCCCACCCTAACCCCCTCCCTTTGGCCCATTGGCTGAGCCTCAGGGGCACAATCTATTTGGGTAAATCTTCCCCAGCAAGGAAGAGAACAAAGGAGTACAGTAACTACAACAGGTTCCCCTTTTGGGGCCTTATGACTTCAGTCTACTACCCAAGGTCATGTAGCTGGAAGATGAGATAAACAGAACACACTATAGCTCAAGAATTTCTGCTTATACAACTAAAGAAATGAAAAAAGGGGGATCATGTCCTGAGGGGTCTTCACTGATACTGGTACCCACATACCACTCAGGAAGATAGACATTTGGCAAGTGTCTAAGATCCAGGATGACTTTTCTGAATGGAAGGAAGCTTGCCTTTGTGTGTATGTTCCAGTGTGGACATGCATCCCTGTTTGAAGTCCTGTCCTTTGCTAGAAAGGACATCTAAGTTATTAAGTCAGGCCTAGCTTCCCACCACACCTCTCCCCAGTAGCTGAGCAGTGGACAGAGTACCTTATGTAGTGATTTCAAAAACAACCTTGATAACTTCAGTGCAAATGATGTCACCACCATGATTCTGGATAAATTAAGATGAACTCTGCTTTTGGTCCGTTAATAAAGACAAGATCTTTTGAGAGCTTCTTCCTTTTCTTCCATTGCCGTTTGAGCTGGGTTTGCTAGCACTAACGATAATGCTGCAGGTAAATTAGTTTTTGTAGATGAAACTTTTCTCTGCAGAGGAAACATTCCATCTTGGTGTTACACCACTCAGTGATACACTCCCAGCAGAAGAGATGGCCACACGGCATAACCATGGCCCAAAGGTGCTGCTCCAGGCACAGGTTACACAGGAAGCCCCTGCCCACAGCTTTCTCTCTCATTCACTTTGCCTTAGAGGTGGGAGACTGCGACGGGGCTTCCATTCCTTCCGTGCCCGCTGCCTCCGACTGAAGCCGTAGGTCTGGACGCCAATTGAGAGCAGGAGGAGCAGCAAGGACACCATCCCCTGAATCTCGTAGCCCCAACAAACACTGTAGTCATCTCCGGGGAAGTGACGCATGCGGAGATACTCAATACCCGTGAGCCTTTTGGCCAGGTGGTAGAAGATTCCATCGATGTAGAACATAGGAACATGCAGCTGGTGGAGGCAGGTGATGTTTTGCTTCAGAATGTACACCATGCCCACGAGCGTTTTCTTCTGTGGCTCGGTTAGATGGCGAACATGTCTGTGAAGCCTCCGCTGCATCGCCGACCTCTCGGGCACTAGGCACCAGACTTCTGCAGGTGCCTGGCACTCTCGACTTCTGCCTGCAGCTCATGCTGGAGATGGACTAAAGCCTTATCCAGCACTTCGGGCACGAGAGTGTGGAAAGAGATAAGTGCGGCTCGGCAAAGCCAGGAAGGGACTTTTCTCTTGAATGGGTCCACCTGGATGATGTTAGTGCATTCTTCCCAAGAGTCTGCTACCCTGAAAACTGGTGAGGGTGAAGTACGCCATATCTGACAGCAGTTCATTTTCCTTCCTACACTCTAGTCATTTCTTAGCACCTGCCAGGATGTGCAGGGCTGCTCTGGCTGCTCTCTGGCGGTTGCCCTGGTAATGCTCATCCTTCTGCACCGTGCGGATCACTTCCAGCTGATTGGCAGGCACCAGGTTAGTGACAACAAGCCTAACGGTCTCTTTGCTCCAGGCACGACCCCTCAGCTCCCAAAAGGTGTGGGTTCTTTAGATGTTGCCATTTGTTGCTTCTTTTCCTTATTTTTTTTTCACATACATACTTTTTAAGTTCTGCATCTGTCATCTACCTTTCTGGAACATTTACTAGTTAGGACATATCCTCCACCATGTGTTCTATTGTGTTAAAATTTATATATCACTTTAAAGCTTGCAAAGTTCTTTATATTATCTCATTGATCCTCATAGCAACCTTTTGACATAGGTTGTATTATCTGTATTGTACATTTTATCTCCCAACAAGTCAACAATTTAATAAACAAAAAAAAAAAAAATCATGTAAGTGAAAATAGTAAAAGAAAAAGGTAGAAATTCTGTAAACATAATGTAAAGTACCTTTATTTTTAAGTTGATATGTTGGAAAATATTCTTTAGATGGTTTAGAGTCACTGAAGGTATTTTTAACTAAGGAGGGAGATTATTAGAGCTGAGTTTTGGGAAGATTTATCTGGAAATACTATGTTGGATGTAGCCAAGCCTGGGAATTAATTATGTTGTTATTGCTGTATGATAGGTTAAAGATACTGAGTGCTTGAATTAAAATTCATACAACACAAAGAAAAAAAGAGGAAACTAGAGGCAGAATTTATAGAAATCAGCAAGTTACTAGTTCTAGGAGTGAAGAAAGGAAAGATGACTCTAAGCCATTGCCTCAGGATGTTTGGAAAAGAAAGAGGAGCAAGCATTGGTTGAGTGAGGAGGGACATTATGATTTTTTAAGACATGTTGAGCTTGAAAAAAAATAATGCAAGTTAGGGTGGATTTATATTGTATTCATTGGAAATGTTGGAGTTGGATTTAAAAGGAAAAGTCTGGATTGAAGACTGAATAAAGGTTGAAACCATTGAGGATAGATGCATTTGTCGAGAAGAGGGAGAAAGAGAGAGAGAGAGTTCTGTGAACAACCTTAGGAAATGCTTACATTAAGTAGAAACAAGTAGGAAGAAGGGGGAATTTCTTTTTTTTAAAGGGCCCTAGAAGAAATTTTAAAAAGAGAGAGAGAGAGAGAGAGAGAGAGAGAGAGAGAGAGAGAGAGAGAGGGTAGAAGATTTAGTGTTTTGTAATGTCACAGAAAAAAAAAAGAGAAATTTCAGTTAGCAAAGATTGATCATGAGAAACGGAAACATTCATTTGGATTTGTGATTAAAAGATCACTAGTGATTTTCAGAAAATAAAACAGGCTCATTTGAATGATTAACACAGAAGCCAGATTCAGGAAAGAATAATTGAAAGTATAGTGAACACATTGTCTGTATATGTAATGGATTGTAACAGTAAACCTTTTTGGTTTTTTCCAGCAGTCCTTATCACAAAAGTGATCTGGTTAACTAAGGTTCAAGGGTAAAAGAGTAGAATTTAAAGTGTATAATGTACACAAACACATGTATACATACATGTATACATATGTATATGTATGTGTGTATATGTATAGATGAATACATCTATACATATATATGCATATATGTACATACATATACCAATGTATATTTATATGTGCATGTGTATATATATGTATATATGTATGTGTAGGTACATACATATACACATATATAATTGAAATGTCTAAACATAAAGCAGAGACAATGTAGGGAGATTTCATAGTTTGAGATCTTGCTTTGATGAATGATTCTAGAGATATTGATGAAGTCTATAATATATCTAGGCTAAAGTGGAATGAAGATGGATGTGAGCAGAAATGAAGAATGGAGGAATTGTGAGGACAGATTTTTAAGGTTAACAAACTAGATATTGGCATTGGGGTTGAGGGGAGTGATCCATTGCCTTTTTCTCTAACTGTATAGCTCAAAATTTAAACAATCCTTTAGCTTCATTAAGAAGGCATAGGTAGTGTATAGGGCATGCACTTGCTCTTAATACAACTCAGAGGAGTAGCCGAATGTAGTGAAGAGCCTTAAATTTGGATTACTTATCTAGCAGAAGAAAACACTTGGGCAGTGGGTGGTATGGAAAAGAACTGTCTTCAAGTACCTGCAGGACTTTCAAGAGGAAAAGAGATTATAGATTCATCCCAATTGGCCACAGAAGATAGAACTAGGAATTATAGGCATAGTTTGAAGAAAGAAATGTCCAGGGAAAAATTAGTCAATATTTTCTAAAAAAGCTAGACATGTTTAAAAATTGGAATTGACTGCAATGGGAAGAAAGTTTATCATCTATAAAATTTTCAAGTAGAGATACTTGTGAATTTTTAGAGGAGATCTTTGTAATGGTATTTCTTCATTTAGTTCACCTTTGAGGTCCCTTCCAACTGGAAGTCTATGTGGGTAAAAGGATACATGATCATAAAACCTATATCAATATAATTGTTCATTTCTAATTTTAAAATGAAAGAATTTATACCCTAAGAAGATGGAAAATAAAAGTTTCCTACATTCAATATATTCATACTAGCATTTTTTTTTATAATTGCAAAAAGTAAATTGAAACCAAGCAGATTCCTTTGTAATGGAAAAATGGCTAAACAAATTGTAGTACCTGAATGTAAGGAGATATTACTGAGGTATAAGAACCAATGAAAATGAAGTTTTCAGAGAAACAGGAGAAAACATGAAATTTCTACTATGGATAGGAAATACTATACATATTATCAGGCATGTCCTGTTTGTTTGCTACTCTTGCTGTGCTTTTTTCCCCTCTTTCTTTTAAAAATTTTAGTTAAAAAGAATAATTGGGGAAGGCTGTATATGTATGTGTGCATACAAGCAGACATGTATATACATACATGTATGCACATATGTATATATGAAAACATGCATGTGTATACACACTTGCACTAGAAATTAATCTGATATAGAAAGAACAAATGGGAAAAAAACTTAGAATGACTTTTTAAAACTATAGCTAATATAGCTGCAAAAAAATTACTACTTCCTCTTTAAAACCAATCACTTTTCCAGCAAGTAAGAGCATGCCTTGAATTTTAATCATTTTATAGTCATTCTGTGTATTTTAAAGTGGCCGTATTAAGCTTCATTTGAGAGAGGCGACTTTATAGTTTTCACTATTATCTATATTTGAATACAAGTAAAATCTTTTTTTGCAATGAAAACAATACTAAGCAGCAGGCATAATGGAAAAAGAAAATTTACATGCAATCATGAATAGATGAAAAAAGCATTTAAGAGCCTACTAAGTGACAGGTACTGCGGCACACCATGGGGATATAAATACAAAATATGACATTCTCTGATCTCAACACCTTACAGGAATGTTGCACAGGTAATGTAATTTTGGATTTTGGAGTAACAGGAATGGCAGCTGGAGATATAGTGTATGCAATTGGGAGTTGTTTTCCAATAGTAATAGTAGTATTGATTCGATTACTGTTCTTAGGGAAGGAAGTAGAAATGGGGGGTTACAATGGTGGGATGTTCCAGGATGAATGGATAGATGGGCTATGGAGCATTGTCCAGAACTGGCTAGAAATAGTGGACTGGTTAAGTTTGTACTCATTCAGTCACCAATTTTGACAACTTAGTTCCAGGGTATAGTTCCAGAGTTTAAGGAATATCCAATTAATAAGGTTACATCTATTAAAAAATAACTTTATTCCTTAGACTTCACAAAGTATTATCTTCTAAATGTGAATTGAATCTAAATTATTATGGAGAATTGAATATCTTCATTTTTCTTCTTTGCTTTAACAACACTGGCTTCAATCCATTATCTTTAGAAAAGTCCTTACATTAGGTAATGAGCTAATTGAATACCTTTAGGCACCACAAGTGTTTTATACTTCATTTCAGCTATAAAGTTAACCCTTCTTTTAAGCCTCAGAAATCTTAATATTGCGGTAGCTTCATTCATCAGTAAAAATCACTTAGCACCTATACAAATATTGAAACGGGTTATCATGATAATTATTTTGGCCTGATATTCTGCCTTCAGAACACACCCATTACTGAAACTATTGTTGGTTTTCAATGTGGGACTGTAAAACACACATGCCCATTAAAAGAACAATTCTAATATCTCAGCAAGATTGAAAATAAACTAGCTCTACAGCATTTGAAGTTTTGTCAAATAGTGAAAATTGAGCTATAGGTTAGCCATGATCTTGACCTCATTTTGTAAGGTGTACATTATTTTGTAATTTCTACAGCAACTCCATTTGTTAGTTGCTCATGAAGCCCTTTGAGGTATCACATACAATGAGCATTCTTTCCAAAAATTCTATGATGAGTCGAAAAGCACAGGGCCTTGGAATATGTAAAGGTCAGAAATGAAATAGGTTTTAGTGACCTTGATGTGACTAATATCAATAGTCTTATATAACACAAGAAAATAACGAGCAGAACTATTTTGCTAGAATAAGCAGTTTTGCTGTTGATGTGAACTAATAGGCTCTAGCCTTGGTCACAGTCAGTTAGAAAACTCCCTTGCTCTTATATTGTCAGCATTATATGGGCCTACAGTAAATTGTTAAACCTTAAAATTCATCAAATATTTTCATAAAGTTTTATAGTAAAATGTTTTATATAAAATAAAATACAAAGAACATCTTTCAGCTCTCCTTAAGTTTACACATATCACATTTAACTGTATCTGTTTTTTAGCCCTAAAATATCTTTATATCTTTGTCTTAACCTTTCATGTCTCATTTTTTAAATTTTAGTCAATCATTAGCCAAATAATAAAGGAATACTATGTAAAAAAAATGAAATATTTGCTCTAAGACCTGAGATGTAGAAAAAAGCTCAGACCTTATTTCATATGAATCCCAATTAAACAGAATTCCCTTGCATAGCATCCCAGAAAGGTGTCCAGCCATTCCACACTTGGAATCTCCAATTATGGTAAGCTAACTAGTTCTCTAGGAAATCCTTTCCTTATTTGAAAAATAATGTAATATCAAGTTTTATAGCATTAGGTTTCAGAAGAGAGATTAGGGCTGCATATACAAATCAGAGGATGATCTGCACAAATACAGTAATTGAATTCATAGGAACTAATAACGTCATGAGAAGAGAGGCCAACACAAAACCTTCACTGTATTCTTATATTTAATGAGTAGAAGGATGTTAATTTGCCTGTAAAAGGAAATAAAATAAAATAATTTAAGAGAAACTAAAAGAAACAGTTGCACAGGTAAGATAATCAAGAGAGATCAGATGTCAAGATGTCCTGGACTAAGTGTCCAGGAAGTGAGGCTGTTCATCAACATGTCAAAACCTTCATAGAAGTAAAACAGGATGAGAACTGGGAAAAGACCTTTGGATTTAGCAGTGAGGAAATCATTAGTAACATTAGTAAAAGCTGAATCAGTTGATTGTTTAGTCAGAAGACTGATTGCAAGAGTCTATGGTATGAAGAAATGAAGACAGCAAGCATAGACAACTATTTCAAGAGTTTTGCTACAAAATAAAGAAGATATATAGGATAAGAGCTCAGAGAATGGCACAGTCACATGATGGTTTGGTTTAGTTTGGTTTTAAGGATGGATGGAGAGAGAGAGAGAGAGAGAGAGAGAGAGAGACAGAGAGAGACAGAGAGAGACAGAGAGAGACAGAGAGAGATCATGGAGGATAGTATGGTATCAAGAGCACAAATATATGGGTTACCCTTGAAAAGGAGAAAACCATTTGATCACCAGAGCTTGAACAAAGGTGAGTGATGATGAAGAGGATGTGAAGGTATACAGTTGGGGAAAAGAGGGAAATCACAAGGGATGATCTTTTAAAAACGTTTTTGGGTTTTTTTTTTTCTCAGAAGAGAAAGAAGCAAGTTCCTTTGCTTAGGTGAGCACACAAGAGTGGATTCAAGAAGTCTAAGGAAAGAATTTGGAATAGCTTTGTGTAAAAAAGAAAAAAATTAAGAAGGAAAAGTCAGGAGAGTAAATTACTGAACTTGTGCCAAGGTCTTCCCTCATAGAGGACAGAAACTGGATGCACTCCGTTTGGCATCCGCTGCCATGCTTCACAGAATGAGGTTCCCACATTGGGTACCCTCTTATATTCTATTTCAATTATTCGGATACCCTTTATTCAAAAGATAGAATTGACTGCCATAGGAGGAAGGAAGTTTGTCATCAGTAATGTTTATATTATTAACAAAGTTTACAATCAATAATCATATCCTCCCACATGGTTTTCCTGCTTTCTTTTGTGAGTTCTCTCCAACCCTTTAGATTTTTAAGCTCCTTGACAAAATAGGACCTTTCTTTCTTTTTTAATTGTATCCTCAACACTGAGCACAGTGCCTGGCACGTAGAAGGCACTTCATAAAGTTTTATTGGATATTGGAAGGGAATCAGCATTTATATAGCAACTACTGCATGCCAGGTATTTTTCTAAGCACTGTAAAAATTATCTCAGTTGCACCTGACAACAACTTTGTGAGGTAAGTGCTGTTATTATTATTCTCATTTTGAATTTGAGGAAACTGAGGTAGACAGAAATTAAGTTACTTAACTGATCACAGACCTAGGAAGTGTCTGAGGCATGATGTGAACTCAGGTCTTTCTGACTCCAAGCACAGGGTTCTACTCATTTCACCACATAATTGTCCTGAAGCACTGGGGACTTAGTTGAGATATGATAACATTTATTTTTAATTATCTAGTGCTTAGTACAGTTCTTGGTACACAGTACATTCTTAATAAATATTTACTTGATTGACTAATCCAGCCAACACAGTTGCATGATTTTCTCTTGGTGTATTCAGCAGCACAAGCATATAGAAAGAAAATGAGGGGAGGTAATCTAGGACTGGGTGTTGATTAATGGTGACTGGACATCAGACTAGGGAAGAAAGAATTTAATAGGAACTAATTGCATGTGCTTAAACTACTTAACCATCACACTAAGACTGAGAAATGGAAGAAATGATAATAGGTAAGAGGTAATGGTCTGGGAAAATAAACAGGAGTGGAAGGGCTTGAGGTTGAGGTAAAGATGAAGATAGGTTTTAAGAGGTAGGAAGTATAGGGAGAGATGGAAGGAAGTCATAGTACAGTAGAAGAAATTGGGAATAGGATGGCTATGGGTGATGGTTAGATTAGATCAAGGTAATGATCATCCCTTTTTCTGACTGAGGTGAAGAAGAGATATATTTACCCAGCACTTCCATAACATTTAAAAGTTTCTAAAGCATTTTATATCCAAATCACTCAGTCCTCATGACAGCCCTGTGAAATACATACTGATATTTTTTCCATTTTATTATCCTCATTTTACAAATAAAAAAAGTGAAGTGAGAGAACTTAAATGACTTGTCCAGCACCACATGCCTAGTAAGTATCTGAGGTAAGATTTGAAATTAATCTATGTGACCCTCAGTTTCCTCATCTGTAAAATGTATATAATTACAATACCTGTGTCATAGGATTGTTGTATGTATCAAATGATATTTTATATGTAAATTGCTTTGCACAAATTAAATAGTTCTGCACATATTTTCTATTAGATTAGTTAGCCCTTCAGAGCAGGTGCTCAGCAGACCCAAAGACCTAGAACCTTAGGCCTGAGATTGCTTAGCACAGCACATAGTGGCCTCTTAATTAATGCTCATTGACTGACTGTCTGAGAGGCTCCTATGGACAATGATCTGTGTTCATACTTCCTTGCCCAGTACAGGACTTCTTACCTTGTAACAAAATAATGAACCTGACCTATGTGTATCAGAGAGTTATTGTTAAAATCAGAGGAGGTGACACGCATGGATACCTTTACTAAACCCCTAAACACACTAAAGAAGTTAAAGAAGTTGTTTCTGGAAAAAAACAGTGAAGGGCAAAGATACCTCAGGAAAATCTGATAATTCAAACATTTGCATAGATTCTTCACAGGAATATTATTTTATTGTCAAGAGCCATACATTGTGTATCATGGTAAGGTTAATTATAAGATTATTTTTTAGCAATAGAATTTGGTGAAATCTATGAAATAATTGATTCAAATAGCTAATTATTCCCAATCATAATAATTTTGAATCTAGGTTGTCAAGGTATAAATATAGTGTTAATGTATAATAAGGTAGGTGTTGCTAATTAAAATTGAAATGAAAATCCAAATTAATTCCTTGAAGACTTTTCATGATCGTTTAGCATATTTTAGTGATGAAGCCATAATTAGAGATGGGAGGCATTTACATTTAAACTGTTTTCCTTGGAATCAAAAATAATTTGTCATCTACCAAAAATCAATATAAGGAACTGATAGTCAGTCTGTTGAAGGTTTGCAACAGAACTACTAAAATAAGTCTCCTCAGGCATTTCTATGTTAACTTTAAGCTTAATTCTGCCAAGGAAACACAATTTGAACCAAGTAAATAGCAAACATTAAATGTACTCCCTCCTCAACTCTGCCTGGTAGCATCATCAGCTTACTTCAGTAATTTTATCCTTCAGAACATTTATCCTGATTCCCACCCCAACCCTTGCCAGTTGCTAGTGTCCACCCTTCTAGATTTAAATTTTCATTTTCTTATCTATGTTTGTACTATCCCCTTAATTGGCTATAACTCCTTGAGGAAAGGGACTCTTCTTGTTTTGTTTCAGATAATTCCTATTATCACAATACCTGGCAAATGATAGGTACTTATTAAATGTTTATTGAATGAATGAATAATTGAATGGACTCAGTATACAAAATGAGACATCCTTGGGGATATAGCTAAAAGGAGGATTTCAGAAGGGAAAAACAAAATGAAGATGTATTAAATCATGTCAAAGGAACCAATGTGAAAAAATGACTGTACCAATGTATGTAATTTAAGTGAAAACAGTCCAGAATGATAACAAAATTTGGGTTAAATAAAATGGCTAATATCTAATATTGGTAGTAATGTATTCATGTTAAAGCATACATCCTTCCTCTCTTAACAAATGGTAAGCTTCAAAAGTGCCATGATCTAGCCATTACAATCACCAAATTAAGTAATTTTGCTTAACTACTTCTGAGAAAGTACTTTGTGGAAAGTTTATTTGGGCATTAACTGGGTGGTGTCTGTTGCGTCAAAACAAAATATATCCACAGAGGCTTAGAGGGGAAAAAAATTGCTAGTGGAAAACAAATTATTTACTATGAGATAATGTACTCTCTTCAGAAGTTCAGATAGAATAAGGAACAATTTTTTTTACTGGTTTGACTGTCCATGATAATTTTTAATAGTTTCCAGTGAAATTATTCACTGGCATATATGTGAAGATTGATATTTGGGGCAGATTAAACACTACTCACTCATTTTAGACCTTTTCATAATTAATTTACACAACATAGTGGCTAGT
The DNA here is from genome assembly GCF_900497805.2 of Vombatus ursinus. Classification (NCBI taxonomy): domain Eukaryota; kingdom Metazoa; phylum Chordata; class Mammalia; order Diprotodontia; family Vombatidae; genus Vombatus; species Vombatus ursinus. Next base: position 22,678,424 of record NW_020954720.1, on the reverse strand, counting down.
ATGTTCTCTTGAATGGACTTTGCTTTATGCTTCTATTTTCCTATTACCTTAAAATTGGATTATCTAATTCACTTTACAGTAGAATGTGCTCTAGAGAGATTATTTTCAAAAGTGTAATCAAGCCTGATTCAGCTGGCTAACAGTTCTTTGATTGCAACTGTGTGGGTCAGAAAGGGAACATCAGACTGCATATCATTGAATCTAACATTTTGCAAGCCTTTTCTAATGGAACTAAATATGTGAAATAAATCCCAGAGACTGTCACAGTTCCCTTGCACATATTAGGCACTTGATAAGTATTGAATTGAACCAAGATCATGTTATAGCTACAAGAAATTAAACAAACATAAGGTTAACAGGATTTTCTGATTTTTGACAACCTCTACTAGGTACACAGGTACCCTAGAAAATTACTTGAGCAATTTCTGTAGCAGTTGCAAACCTATGTAATAGAGTTTATTTTTGTAAGTCATAATAAGTCACTTTAAATGGTGATTCAAAAACCTCTAGAACATCAGAACTGGATAGGAATTAAGAAATTGTCTAGATCTGCCCCTACATTTTATACAAGAAGAAAAGGGGGACATTGAAGTGGCTCTTTGGAGATAGCAGGGCTTCCCAACTGTGCAAAAAGGCCTAGAAACCAGTTTTATTGACTCCCTCAATTCAACTGAAATTAATTAAATTCAATTTAATCAAACTGACAGGCATTTATTAAGTGCTTACTGATTAGAGGGCTCTGTCAGATATTAGGGATACCAAGACAAAACAAATAAAAGATGAATTTCAAGACTTGTGTTTCTTCCTTGTAATTTAGAATACCTTTCAGGAGGAATAGAAACAATAGAACTGTTTGGCCTGAAAAGATCCACTGGAGGCTTATGAGCTCTAAGCCATTTTGTATTAGTGCACTTAGAAGGCTGAGGATTTCCTAAAGTAAGAGTTTCCAATGACTCTTCACTATCACCACAAGCTTCCCCTTATATCCCTGCAGGCTTCTTCTCCCTGCTGGCTACAATCATTGCCACTCATCTACTTCCAGATATCCCTACTTTAGTCTAAAGATTGTTGAAAAGGCCAAAGGTTGACTTCTCTCATCTTCATACTTGTTTCATGGTCAAATAATGTCACCCACCTTCCCATCTCCTAATTCTGATATATGTACCTCAGTTATAGTTCCCTACCTTTCCAAAGCAGGGACAGGAAGATTGCCTTCTCATGTCATTTCTTCGTGGCTAAACTTGGCCATGTCACAGTGTTCAATTTGAATTGGATTGCTATTGATGTCCTTTCAATTTATATTTTTGTCATTGTGTACACTGTTTTATTGGTTTTAATTACTTCATCTAGTATCATTTCACATGCCTACCCATGCACTTGTATTTCAATAGATTCAGGATGTCACTGATGTCACTGCAGCTCACTACTCTTCCATGCCTTATCATCCTATGAAATTCTTATACAAGTCTATTAGTCAAATAAACAACTATAATCTATTAAGTACCTAATACAAACTAGGCATTTTTAGATGCTGGGGGTGCAAAGACAAAAATGAAAAATTCCATGCCCTCAAGGAACTTATATTTTACCAAAGTAGACAACATTTGGCCAATATTTGAACATATAAGTATATACAAAATAAATAAGATACCTTTTTTTTGGTGAAAGACACTAGTGATGGGGTGATCTGAAAAGGCTTCATAGATTCTTTAGCTGAACTTTGAAGGAAACTAGGAATTAATTATAAGAGGCTGAATGAAGATGCATAAGTATTTATAATATCCTAAAAATTCTCCATATATGTTATATACACTGAATTAGAAGGCTAGAAGGCAGTGTTTTGTAGTAGAAAAAGAAGTGGAATTTTAGTAAGAAGAATTGCCTCTCATCTGCCTGTTTAATCTTGGGGAAATAATTTGATTTCTTTAGGTTTTCATTTCCTCATATAGAAAATGAAGTAGTTGGACTAGATTACTTCACTGAACACTTCCAGCCAAAAATCTGAACTCTTGATCTTTTTTTTCCCCAGGTCTTTTAATATTGATGAAGAGAACTTTGGGATGTCTAGCTGTCACTTTTTATTCATGATACATGACTGACTCGTGACCTCTTCAAATATGCATTTCTTGAATAACATCTTCCATGTTATGTTTCTGTGCAAGTCACTGATAATATGATGCAGTCTACTTGTTTTCACAATACATCTTTACTGCTCTTTATGTCACTTTGCCATGGGTAACCATTCTGAGATTGTGTTTCATGAATCAGAGTGATTTAGAATTCCTGGACAATCATTGACATTATAACAATAAATTATTGTATCAGGAAGAGCCTGGGATCATTAAGAATTCCATATCATTTCCCAAACACAAGCCTCCTTTTCTTTGTTAGTTTTGGATTCAACTGATTTTCTATGTGCAGTGTCTTATCAAAGATATTGATGACACAATAACCAGATTGATTTCATAGGCTAGAAAATGGGCATTATTCACAAAAGCATCTATAGCATTTGGGAGATTAATGACATAGATAATTCTACCAATGCCCATTTATAGACAGTCATATTTTAACAATTGTCTAGACACAAAGAAATGTAAATTTTTGGTGTTAGAGGGACTTTGAAGTCCAACTTCCTCATTTTGCCGATAAAGAGGTTCCCAGAAATATTAGGGGAATTAGCCAAGTTTACACAGCAAACTGCTGGTAAAGGCAAGGCTAGTAGGAATTAAGTCTAGAAATTTCCCACAAAATAGTTCTTCCTATTTAATAAGAAAATAATCATCAAAATCAATTTAGTGCTCATTCTATACATGTATTAGATTTTGTAGAGTAAAGCCATCTAGGGTTTTATTTCACTAATAGGTATATTCATATTCAGCCTTTATGACAACATTTCAGTAAGACACTTCTTGACTGAAAATAACAATCTCTTACAGGATGATATCATCTTTGCTGTTTCTGGCAAACAAAGCATGCTATCAGAGTCAATCTTTTTCTCTTGTGAAAAAGGAAATATGATTGTGATTTGCCCAGAAAGATGGCATTTAAGAGTATTGTAAGAAAATTGTTGAAATAATTTTTATCGACTATTACACATTAATTTTCCTTGCTCATTTCTTAATCCCAGAAGTCTAACTCTTTAACTTTCATAGTTTCCATTAGTGTTCCATTAGTACAAAATAATGTGAATCAAAGCTCATTATCAAGGGCATCATAAATAAAAACATAGTCATTTTATTAGGATCTGTTAATTTTAAAATTAGCCACAGAATCTGCATAGCCTCTTTATGATACTACTCCTACTCATGTTTTCAAAGTATTTTCCTAAAAGAATCATTTGACATTAGTTGGGGATTTTTTAAATTACTTGCTAAAATTAAATGATTTGTTGTTACAGCTTTGATTTAGCCATGCTTTTCTTTCCATATAATAACTGAAATTGGCAATAAAAATGCAGCTTACATTGTTCTGTGTTTGTGTATTTCAATTGTTCTACTTTTAATTTCTTCAAAGCAATGAATCATTATTTCAGGGTACTGTGTAATTTAGAAAGAGGCTATTTGGTTGAAGGGAAAAGAGGAAATTAGTTACATGATGGGAAAAAAGCTTTTTAATATTAAATTTAATTTTTCCAGAACATTTCATTGTTATGTGATGAACACTCATTAGCTACCTCTTCCCAATGAAACCAACATTTAAGATCTTTATTTCTTTGATATTGGAGAAAAATTAAAAGCAGGTGAATGATTCTCAGGGTCATAGACCAAGTTAATGGCAAAACTAAAACCTAAGCTCTTGGTTTCTGATTTAAAAAGCTACCATTTCTCCACTTAACATTCAGTTCTTTCCTCTATGAAGTGGTTTTCTTGTACATCCATCTTCCTGATTTAATGATTCTACTCTTTCTCTGTAAGAAAAATGGAAACTTATGGCTATCAATGCATTATATCTTCTAATATATACCATAAGTGAAAAAATTATGTTTGAATCCCCACAGGTCCCATAGTCATATGGCAGACTGATCATTAAATGATATTTTGAGAGAAAAACACCAGTACTAGTCGGCTAGTGTCTTTTTTCTTGCCCTTTCTTGCCATGTTCATTTCTGTGTTGAATACTTTTTGTTTACTATCTATGCTGTGTGAAACCAAAAATGTCTTCCCCTCACCTTTCTACCTATCCAAAACCTTCATTGTTTACTAGATTCCCATATTCTTTCTTTCTTTATTCTCATTAATTTATTTTGATTTATCAACAGTCACTTCCATAAGCTTGTGACTTTATTTTTCTTCCTCTCCCACCCTACCTCCATCCCAAAGACAGCATGCATTCTGATATTGGCTTTACATATACATTCCTATTAAACATATTTTCATATTAGTCATGTTGTAAGGAAGAATTAGAACCAATAGGAGGAACCACAAGAAAGAGGAAACAAAAAAGAAGAAAAAAATGGCAAATAGTATGCTTTGATCTGTATTCAAACTCCATAGTTCTTTCTTTGGATGTGGATAGCATTTTCCATCATGAGACTTTTGGAGATGTCTTAGGTCCTTACATTGCTGAGAAGGGCTAAGTCTATCAAAGTTAGTTATCACACAAAGTGGCTATTACTGTGTACAACATTCTCCTGGTTTTGCTCACTTCACTCAGCATCAGTCCATGCAGGTCTTTCCAAGTTTTTCTGAAGTCAGCCTTCTCCTCATTTCTTATAGCACAATAGTATTCGATTACATTCATATACCACAACTTGTTAAGCCATTCCCCACTTGATGGGCATCCCCTCAATTTCCATCTCTTGGCCACCACAAAAAGAGCTACTATAAATATTTTTGTACGTGTAGGTCATTTTCCCATTTTTATGATCCCTTTGGGATACAGCCCTTGAAGTGCTACTGCTGGGGCAAAGGATATGTACATTTTTATAGCCCTTTGGGCATAGTTCCATATTATTCTCCAGAATGGTTAGATCATTTCCCAACTCCATCAATAATGCATTAATGTTTCAATTTTCCACATCTTCTACAACATTTATAATTTAATTCTTTTGTCATGTTGGCTAATCTGATAGGTGCGATGTGGTACCTCAGGGTGGTTTTGATTTGCATTTCTCTAATCAATAGTGATTTAGAGCATTTTTTTCATATGACTATAGATAGCTTTAATTTCTTCATCTGAGAACTGCCTGTTCATATCCTTTGACAATTTCTCAATTGGGGAATGACTTGTATTCTTATAAATTTGGCTCAGTTCTTTATATATTTTAGAAATGAGGCCCTTATCAGAGACAGTGGTTATAAAAATTCTTTCCTAGTTTTCTGCCTCCATCCTAATCTTGGTGGCATTGGCTTTGTTTGAGCAAAAACTTTTCAACTTAATGTGATCAAAATTATGAATTTTGCATTTCAAAATGTTCTCTGTCTCTTGTTTGGTCATAAATTCTTCTTTTCTTCATAAATCTGACAGGTAAACTATTCCTTGCTCTCCCAGTTTGCTTATAATGTCAGCCTTTATATCTAAATCACGAACCCATTTTAACTTTATTTTGGTATATGGTATGAGATTTTGGTCTATGCCTAGTTTCTGTCATACTCTTTTCTAGTTTTCCCAGTGGTTTTTGTCAAATAGTGTGTTCTTATCTCAGAAACTTGGATCTTTGTGTTTATCAAATAGTAGTTTACTGTAGTCATCGACTTCTGTGTCTTGCATACCTAACCTATTCCACTGATCCACTGCTCTATTTCTTAGCCAGTACCAAGTAGTTTTGATGATTGCTGCTTTGTAATACAATTTAAGATCTGGAATGGCTAGGCCACCTTCCCCTGCATTTCTTTTCATTAGTTCCCTTGATATTCTGGACCTTTTGTTTAGGGTCCCATGTTCTTTACACACATTTAGCACCACCAGTGCCCTTTTTCTAGAGTATCATCACTCAGAGCCATTGCATTAATTCATATTTGTTAGAGTTTTTTTTTTCTTACCAGGAGAGTCTGTCATAAAAGAATTAGATAATTTAGATTGAGAGGAGAACAGGCTCTAAGAGGGGCACTATCATCCACCTTTTATGGGTGAGGAAAACCAAGGTTTAAAGAAATTGAGCAACTTGTACAACATTAGATAAATAGTAAGCATCTGAGGTAGAATTTGAAATCAAGTCTTCTAACCCCAAAAGACCTTAGAGGTTCTGCCATATAACATTACCTTACACTTCTTTGATAAACTGTACAAAGCCTGACACAGTTTGTGAGATATAATAATAATATTCACATCTATCTAACACTTTGTCTTACAAAATGTTTTAAAGAAGTCATCATAATTGATTTTCACAAATAAAAAAATGTGAGATAGATGTTATCTCCATTTTACAAATGAGGAACATATAGTTTAAAGAGTTTTGCTGACTTGACTAAGATTAAGTAGCTATAATCTTGTCTGGGGAATGATTCTTGCATACGCTAACTCCAAGCTCTACACTTTATCTACTACTTGATATTACAAAAAATTCACATAGAATTTACTCCATATAAAATATGCTGATTGACAAATTGAACTGGGACATTGATCAGAATCCTATGAGATGAAATTAGGGATAGATGCAAAATCTTGCACTGTGTCAAGTATCATCTTCACAACTGCAGACTTGAGTAGATGTTAATCAATCAACAATAAGTATTAAAAAGATCCTAGTATGTATTAGACTGTGTTAAATGCTAAGGATAAGAGTACAAAAAGTAAAAACACTTCTTCACTCACAATTGACATTCTAATGTGAGAGACAGTATGTGCATACAAAGACACATACTGCTTAAATAGAAAATGAATAAATCCAAATATATACTCTGTAGTTAAATACAAGGCAGTTTGAAAGGAAGGAAACTAGCAGTTGGGAAGATCAAGAAAGATTTGAGTAAGATGCTATCTGAATTGTGTCTTAAAGGAAAAGAAAGACTCTCTAAAATTGGATTGGGGGCAGATAGTGAAAATTTCAGTTTTACTGCATCGTAGAGTACAGAAAAATTATAATGTCTATCTAATGAGGTTGGAATAGTAAGTTGGGGCCAGGTTGTGTAGGGCTATAAAAGCTAAATGGAAAATTTTGCATTTTATCCTAGGCAACAGGAAGCCACTTGACATACTGAATCACAGTTGATGTGAAAAAGATGTTGGTAGACTGTTATATCAACATTAGTCAAAGGCATGATCAAACAACCAACAAAGCAAATAATCTCAAATTGTTAAGAAGAAAAATATACAGGAAAAAAAAAAGGATTTACAGTCTACTCTACTCTGGCCTAAATAGAACAGATTGGGAGTTCTAGAATGTAGTTCTGCATTCCATATTTTAGTCAATCATACAGTTAAAAATAAAAATTTATTAAGCACTTAACATATGTATATTTATATTGCATTAAGAATCAGAAAAAAATGACGTTTTCAAGAGGTTCACATTCTAATGGGGGAGAAAGCAAATACACATAAAATAAACAGAGTAGAGAGAAGGTAATATGAGAAAAATCACTAGAAATTGGCAGGAAATGGAAATACTTCCTACAGAAGGTGGTGGGATTTAAGGTGAGTCTTAAACAAATCCATTGAATTGATAAGATGAATCACATTCAGGAGAGCATTTCCAGGATAGTGAGGGGACTCAAAACCATATCGCTTAAGGATTCAATTAAATATCTGATAATGGTCTTCAAATATATGAAATGTCATATAAAAAAGTATTAGGCTTATTCTACTTGGTAGAACCAATATAGAAAAAGGAATTTCCTAAAATTTCCTACAAAATTGGAGCTAATAGAATGGAACAGAATGATCAGTGTCAGCAATTAGCTACCTTTCCCTTGTAAGAGATCTTTTTTTTAATATATTTTATTTTCCACAATTACATGTTAAAACAATTTTAAAATTTTTAAAAGTTTTGAATTTGAAATTCTATCCTACATTCCCTCCCTCCCTTCCCTCCCTCCCTTCCCTAAGCTGGTAAGGAATCAGATATAGGTTATACATATGTAATCAAATAAAACATTATTTCATATTAGTCATTTTGTACAAGAAAACAGAAATGAAAAAGAAAGAAAGTGAAAAATAGCATGCTTCAGTCCGGATTCAGATGATATCAGTCTCTGGAAGTGTATAGTATGACATCATGGTTACTTTGGGATTGTCTTGGATCATTGTATTGCTGAGAATAGCTAAGTCACTAACAATTCTTCATAGTATGATATTATTGTTACTGTGTACAATGTGCTCCTGGTTCTGCTCATTTCAATTTAACCTGGGAAAAACCTTACAAGAAATAGAGCTCTGGAAATCCAGGCACTGATAAAACTTTTGGGATTCAAGTGGAGCTACCTGACTGTGCCTTAAACCCAAATCACTTTGGCTCTCACTGAGTTGGTCACTGAGTTTTATTGACTCAGAGTGAGTGTAAATAGCAATTATTCTATTCTGGCCAGAAGCCACGAGGATCTTCGTCTCAAAGATTGATTTTTTTTTTTGAGTAGGTAAAAGAGGCCATCTTTTGCCTCATTTCTTACCTACCTTTAATTGCTGAATGGATGTTGCCTCAGACTAAATGAGACCTGAGAAAGACCTTAGCTTATATTAGCTTTAAAAGGTCAAGATCAGGTACAGCGAGGTGGCACAGTGGATAGAGCTCCGGCCTTGGAGTCAGGAGGACCTGAGTTCAAATCCAGCCTCAGACACATAACACTTACTATCTGTGTGACCCTGGGCAAGTCACTTAGCCCCATTGCCTAGCCAAAAAAAAAAGGTCAAGATCTCCCACTGCATCTGGGGCCATCTCCACTCACCATGATCTGTGTCTTTCCACTGGACCCAGATGGCTTTGGAGGAGAGAGTGAGGCTGGTGACATTGCAAAAACCTGCCTCAGTTAAATCCAATCCACTTTTATGTCAAGATATAATCTTTCTCATGTCATTGATCTTCTTGGAGAATGAAGGACAAACAACAAGCATCAGTTCATGTAAGTCTTTCTAGGTTTTTCTGATATCATTCTACTTGTCATTTCTTATTGCACAATAATATTCCATCAAAATCATATGCCACAGTTATTTAATCATTCTCCAGTTGATGAGCATCCCTTCAATTTCCGATTCTTAGCCACCACAAAAATAGTCGCTTTAAATGTTTTTGCACTAAATACTTTTATACAAATAGATCATTTCCCCTTTTATATCTCTTTGGGATATATACCTAACAATGATATTGCTGAATCAAAGGGTATGCAGTTTTATAGCCATTTCAGTAGAGTTCTAAATTGCTCTTAAGAATGGTTGGATCAGTTCACAACTCCACCAACAGTACGTGGTGTTCCAATTTTCCCACATCTCCAACATTCATCATTTTCCTTTTCTGTCATATTTGCCAGTCTGATAGGTATGAAGTATTACCTCAGAGTTGTTTTAATTTGCATTTTTCAACTTCTGTTTCTGGGAGCCAAGATAGCTGAGTAAAAAAGTAGTCCCTCTCACCTTCCCCTATCAACCTCTGAAAGCCCAAAAAATATTGCTCCAGGAAAAATCCTGAAACAGAAGAAAGACGGGGAGCAGCAGTCCAGTGGACAAGGTAACTTGAAGGATTAATGGAAAAGGCCCCTCTTCCCCTGGGGGAAGGGTAGTTGTACAGAATGGGAGGCCTCCCAGCAAGTTTAGTTTCCAATTATTTTTTACTCTTTCTTTTCATGGCCCTTTATTTTATGTAATTTTTATTGCATCATGATCTAAAAAGTATTCATTTAATATTTCTGCCTTTTTGCATTGGATTGTGAAGTTTTTATCCCCTAGTGCATGGTCAATTTTTGTGTATATGGCATGTGCCACTGAGAAAAAGTATATTCCTTTCTATCCCCATTCAATTTTCTCCAGAGGTCTATCATACCTAACTTTTCTAATATTCTATTTACCTCCTTAATTTCTTTCTTCTTTGTATTGTAGTTAGATTTATCTAGTTCAGAGAGGGGGAGGTTGAGGTCCCCCACTAGTATAGTTTTCCTATCTATTTCTTCCAGTACCTCCCTGAACTTCTCCTCTAAGAATTTGGATGATATACCATTTTGTTCATATATGTTTAGTAATGATATTACTTCATTGTCTATGGTGCCTTTTAGCAGGATGTAGTTTCCTTCCTTACCTCTTTTGATAAGATCTATTTTTGCTTTTGCTATGTCTGAGATCAGGATAGCTACCCCTGCTTTTTTTTAACTTCAGCTGAAACATAATATATTCTGCTCTTGCCTTATACCTTTACCTTGTGAGTGTCACTCTTCTTTTTTTTTATTTTTTAAATTTTTTAAACATGTGTTTTTAAAACTTTGGGTTATACAATTTTTCCCCCTTCCTCCCTCCCCACCCATCCTCATCGAAAAGGCAAGCATTTCAATACAGGTTATAGATGTGTAGTCATGCAAAACACTTCCATAGTAGTCATGTTGTGAAAAACTAAGTTTATTTCCCTTCACCCTATCCTACCCCCCATTTATTCTATTCTCTCTTTTGACCTTGTCCCTCCTAAGAAGTGTTTGCTTCTGATCATCCCCTCCCCCAACCTGTCCTCCCCTCATCTGCCCTCCTCTCTAATCAACCCCTTGCACTCTTGTCCCCTTCCCCCCTTATTTTCCTGTAGGGTAAAATACATTTCCATACCCAATTGGGTATGTTATTCCCTCTTTAAGCCAAATCTTATGAGATTAGGATTCACTCATTCCCTTTCACCTTCCCCCATTTCCCCACCTCTTTAAAAGCCTTTTCTTGTCTGTTTCATGTGAGATAATTTACCCCATTCTACTTCTCCCTTTCTCCTTCTCCCAGTATAATCCTCTCTCACCCTTTAATTTTATTTTCCAGATATCACCCCTTCATCTTCAACTAACCTTGTGCCCTCTATCTATCTATCTATCTATCTATCTATCTATCTATCTATCTATCT
>NW_020954720.1:22649798-22667460 GCF_900497805.2 Vombatus ursinus | reverse complement strand
TCTATCTATCTATCTATCTATCTATCTATCTATCTATCTATCTATCTATCTATCTATCTATATATCTTTCTTTCTTTCTTTCTTTCTTTCTTTCTTTCTTTCTTTCTTTCTTTCTTTCTTTCTATCTATCTATCTATACACACATATAATTTTTTTCCCTCCCACCCTAATACTGACAAACAACTCATGAGTTACAAATTTCATTTTTCCCAGCAGGAATGTAAACAGTTCAATCTTAGTAAGTCTTTATGATTTCTCTTTCCGTTTACCTCTTCCATGTTTCACTTGAGTCGTGTATTTGAAAGTCAAATTTTATATTCAGCTCTGGTCTTTTCCTCAGGAATGCTTGAAAATACCCTATTTCATTCAATGATGTTTTTTCCCCTGAAGGATTATACTCAGTTTTGCTGGGTAGGTGATTCTTGGTTGTAGTCCTATCTCCTTTGCCCTCTGGAATATCATATTCCAATGCCCCCAGGTCCCTTAATATAGAAACTGTTAAATCTTGTGTTATCCTGACTGTATTTCTACAACACTTGAATTGTTTCTTTCTGGCTGCCTACAGTATTTTCTCTTTGACCTTGGAATCCTGGAATTTGGCTACAATATTTCTAAGAGTTTTCCTTTGGGGATCTCTTTCAGTAGGTGATTGGTGGATTCAATTTCTATTTTGCCCTCTGGTTCTAAAATACCAGGGCAGTTTTCCTTGATAATTTCTTGAAAAATGATGTCTAGGCTCTTTTTTTGATCTTGGCTTTCAGATAGTCCAATAATTTTTAAGTTCTCTCTGCTGGATCTATTTTCCAGGTCAGTTGTTTTTCCAATGAAATAGTTCACATTCTCTTCTTTTTTTTTTTCCATTCTTTTGGATTAGTTTTACAGTGCCTTGAGTTCTCATATAGTCACTAGATTCTACTTACTCCATTCTAATTTTTAAGGAAGTATTTTCTTCAGTAAACTTTTGGACTTCCTTTTCCATTTGGCCAATTTTGCTTTTTAGGGCATTCTTCTCCTCATTGGCTTTTTGGGTCTCTTTTGCCATTTGGGTTAAGCTATTTTTTAAGGTGTTATTTTCTTAAGTAGTTTTTGGGGTCTCCTTTAGCATCACTCTCAGTTTTTCTTCTACTTCTCTTACTTGCTTCTCAAAATCCTTTTTAAGCTCTTTCATGGCCTGGGACCAATTCACATTTTTCTTGGAGGATTTGGATGTAGGAACTTGGCTTCATTGTCTTCTTCTGGTTGTATGTTTTGATCTTCTTTGTCACCAAAGTAAGAAAATATAGTCTGACTCTTTTTGCGCTGCTTGCTCATGATCCCAGCCAATTACTTGAGTTATAAACCCTTTGTTAAAATAGGGGTCTGTTTCCAGTGTGGAGAATGTACTGTCCCAATCTTCAGGGGTTTTGTGCAGCTGTTTTCAGAGATACTTCTGAGGACCTGTAAATTTTCATTTCTTCCAAGGTGCTGTGATCAAGGGCAAGTTATTTACTCCTTTCCTGTCTTATGCTCTGCTTTATGAGTGACCACAAGCACTCTTTTCTGTCTTGTAATTCTGAGGAGGATTCCCTCTCCACCACCACCACAAGCTCCACCACACCAGCACTCCTCCTCGCCCCAGGACCACCACACAGAACTGTGACTCAGATGCAAGCACAGGCAAAGCAAGAGAATCCTGCACCAGCAGAGAGATCCTTGCAATCCCCCTCTGATCAGCCACTTGATTCCCCCTCAATCTGTGGGCCACAATGTGGACCCACATGTACATTTGTATGCAGAAACAATTTCTAAAATTCATTTCTAAAACTTTGAGTTCTAAATTCTCTCCCTTCCTCCCTCCCCATTCATCCTCATGTGTAGTCATGTAAAACACTTCCATAATAGTCACGTTGTGAAAGACTAAATATATTTCCCTCCATCCAATCCCAGTCTCCATTTATTCTGTTCTCTCCTTTATCCCTACCCCTCCTCAAAAGTGTTTACTTCTGATTACACCTTACTGCAATCTGCTCTCTCTTTTATCACCCCTCCCTCTCCTATTCTCTTTCCTCTTACTTTCTTGTAGGGTAAAATAGATTTCCATACCCAATTGGGTGTGTATGTTATTCCCTCCTTAAGCCAAATCTGATGAAAGTGTGGTTCACTCATCCCTTCTCACCTCTGCCCTCTTCCACTCCAATGTATAAGCTTTTTCTTGCCTCATTTATGTGAGATAATTTGTCTCATTTTACCTCTCCCTTTCTCCTTCTCCCAGTACATTCCACTCTCACCACTTAATTTTCTTTTTTGGATATCATCCTTTCATATTCAACTCACTCTGTGCCCTGTGTGTGTGTGTGTGTGTGTGTGTGTGTGTGTGTGTACATACATACATATATATATTATATATATATATCATATATTATATATATATATATATACACATATTCCCTCTAACTATATTAATAAAAAGAAAGGTCTCATGAGTTACAAATATTATCTTGCCACATAGGAATGTAAACAGTTCAGCTCTAATAAGTCCATTATGATTTCTGTTTCCTCTTTACCTTCTCATGCTTCTTTTGAGTCTTGTAGCTGAAAGTCAATTTTTCTATTTGTCTTGGGATTCTCAAAAACGCATTAAATTCCTGTTCATCATTGAATGTCAATTTTTCCTGTCATTGATTACACTCAGTTTTCCTGGGTAGGTGATTCTTGGTTTTAATCCTAGCTTCTTTGACCTCCAGAATATCATATTCCAAGCCCTCCAATCCCTTAATGTACATACAAGCTGCTAAATCTTGTGTTATTCTGATTGTGTTTCCACAATAATTGAATTGTTTTTTTCTGGCTACTTACAATATTTTTTCCTTGATCTGGGAACTCTGGAATTTGGCTATAATATTTCTGAGAGTTTTCCTTTTGGGATTTATTTCAGGAGGTGATTGATGGATTCTTTCAAATTCTGTTTTACCCTCTGGTTCTAGAATATCAGGGCAGTTTTCCTTGATAATTTCTTGAAAGATTATATGTAGGCTCTGTTTTGATTATGGCTTTCAGGTAGTCCAGTAATTTTTAAATTATATCTCCTGGATCTGTTGTCCAGGTGAGTTTTTTTCCCAATGAGATATTTCACACTATCTTCCATTTTTGATTCTTTTGGTTTTGTTTTATAATTTCTTGATTTCTCATAGTCATTAACTTCCATTTACTCCATTCTAATTTTTAAAGAATTATTTTCCTCAGTGAACTTTTAGACCTCCTTTTCCATTTGGCTAATTCTTCTTTTTAAGGAATTCTTCTCCTCACTGACTTTTTGGACCTCTTTTGCTATTTGGTTTAGTCTATTTTTTAAAGTATTATTTTCTTCCTCATTTTTTGGGTCTCTTCTAGCAATCTGTTGACTCGTTTTTCACGATTTTCTTGCATCACTCTCATGTCTCTTCCCAATTTCTCCTCTGCTTTTCTTACTTGATTTTCAAAATTCTTTTTGAGCTCTTTCATGACTTGAGACTTATTCATATTTTCCTTGGGGGCTCTGGATGTAGGAGCTTTGATTTTGTTGTCTTCTTCTGGTTGTATGTTGTGATTTTCCTTGTCGCCAAAGTAAGATTCTGTAATCTCAAATTTTCCCTCTGTTTGCTCATCTTCTTAGCCAGTTCTTTGACTTTTTAACTCTTTGTTAAGGTAGGCTCTGCTTCCAGTGTGGAGGGTGTACTGTCCCAAGCTTCAAGGTTTTGTGTAGCTGTTTTCTGAGATACTTCTAGGGATCTGTAAGATTTCAGTTCTTCTAAGGTTATATGATCTAAGGAGAGATCTTTACTCCTTTCCTTGTCTGTGCTTTGCTCTGTGAGTGACCACAAGCACTATTTTCTGCCCTGGAAATGAGAGGAAGGTTTTCTCTCCACTATTGCCACAAACTCAGCCATGCCAGCACTCCTTCTCATCCCAGGACTGCTTCCCAGAACTGAGACCCAGATCCAAATATGGGCAAAGCAAGAGATTACTGCCTCAACACCAACAAAGTGATCCCTGAAATCCCCCTCTGATCAGCCACTCGATTCCCTCATTGTCTGTGAGCCAAAAGCTCTGTAACCAACCACATCTATGGCCACCACACCAGGGCTGGGCTAGGTACAGGGCTAGACCATGCTCTTCTCTCCCCCAGGTCTGACAGATTTTTTTCCCACTGATCTTCTAAGTCTTTGGCATTTGTGCATTGAGAAGTTTGAAAATCGCCGTAGCTCCCCTTGATTTAGTCCCCTGAGGCTTGCTTCAGGTTAGCTAAGGCCCACAATGAACTGCACACCTCTCCCAGCCCAGTGCAAACATACCTTTCCCTGTGGATCATCCAAGTTGTCTTGTGTTGGCAATTTGTTTCTGTCTTTTTATGGGTTCTTCTGGTCTAGAATATGTTTAGCGTCATTTTTTACAAGTATTTGGATGCCTTTGGGGGAGAGTTCTAGTGAGTCACTGCTTTTACACTGCCATCTTGGCTCCACAATAGCTTTCTTAATTTCAATTTTGTTAGTCTCTAATTTGATTTTCAGAATTTCTAATTTGGTATTTAATGAGGAATTTTTAATTTGTTCAGTTTCTAGTTTTTGTTTTTTAGATGCATGACTAATTCATTGGTCTACTCTTTCTCTATGTTATTCATGTAAGTATTTAGAGATAGAAAATTCCCCCTAAGAAGTAATTTTGCTTAATTCTAGAAGTTTTGGTTTGTTGTCTCATTATTATCATTATCTTTGGTGAAGTTATTGATTGTTTCTATGATTTGTTGTTTGACCCACTCATTCTTTATTTTCTAATTAATTTTCTATCTTTCCATGGCCCTGTATTACCTTTCTTTTTTTTGCATCATAATCTGAAAATGTATGTATTTAATATTTCTTCCTTTCCACATTGGATTGTGAAGTTTTTATGCCCTAGTACAAGGTCATTTTTTTTTGTAGGAGTCATGTGCTGCTGAAAAAGAAAGTATGCTCCTTCCTATCCCCATTCAGTTTTCTCCAAAGGTCTACCATATCTAACTTTTCTAAAATTCTACTCATATTCTTAATTCTTTCTTGTTTATTTTGTGGTTAAATTTATCTAGTTCTGAGAGGGGGAGGTTGAGGTCCCCCACTAGTATGATTTTGCTGTCTATTTCTTCCTGTAGCTCACTTAACTTCTCCTTTAAGAATTTAAGTGTTATACTACTTGGTGCGTATGTGTTAAACATTGATATTACTTGTCTATGGTACCTTTTAGCAAGATTTTGTTTCCTTTCTTATCTCTTTTAATTAGATATAATTTTATTTTGTTTTGTCTGAGATTAGTATCATGACCCCTGCTTCTTTTACTTTGGCTTAAGCATGATATATTATGCTCCAGCCCTTTATTGTTATTCTGTGTATAAGTCTCTGCTTCAAATCTGTTTCTTGTAAACAACATATTGTAGCATTATGGTTTTTAATCCATTCTGCCATCTGCTTCTGTTTTACGGGAGAGTTTATCCCATTCACATTCACAGTTTTGATTGCTGTGTCTTTCTCTCAATCCTATCTCCACTCCATTTGTACTTTTCTCTCTCCTTTCATTCTTTCCCTTCTCAACAGAGTTTTGCTTCTGACCACCACTTCCCTCAATCTGCCCTCCCTTTTGTCAGCTACCCTCTCTTTTCTTTCCTTTTTCCCCTTCTGCTTCTTTCCTCCCTTCTATCCACTCTCTTCCTTTTTCTTTCCTCTTTCTCCCCCTGCTTCCCAATAGAGTAAGATATATTTCTATAACAAACTGAATGTGTGTGTTATTCCCTCTTTGAGCCAAATCTGATGAGAGTAAGGTTCAAATAATGCTCACCTGACCTTCCCTTGTTTCCCTCCACTCTAATAGGTCTTTGTACCTCTTCGTGAGGTGTAATTTAACCTATTCTGCCTCCCTTTTTCCTCTTCTCCCAGTACAATCCTTTTTTCACCCCTTTATTAATTAATTCTTTCATCATTACATCAAAGTCAACTTATACTCACACCCTCTCTCTCTGTATACCCCTTCTAAATACTGTAATAAAGATATGCTTCTTAAGAGTTACAAGTATTATCTTCCTGTGAAGGGATGTAAACAATTTGACCTTATTGAATAACTTTTTTTTTCTTTCCTCTCTAACTTTTTATGCTTGCTTTGAGTCTTGTATTTGGAGGTCGAATTTTCTACTCAGCTCTGGTCTTTTCATGAGGAAAGATTGAAAATCCTCCATTCCATTGAATGCCCATATTTTCCACTGAAAGATTACACTCAATTTTGCTGGGTAATTGATTTTTGGTTGTAGTCCAAGCTCCTTTGCCTTCCCAGAATTTTATACTCCAGGCCCTATGATCCTTTAATGCAGAGGCTGCAAGGTCCTGCATAATCCTGACTCCAATCCCATGATATTTAAATTGTTTCTTTCTGTCTGTTTTCAGTATTTTCTCCCATACCTGATAAATATGGAATTTGACTATGACATTCCTTGGAATTTTCATTTTGGGATCTCTTTCAGGAGGTGACTGGTGGACTTTTGTTGACTATTTTGCCTTCTAGTTTTATGATATCAGGGCAGACTTCCTTGAAAATTTCTTGAAAGATGCTGCCCAGACTCTTTTTTGATCATGGCTTTCATGTAGTCAAGTAATTCTTAAATTATCTCTCCTATATCTATTGTCCAGGTCATTTGTTTTTCCAGTGAGGTATTTTATATTTTTTTACTTTTTTCATTCTTTTGCTTTTGATTGACTGATTGTTAATGCCTCATAGAGTCATTAGGTTTCATTTGCCAAATTCTAATTTTTAAGGAATTATTTTTCTTCTTTTCCTTTTTGTGGATCCTTTTCTGTTTGGGCAATTTTACTTTCTAATGAGTTCTTCTCTTCAGTAAGTTTTTGTACCTACTTTTCCATTTGGCTAATTCTACTTTTTAAGGAGTTGTTTTCTTCAGTGTTTTTTTTTCTTTTGTTTGGCCAATTGTATTTTTTTAAAAATGTTTTCTTCAGTCAATTTTTGTCCTCCCTTTCCCAAACTGTTGACTCTCTCTTGCATACCTCTCATTTCTTTTCTCAATTTTTCTTCTACCTCTCTTATTGATTACTAAAATTCTTCTTGAGCTCTTCCAAGAAGACTTTTTTGGGCTTTAAACCAATTTATATTCCTCTTTGAGGTTTTGTATATAGGTGTATTGACAGTGTTGTCCTCTTCTGAGTTTGTGTTTTGATCTTCCCTGTCACCATTGTACCTCTTTATGGTCAGTATTTGTTTTTGCTTTTTGCTCATGATATTTGCTTATTTCCTGGTTTTTAAAGTTGAGCTTTTCTGCTGGCCCATGGGAGGCACTGTCCCAAGCTTTTTGTGCTGGGGCCAGGGGTCTGGTTCTTGGCTTTGTGTGCTAGGGCCTTAGGCGCTGACAGCTCACCTGATGCTGTGCTGGGGTTCTACTGGTGGTATCTGCTGTCTGCTGAGAATAGGTGGGGTTTTTTCTGCATTTCCCTGTGGGATTCATTGAAGCACATGGACATCTGGCCACTGAAGGATGCCTGTTTGCCCTGGACTGCCATGAATCACATTGAGATCTTGTAGCAGAAGATGTCTGATTGCCCTAGGCTGCACTGAACCTTGGTGAGGTCCAGCCACTGAAGAGGCCTGCTCCTCCTGGACTCTACCTAAGCCTAGGGAAGTCCTGGCCCTGGAGAACACTTGCCCTGGGCAACACTGAAGCTTGGAGAGGTCCAACCACTGAAGAGGTCTGCCCCTGCTGGACTCTTCCTAAGCATGGAGAAGTCCAATCACTTAAGGACACCTGCCCACTTGAGGCTGTGCTGAAGTACCTGGTGCTTCTCTGAGCTGGTGTCTGCAGGTTTCTCTGACTAGGCTAAGGAATGTGGGGAGGGGGTCTTGGTATTGGTGTTTGCCTGGGTCTCTGCATCACCCACCGGTTTGCTGAAGTCAGGTTCACTACTAGTTTGCTAGGATGCTTCCTGTATTTGAATGGACTTTCCTTTTACCCAAGTGACATGGACATTTCTTGCCAATCCTCCAAGTTTCCCAGGCTAAAAAAGTGGCCCTCCCCGTCTTTCTGCTGACTCTACTATTCCAGAATTTTGTCCTGGGGTGAATATGTGAGAGCAACAGTGATTTTCTGCTTTCTCCACCATTTTGGTTCCTGGAAATCAATTACATTGTTTTTAAGACCAACTTCTTAATGTTTTTCTGTGTTCATCTCCCCCCCCCCCACTAGTTTTGTTTGCCTCACAGTTAGGGCATTGCAGTCAAATAGCAAATATAAAACCAATGAAACTACATTTTTAAAAAAAGCCATATTTACTTGAAAATTCAGGATGGATTTAGGGAGGCTACACTCAATTTCATGAGCTGGAATTTAGCCAGAAAATGATGAATACTATAGTTTTATTAAGTAGTGTCTCCTATAGACTTTCAAGACTAATATAGGGTCCAGAGTTAATCTGAATAAAATTGTGAGCAATCTGATTCCTTCCTGGAAAAAGTTGGATGTTTAATAAAGTAATGATTGAAAGCAAGTTTTCTTGAATCACTATTACCACTTCAGCACCTGGTGTTTCCTTGGAGGCTTCCCATTTACTGTACTCACCCATTCAATTTTAGGAGATGTGACAGGGTTATAGCACAAGATGATGGGTGCTATTTATATAGAGAAGTGAAAAATTCAACTCTAAACTAATGAAAAGTTTTGCAAAGCTACTTGTCCTTATCTGAACCATCCTGTGATGTCACTCTTTGGAACAGACCCAAAGTCATCTCTACATCAATCTTCAGTCAAGAATGACTGACTTCCTAATTTCAAATATATAGTATTTATTTGATGCAAATATCTTTCATCAAAAACAAATCATTTACATAATCTACACAGAACAATACATTCTGGACAGTGCCACATCGATCATTGCTATAAGACCCTCTTACGGTATGAAGGTACATATTCAGTTCACAAACAGTGGAACAATTGCTTTCTCCTCAGACTTCTCACAGCTCTTTGAACTTTTCTTTTAGGTTCATCAGATTCTGATGAATACTAAAGATAGTGATATGAGTGCTTTTACTGCCTTTTAAGTTGCTGAAGGTCTTGAACTTTGATGTGTTTCATTTCTTTAGAGACAGTGCCTCATGTATAATACATATTTATATATATATTATAATATTTATTGTACATATTTATGTGTATTATTACATAATACATATATAATCCTATAATAGCATTCAATAAATGATGATGGATTGGATTGAAGAAAATGGAACAATACACTAATTTTCTTGTTGCCGGTTCCTAAATTGTTGTTCAGTCATTTCTGTTATGTCCATGTCTTCATGACCTCACTTGGGGATTTCTTGGCAAACCTACTAGAGTGGTTTGTAATTTCCTTATCCAGCTCATTTTACAGGTGAAGAAACTGAGGCAAACAGGTTAAGCAATTTACTCAGGATCACATATCTAGTAAGTGTCTGAGGCCAGATTTGAGCCACTGAAAATGAATCTTCCTGACTCCAGGCCAAGCACTCCATCCACTGTTCCACTGGTTAAAATTATGATTAAGACCTTAGAAGTTAAACCCTTTTTTTAGATTTGCCTTGCCAGTGACTTCTGATCATTTCTTATATTACATTTTATTTCTCCATGACTACTTTCTATATCCTTATGATTCATTCTATTAATAGCAATTGGCCTGAAGTGTGGCAGAATAAAGAAATTTTGTGGAGATAGCAACTGTGATTCTCCTAATTGATTTCTACATTTCTTTCTTTCTTTTTTTTTTTTTTGCTTTATGGTGAGGTGATCGGGATTGAGTGACTTGCCCAGGGTCACACAGCTAGTAAGTGTTGAGGCTGGATTTGAACTCAGGTCCTCCTGACTCCAAGGCCAGAGCTCTATTCACTACGCCACCTAGCTGCCCTGATTTCTACATTTCTAAGGAATGAAAAAGTCGAAATAATGAAACTTACATTTCTATTATTTTCCATTCACCCCAGCTTGATGGTTCTAGATAAATACACCATATGATTATATATTTTCATTTAAAATTACTTTTTTTTGACCTCTATCAATGAGTCTTTAAAGTGTTTTATAGTAGGGCATAAAGGGAAAGTAACTACTAAGACTCTGAGATTGACTTATTATGTTTTGTTTGTTTGTTTGTTTGTTTTTACCTAGGGCAGAAGCAATGGACTCCTTAGTCTCTTGCCCAAAATAGGAAAAGAGAGGGTAAGGGTAGAAGAGTGAAGAGGAAGGAGAGAATCTAGGAGGACAGTAAAAGTATTTTATTTTGCTTTCATTATACCTCCTTTGCCATACTCTCCATTGACTTTCACAATAATTTTATTCTTCTGCTTCCTTATGATATGAAGATTGTTCTAAGTTTTAGAAGGATATATTTGTTGAGATCAAAATGTTTTAGGATCTTCAAAGCTGGAAAGATTTATACTACACTTCTAGGATAGACTGTCTTTCTTAAGCTAAGTTCAGAGAGGCTAATCAACAGAAGGTGTTCTGGGTGCCTTGGCTACTTTAAAGAAGACAGAAGAGCATCTAAATTACTTTAAATACTTTGTGATATAAAATGATAAGGAGATTGGACATAGCTGCAAAATCAGACCTTTCAGTATTGTCCAATGAAAGCTATTAGGAAGAGATCATGATAAAGCCTGATTGGGGAAAACAAAAAAACAAAAACCAAAAACCAAAAAACCATAATTTGGCTCCTTAGCTATTTCTATTATGTGGGTCTGCTGGGGAAAAAACAACAACAACAACAAAACATTACAATTATATAATTCAAAATATGTTGATGGAGTTGATTTAGACTGAAAAAAATTAAATTAACCTTGATCACTGTATAAGAGAAATTTCAAAGAGAATTTTAAATGAGAGGAAGCAAAGCATAATGACATCAGGCCTCAGAATCAAGAAGACTGGCATCTACATTCTACCTCAGAAACCCTGAACAAGTCTCTTAATGTCTCATTTCTCTAAGGAATTCTCTGAGACTAAGTTGTAGAAATGTTGCTGATGTGTATTGGTAGAAATAGCTTTCTCTGCCAGTTTATTTATTCTCACATATTCTAATATTCTCATCATATACCAAATAATATCAAATCACAGGTCTAGTCATAAAAATAAATACGTATATCTATCTAACTATCTACATTTAAAATATATTAGTGAAGGGGTATGTAGATTAATAACATTAACTATTTATTTCTAAATAGCCAAATATGTATAATAAGGAGACAGGGCAGTCTATATCTATTTCCCAATTTTTAGGGATTCAATCCATTCAAAATAATATTCATGAATCCCCAATTTCCTTGAGTTTTCTCATTCCCCAAACAAATCACTTGATTTCATGGTTGTTGTTTTTTTTTTTAAAGAACAATTTACTTAAAATAGGATACATTGTGATTTTGAGAAACATCAAACAATTGATAACATAAAACATGAATATTACATTCATTCATACCTCAAACTTCTTTCCTCACACCATCTTGGCAAATAATTTCTCACTTCCTATTAATCTTTAGAGATAAATACTGATATTTTCACTGCCTTCTCACTAAACCTTCTGTTTATGAATGTTTGAGAAGAATAGCTAAGCTGTGTATGAAGGGTAGCAGAGAATATTGACACTATTCTTTAGGTGTGTTAGCTCTAACAGCATGTGTTAGAAAACCACAGAAATTTTGTTCCACACATTGGCTCTGCTTGCTACAGACCATCTCCTCTATCCATACTACTTTTAGCAGGAATGCTGAGTTTAAATTTGAATATCTGCAGCAGGTACCACATTCTTTGCAAACCAGTGAGAGAAGTTAATAATATGCTTTTATGTTAATAACTAATTATTCATTTGTGATCCACTGTTTTCCATTTATCTCTATTAAAACCCAGCCCATGAAAAAGTTGGGCATAGCTGAGTGATGAGATTTGCTTCAAGCCTCCAAGACATATGCTCCTTAACTTTGGGCCTGACTACACCTAACCGAGAGACCTAATTTCTATTTAGAACATAAATAGAATCCAGTCTAGGTGAACCTTTGTCTAGAGGAAGAATCCCTTGGCCTTTATCCCCTCCATTAGAGTGTAAGGCAACATAGCTCATGAGGGATAAAACTAGCTGGAGAGATCCATATAGAAATCTCTTTCCCTGCCCAGATGCCTTGAGACTTCTGATTCTCATGAACAAGCCACGTTTTCATTAAATGTCCACTAATCGAGTTAAGTTTCACTTATCAATGAACTTCTCTTTCAGAAAATATTTAAAGTATTTCAGGATCTCCCTTGATATCTTTGGTTATGGAGAAAAACCACTGACCATCAATTTATTGATTGCTGGCTAGCTTAATTAATAAATTGGTTATTAATTACCCACAAACTCTGCCTGTCAGGGTTGTCATTAATCACACCAGTAGGAGAAGAGTCCAAGGTCATTTTATTTTAGGTTCTCCTGTAAACCTCTTTTGCCTTGATGTGTCTCCCTCCACTACTTTCCTTAACAAAGGATTCTTTCTTCTCATAAAGCATTGTGGAACATGTAGTTCAAGTGAATTTCACAAAGAGTATTCACTTCTGACCATAAAGTAGTATGGGAATATGGTGTCTTTGTTTTTAATGCTTGGTATGGTTAGAATTTATTATTATTATATTATTAATATAACTTCATAATTTTGGGGGGTTCTTGTGGCTCTTACAGCACCTAAGAGGCCATATAAAATAATAATTTTGTTGGTTTATTATTAGTATGTATGTGTATGTATACACTTTTATCTATCAACCTAATACACACATACATATATACATAAATGCACATGGATATGGATATATACTGATAGGGGAAATTTAGGCATCAATTAAATGATTATATTTATGTTAAAACAAAGATCAGTCTATCTTTATATATTGGGGGGGGGGGAAACCTTTTAAAAGCATCATCAGCAAATAAAGTTTAAAAACAGGAACTCCAGAGATGACAAATATAGGTTGGTCAAGAAGTAATGAGGGAGAAGACAAAAAATGGGCCATGTACAACCATCCTTTCCAGAGACTAGTAAATATGTACATTTATGCAAAGAGCAAATTCTGTCTAGGAATTTTATTCCTTAAGAGGTTAAATGAGCCAAACAAGGCTCCAGTTGCTGATGATTATATTCACTTCAGGATAGCAGCACTCTTCTTGATATCAACACACTGCTAGTGCATGTCTGTCCTGGGCCTCTTGCTGCTCAGCCAAGAACTTCCCCTGGCTTCTGTGGCTTATTTATTCTTTATCCTTTATTCCCTCCTACCTGAGAAAAACTTCACTTTTCATGATGTTATTTTCTGATAAGGATCTTTACTATATAATGTACAACACAAAAATATATTCAACAAAAACTCATTTATATTCACTTTTGTTTAGACTCCCATCTTAAAAGTTTGTCATTATCCCTTCATGTTTTCAGAAGAAAAAATCATATTTTTGAACTAACACACAAAAGGGAAAAACAGCAACTAGAAAACTTAGCTTTTTAAGGGAATTTGTGTAGTGAAAGTAGTTGATTTTCATTTCCAACTCTTTCCTATTAGGGTTTCCTTTGTTCCCAACATGTCATTTCCTTAACAGTGTAATCTAGGTAAAGGTTTATGAAGAAAAAGGGGGATAGAAAAAGAAAGGGTCAACAGAATAGCTCCTCTGATATTTTTACCACTTTTTTTAAGTGTCACTTTTGAAAAGTAACATTAACACAGGCTGCAGGGACAGACAAGAATAATGTAAATCACAGAGTCCCCTTAATAGCACAAGCTGAAGAAACAAAAAGCAAGATTGTTTTTTGTTGTTGTTGTTGTTTTTTCAGTAGTGTATAAGCATCCTTGTTTGATGTTGAAATCAGTCACCAGGGAGCTTTTGAAAGCAAAGTAAAATGCTGTTGAGTTGCAAAGGAAAAAAAGAAGTCATAGTAAGGCCTTTTTATTGTTTCAGATAAAATTAAAACAATGTTTTCTTTTATTGTTTTGTGAAGTTTCATGTCACTATCAAATTACCACTTTGAATCATGGTGGTCCTTAGAACACTATGACTTACTTATTAGGGAGGAAAAAATATAAAGCCTTGGCAGATAGACAAACAGAATGAAAACATTTAATTCTCATAGGTTTTTTTTTATGTATAACATTTGATCACTTTAATCAGAATAATTTCCACAAAATTAGTTTGTGTAAACCACTAGACTATGGACTTTGAAAAGTTTTCCAACCACTAGACTATAGACTCTGAAAACCTTTTGTTGTTGTTGTTAATGTTTGTTTGTTTGTTTGTTTGTTTTGGTTTTGTTTGTTTGTTTGGTTTTTCATTGTGATGAAATAGTGATGGTGTGGGCTTTTGCTGTGTCTCCAGATTAATTTTTTCTCATGGTTTGAAGAGTTCACAGAACCCTATTTCTTGCAACTAAATTATATTGAGTATCTTGATGAAATTATTACATACCATGCATTGAAATATATCAATGTCAGTTCTGTTAACCATTTCCCACTTTTAATATTTGATGTATTTTTAAAGAATTCAGGATTAAATTTGTCTGTACACTATATCTCATTATTTTTAACTTTCCTCTTATTATGCTTTCTGATTTTATCTCTGACAGATCAAACTTAACTGCAAAACCAAATCAGCAATAACTCCCATATCAAAAATAAATCATTTCCTCTCTACTTAATGTAGTAAATGCCATTTTGTGCCATGTTTGATGCTCACCATTTTCACTCTCTACCCAATTTTTTTTTAAAAAAGTGTTCATGCTATAGAATGAGCCTTCTAAATAATATGCCTTTGTGTTCTTTCCTTTCTTGTTCCCAACCATACTTTGCCTTATATTTCTCTCCATCCTCAACTTTTCCTAACTTTGCATTGAAGTTATCACATATACAATATATGTGAGTCATCAGCAAATAAACATATGTTAGGTGTCTACTATGTGATAGATACTGTGTTTAGTGATGTGGATACAAAGAAAGGTAAAAGTCCCTGCTCTCAAGGAGGCTGTAGTTTAATGAGGGAGAAGCTCTCAGTCTAATGGCAGGGGAGAGAGGTGGAGAGCCAACATACAAATAACTTTGAATATCTTGATGAAATTATTACATACCATGCATTGAAATATATCAAAATATATAAAAAAACAACCTAAATATGGAGTAAATTAAAAATAATTAAGAGAGGTAAGGCTTTAGAACTAAGGGGAATTATAAAAAGTTTCCTGTAGAATCCTTCCTTTAGAACATGAGATTTTAGGTGAGACTTAAAGGAAGCCAGTAGATGAAGATGAGGAGGAACAGAATTATAAGTATGGAGGACAGTCAGTGAAAATTCACGGATTTGGCAAATGGAATATTTTGGGTGAAGAAAAAAAGAAGGGCACCACTGGATCAAAGAATGTATGGGCGAATGTAACATGGAAGAATACTGGAAGTGTGAGAGGATGTACTTTATGAAGGGCTCTGAACTGCCCTTTTGAATTTATCTTTGATTCTGAAGGGGAAAGGAGGCCATTGGAGTTCATTGACTGGGGGAGTGACATGGTCAGACCAACACTTTATGAAGATCATTTTGACACTGAAATGGAGGATGGACTGGAGTGCAGAGAGACTTGTGACAGATGAACCAACCAGCAGGATATTATAATAGACCAGATTTGAGTTACTGATGGAGTGCTTGGACCCCAGCCCTAGGACTATATCTCTCTCCAGCCCAAAGACCATATCTCTGGCAATAACTCATGTGTGCCACAGTGAGGCAAACTATCTCTCCCTGTTACAAGAACAAGCTGATTTCTGTAGAATTTCCCTTGCATGAATAGGACTATATTGTACCAGTAGAACTATCATGTACTGATACCCACAGTTACTGTATGCAATCCAGAGGTCAAACCATAGATGTCAACTCCCGAGGCTATCTTGTTACAGACAAAGATGTACAGACCTTTAGAAGCCCTCTCTCACCCACCCTTGTGTCTCCAGTAATGAATGATGCCTGTGCCCAAGATACAGAAATTGTATATTCACCACCAAATTAGCATACATGCCATACAATTCACTGAACTTTTTCTATATAAGCTTTAGCATCACTCCTATTAGGTTGCAAGTTTCATAAGGAGCTCTGCCTGCCATATTAGCATAAAATAAACTTTTTGCCACTTGACTGGAAGACTTCTTGAGTCTGTGACTTCTCTCCAGACAACACCACCCTGAACCTTTGTATTTTGCCATTCCTGCACCCCTAAAACAGTATCATTTAATGGCATCCAACACAGGGCATTTCTAAGGTCTCAAGCCCTCTAACAGTCGAGGCAAGCCTCTTTTTCTTTCCCTGTAGTTTGGTCATCTCACAAGCACCTAGGAAGGCTTGTCAGGACTCTGGATCAAGCCTGCCTCAGCCTCTGGGTCAATCCTGCAACAGGCTCTTGGCAGAATTCTCTCATTACAAGGGATGCCTTGTTTTGCCAACATATAAAGTCATTTCCCTCTCTGGGACACCAGTAGAGGCGTGACTACAGGTGCTTATTGATCTCCCTTTCTCTTTAAGGCTTGCAGGTAAAAAGACAGACCAATTTGCCCTTAGGTTACAGAACCAGAAAAAGCTCTGTCTCCAAGACCTTAAAAAGGAATGTGTTGTCTGGCCTCAGTATGATCTAGAGGACCAAGTGAAAATGTCTGATTTGTGCAGGGGATTTCTTCCAAGCTTCTCTGAACTTTTTGGATACTCCTTGTCATTATCTGTATCACTATGTTGTGCATTTATGTCTCTGTATGGTGTGAATGAGTGTGTATGTAATCCAGGTTCTCAGTGTGGATGGGTAGAGGAGAAAGTTATTTCACTGATTAAAGTGAGGCAGACTTGGGAGCTGTGGCTGGGAAAATTTTCAAAACTTGCACTTTGGAACAGAACTGGTACTTCACTCTTTCCTGTCTCACCTAAGAGAAAAAAAAATTGTATACAAGACACAACCAAAAGGTAATTTAACACATTCTAGTCTCATTTTTTAAAATTTTTATTTATTTTTTTATTTTAACATGTGTTTTTAAAACTTTGGGTTACAAATTTTCTCCCTTCCTCCCTCCCCACCCACCCTCATCGAAAAGGCAAGCATCTCAATACAGGTTACAGATGTGTAGCCATGCAAAACACTTCCATAGTAGTCATGTTGTGAGAAACTAAGTATATTTCCCTTCATTCTATCATACCCCCTATTTATTCTATTCTCTCTTTTGACCCTGTCCCTCCTCAGAAGTGTTTGCTTTTGATTGTCCGCTCCCCCAATCTGCCCTCCCCTCTATCAACCCCTTGCTTTCTTGTCCCCCTTGCCCCTTATTTTCCTGTAGGGTAAG
Organism: Vombatus ursinus; assembly: GCF_900497805.2. Classification (NCBI taxonomy): domain Eukaryota; kingdom Metazoa; phylum Chordata; class Mammalia; order Diprotodontia; family Vombatidae; genus Vombatus; species Vombatus ursinus. The sequence continues at coordinate 22,650,089 of NW_020954720.1, read as the reverse complement.
ATAGATTTCCATACCCCATTGTGTATATTATTCCCTCCTTAAGCCAAATCCTATGAGAATAAGATTCAATCATTCCCTCTCACCTTCCCCATTTCCCCTCCACTGTAAAAGGATTTTTCTGGTCTGTTTCATGTGAGATAATTTACCCCATTCTACTTCTCCCTTTCTCCTTCTCCAGTATAACCCTCTCTTGCCTGTTAACTTTATTATCCCTTCATCTTCAACTCATCTTGTGCCCTTTATCTATCTATCTATCTATCTATCTATCTATCTATCTATCTATCTATCTAT
>NW_020954720.1:22641889-22649788 GCF_900497805.2 Vombatus ursinus | reverse complement strand
TATCTATCTATCTATCTATCTATCTATCTATCTATCTATCTATCTATACATACACATAATTTTTCCCTCCCACCACCCTAATATTGACAAAGGACTCATAAGTTACAAATATCATCTTTCCTTGCAGGAATGTAAACAGTTCAATCTTAATAAGTTATGATTTCTCTTTCCTGTTTACCTCTTCCATGTTTCATTTGAGTCTTGTGTTTGAAAGTCATATTTTACATTCAGCTCTGGTCTTTTCCTCAGGAATTCTTGAAAGTCCCCTATTCCATTGAATGACTATTTTTTACCCTGAAGGATTATACTCAGTTTTGCTGGGTAGGTGATTCTTGGTTGTAGTCCTATTTCCTTTGCCCTCTGGAATATCATACTCAATGCCCTCCGATCCCTTAATGTAGAAGCTGCTAAATCTTGTGTTATCCTGATTGTGTTTCCACAATACTTGAATTGTTTCTTTCTGGCTGCCTGCAATATTTTCTCCTTGACCTGGGAATTCTGGAATTTGGCTACAATATTCCTAGGAGTTTTCCTTTGGGGATCTCTTTCAGGAGGTGATTGGTCTATTCAGTTTCTATTTTGTCCTCTGATTCTAAAATATCAGGGCAGTTTTCCTTGATAATTTCTTGACAGATGATGTATAGGCTCTTTTTTGATCTTGGCTTTCAGATAGTCCAATAATTTTTAAGTTCTCTCTGCTGGATCTATTTTCTAGGTCAGTTGTTTTTCCAATAAGATATTTTACATTCTCTTCTATTTTTTCATTCCTTTGGATTAGTGTTACGGTGCCTTGATTTGTCAAATTGTCACTAGCTTCCGATTTCTCCATTCTAATTTTTAAGGAAGTATTTTCTTCAGTAAACTTTTGGACTTCCTTCTCCATTTGGCCAATTTGCCTTTTAGGGCATTCTTCTCCTCATTGGCTTTTTGTATCTTTTTTGCCATTTGGGTTAAGCTATTTTTTAAGGTGTTTTCTTATTCAGTATTTTTTTGGGTCTCCTTTAGCATCATTCTCAGTTTTTCCTCTACTTCTCTTACTTGTTTCTCAAAATCCTTTTTGAGCTCTTCCATGGCCTGGGACCAATTCATATTTTTCTTGGAGGCTTTGGATAAAGGAGCTTTGACTTTGCTGTCTTCTTCTCATTGTATGTTTTAATCTTCTTTGTCACCAAAATAAGATAATATAGTCTGATTATTTATCTGTGCTGCTTGCTCATGATCCCAGTCAATTACTTGAGTTATAAACTCTTTGTTAGGATAGGGGTCTGTTTCCAGTGTGGAGAATGTGCTGAACCAATCTTCAGGGGTTTTGTACAGCTGTTTTCAGAGATACTTCTAGGGACCTGTACATTTTCATTTCTTCCAAGGTGCTATGATCAAGGGCAAGGTGTTTACTCCTTTCCTGGCTTGTTCTCTGGTCTATGAGTGACCACGAGCACTCTTTTCTGTCTTGGAACTGTGAGGAGGATTTCCTCTCCACAGACACTACAAGTTCCACCAAGCCAGCGCTTCTCCTTGCCCCAGCACCAACATCCAGAACTGTGACCCACATCCAAGCAAGGACAAAGCAAGAGAATCCTGCACTAGCAGAGAGATCCCTGAAATCCCTCTCTGATCAATCACTCGATTTCCCATCAGTCTGTGGGTTGGAAGCTCTGGAGGCAGTCGCTGCCTCGGGGCCAAGCTCAGGGACTGGGGCTGCTTCTCTCTCACCACCGCAAACAGACTTTTCCCACTGACCTTCTAAGTTGTCTTTGGAGTTCATGAATTGAGAAGTCTGGAAACTACCATAACTGCCCACGATTCAGTACTCTGAGGCCTGCTCCAGGTTCAATGTGACCTGCTCACCCATGCCAAATTGCGTTCCTCTCCCAGTCTGGCGCGATATACCTTTCTAATCAACCATCCACGCTATCTTGGGCTGGAAATTTGTTTCACTCTGTCTTTTTGTGGGTTCTGCTGTTTTAGAATTTGTTTAGAGCCACTTTTATAGGTATTTGGAGGTGTTTAGGGGAGAGCTCAAACAAGTCACTGCTTTTACACTGCCATCTTGTCTCTGCCTCTCTAGTCTCATTTTAAGTGAAATATGTTTTTCCTAATTTGATGTTTAAGACAAGTCAGAATTTTTTTTTCTGTGTAAGGTAATTTGGAAATGCATTCAACAACATTGGAGTCACCTGATCGGTAACAAGTTCACTTTCAGTTTCACATAGATAATATTATTTCAACTTGGTAAACTTTTGTGTAAGTTTCAGAAATTATGTGTTACACCAGGCCAGAAAGAAAATATCAAGGGATGGATAGAAAGATCAGTACCTTCTCTGGGGTACTTGTCAAATCCCCTTATTTTGTAAACATACTAAGTCCCTGGAAATCATTAGTGTGGGCAAGGTTATCAGCCCTGGGAAAAGAGCTTGTTTGAGTTATGGAATTCCTAAAAAAAATAACTTGGCTTGCTGAAAATTTACAATTTTATGTACATTAGATAGAAATGATTTCTAATGATTGTCTTTTACACCAGGACAAATTTAAATTTGAGGAAAGATGTTAAGTGAAATATCTGATGTATGTAAGTCCTGGTAAGTTTTTATTGCTTGTTGCAACTGCATAAGAGTGAAAATAATTGTATCTGGCCCTAAGCTGTGATTAGTGAAACTTACTGTTTGAGGTAAAAACCCTTGGGACTGTTTGAGTCTGAATTTGGGTATAGTTGTCTCCATTAAGTCATTATCTGGGAGAAATACCACAAGCTACTCAGAGAGAAAGTGATACAGGTGGAGGTCTGCTTCTGGGAAAAAGCTGAGAGAACAATCTTAGCCTTAATCTAAGATGTGGTCCTCCTGCCTCGATATTCCCATTATTTTCTTTTAAAAACTAATGTTTCCCATCTGGCTATTCTTGAGTCTGGCTATGAGGTTGAATTGATACTGCAAACAGAGCTACAGATGTTTTATCCTGCCATATTTGGTATAGTCATATGCCCTGCTTTTTTCCTTTTATAGCAAATTGCTATCATCAGAGCAAGTAGTCAGTAAAAGATATGAGCACAATGTAAGTATGTGAGATCTTGCTGTTTTAGTTTGAATCTATAGTCATTCCATGACCTAAGCAAGAGTTAAATTAGTGTTCAAACTTATCATATGTATTAAATTCAATTTCTGCAGTATCTCTTTGTTCCAGAATGAATATAATTAGAGAAGGATAAACAGGCTTGTGAAACAAGGATGTTTACCTATTAAATTGTGAGGTTGAAATCAGAAACATCTTGTTTTCTTTAAGGAATTGTTTTATTTAAGGAATTGGATTTCAGTAAAGTTATATCACTGAAGAGTAAAAACTTATCAGCTATCTTGTATTATAGTTGAAATGTAAAGGAAAGTTGAGTAGTCTGAGTAATGGGTTCAAAAGATTTGGACAGATAAATAAAGGTTTGATCAAAAATATGAAAGGTAGATAAGAAGGTTTGGGGACAAATGGTGGACATCCAAGTCCCTCCTCTCCCTGGATAGTTGCTCTGGGTACCCTTGTGCTAACTTCAGAAGGTTTAAGTATTTTGAGAGGGTGTGAGAAAGTTTGACTGAATTTTAAGAAAGGAAAATTATGTACCTTGATTTGAAAATTAATAGTGCAATCAAATTTCAGATGGCCCTGTCAGAAGGATTCCAGCCCAAACTGACCCCACTTCTGGTCATTTTCCTTCTACTTCTTTTTGACTTTTGTTTGCTTAAGTTTTTTGCCAGATATGTCTCCTTTAGGCTACAGAGACATCCATTTCCTGATGATCACTCAGGCTGGGTACCAACCTCTGTCTGAGACCACAACCTATCACTTGTCGGACCTGGTGTTGGCCAGGTTCTGAAAAATGGCTAAAGAACTACTGAGAACACCTGCACAAACTCCCAGAAGCTTGGGGCAGAGTACCCTCCAACCTGGAGCAGAGCCCTACTTTAACAAAGAGTTAAAAGTCAACTAATAGGATGGTAAAATGAACAAACAATGAAAAAAAAAACCAAAGTAAATAAAAACAGCAAAGACCTCTGATTATAGAAAGTTGTTATTATGTTGACAAGGAAGATCAAAACATACACTCAGAAGAAGACAATAAAGTTAAAGCTCCTACATCAAAATACTCCCAAAAAAAATATAAATTCATCTCTGGCCATTGAAGAGCTCCAAAAGGATTTTGAAAATCAAGTAAAAGAGGTAGAGGAAAAATTGGGACCACTTCTGGGAGCCAAGATGGTGGAGTAAGAAGTAAGTTGCTCTTATTCTCTCTTATTAACCTCTGAAAGTCCAGAAAATATTGCCCCAGGAAAAACCCTGGAACAGCTAAACCAGAAGAAAGATTGGGTGCAGCAGTCCAGTAGCCCGGGTAGCTTAAGGGATTAACAGGAAAGGCCCCTATTGCCCTGGGAGAAGAGAAGCAGTACAGAAGGGGATGTGTCCCAGCAAGCTAGTGGAAAGCTTCATTTCAGAATACCAGGAAGAGATCCTGAAACCCAGGTGATGGAGCAGGCAAACACCAACACCAGGACCCCCACATGCCACAGTGAAGGTGGAGGAACAGGTGGAAACCAGCTTGGGAAACCACCAGGTGTCTCAGCATTCTACCACAACCAAGTCTCCCAGGGCCTCAGCTAAACTTTGGGAAGCACTCCAAGGGGCCTCAGGCAGATAAACATCCTGTAACTTCCATCTGAAAGGAGCTGAAGAAAGCTAAAGGAAGGAAAGGCCCAGGTGAGTAGGTAACCTCCAGGGGCCAGGCTACCTAATGCTACCCCTAGAGTTCCAGTATTGCTGATTCCAGCCCAACACCAGGTAAGCTGCCAGAACTCTACAGCCTCCAACTGCCAGCCTTGGAGGCCTCAGCACACAAAGCCAGTGACCAGGCCATAGGCTCCCAACACAAGAAGCATGGGTGAGTGCCCTCTGCTCACCAGCAGGAGAGCTCAATCTCTTTAAGGGCCAGGAAATAAGCAAACACCATGAGCAAAAAGAAACATACTATAAATTCTTATTATGGGAACAGTGAAGATCAAGGCAGAAATTCTGAAGAGGACAACATAGTCAACAAACCCACATCTGGAACCTCAAAAGGGAATATGAACTGGTCTGAAACCCAAAAAGCCTTCTTGGAAGATCTCAAAAAGGATTTTAAAAGTTAAATGAGAGAGGTAGGACAAAGAATGGGAAAAGAAATGAGAGGTATGCAAGAAAGAGTCGATAGCTTGGAAAAAGGACAAAAATTAACTGTAGAAAACAAGTCCTTAAAAAATACAATTGGCCAATTGAAAAAAAAAGTACCAGAAAAAATTGGGAAGAAAAATGAGAGTGATGCAAGAAAATCATGAGAAAAGAATCAAAGGTTTGGTAAAGGAGACACAAGAAAATACTGAAGAAAATAACATCTTAAAAAACAGACTAGGACAAATGGAAAAAGGGATCCAAAAAGCCAGTGAGGAGAAGAATGCCTTAAAAATCAGATTTGCCCAAATGGAAAAATGGGTCCAAAACTTCACTGAAGAAAATAATTCCTTAAAAATTAGAATAGAACAAATGGAAGCAAATGACTTTATGGGAAATCAAGAAACAATAAAACAAAAACTAAAAGAAAGAAAAATAGAAAACAATGTGAAATATCTCATTGGAAAAGCATCTGACCTGGACAATAGATCTAGGAGAGATATACTACCTGAAAGTTATGATCAAAGAAGAACCTAAATATCATCTTTTAAGAAATCAAGGAAAACTGCCCTGATATTCTAAAAATAGAAATGAAAAGAATCCACCTATCACCTCCTGAAAGAGATCCCAAAATGAAATTTGTCAGGAATATTATAGCCAAATTCTAGAGTTCCCAGGTCAGGAAGTAAATATTGCAAGCAGTCAGAAAGAAACAATTCAAGCATCATGGAGCCACAGTCAGGATAACACAAGATTTATCAGCTTCTACATCAAAGGATCAGAGGGCTTGGAATATGATATTCCAGAGTGCAAAGAAACTAGGATTACAACCAAGAATCACCTAACCAGCAAAACTGAGTATAATCCTTCAGGGAAAATATGTGAGATAGAGAATTTTCAAGCATTCATGATGAAAAGAGCAGAGGTGAATAGAAAATTTGACTCTCAAATACAGGACTCAAGAGAAGCATAAGAAGATAAACTGGAAAGGGAAATAGTGAAGGACTTAATAAGGTTAAACTGTTTACATTCCTATAAGGGAAGGTGATACTTGTAACTCAAAAGATTTTTATCATTATTAGTGTAGTAAGAAGGAGTATATATAGACAGAAATGAATGGAATATGAAAGGATGGTATCTAAAAATAAAATTAAAGAGAAAGGAATGTACTGGATGAAAAAGAAAGCTAGAGGTAGAATGGGTTAAATTATCTCACTTAAAATAGGCAAGAGAAACATTTTAGAGTGGAGGGGAAGAAGGAGGAGGTGAAGGAGAGTGAATGAATCTTACTCTCATCAAAATTGGCTGAAAGAGGGAATAACATATACACTCAATTGGGTATAGAAATCTATCTTACCCTACAGGAAAGTAGAAGTAGGAGGGGAAGGGGAAGAGAAGGGAGGTGGGAAGAAGAGCAGATTGAGTGATGGGATAGTCAGAAGCAATACAGTTTTGAGGAAGGTCACAGTGAATGCAGAGAGAGAAGAGTGAGGGGAATAGCATAGAGGGAAATACAGTTAGCGATCATAACTGTGGGAAAAAAATGTAGCAAGTTCCTCTGATAAAGGCCTCATTTCTGAAACATATAGAAAACTGAGTCAAATTTACAAAAAAAAAAATAGATCCATTCCCCAATTGATAAATGATCAAAAGACATAATCAGTTTTTAGATGAAGTAATCAAAACTCTCTATAGTCATATAAAAAATTCTAACTCACTATTAATTGGAGAAATGCAAATCAAAACAATTCTGAGATTAGACTGTCTAATAGGGCAGAAAAGTTAAATGACAAATGTTGGAGGGGATATAAGAAAAATTAAAAACCATCCAGTGCTTCAAAGCAGCCCCAGGATGCAGGTGTCCTCCAGGGGCCAGATTCCCCACTCCCACCCTGAGAGTTTCAGTGTTGCTGACCTCAGCTCAGCACCAGTTAAACTGCTAGACTCCTACAGCCTCCAGCTGCCAGCATCTGAGGTCTCAGCACACAAAGCCAATGACCAGGTACCTGGCCCCCATCATGAGAAGCTTGGGAGAGTGGCCCCTGTGCTCCAGCAGGAGAGCTCAGCTTTCTAAGACAAGAAACAGGCAAACATCATGAGCAAAATGCAGAAAAGGAGAGTAACCATAGATTCTTTCTATGGGGAGAGGGAAGATAAAAATACAAATTCAGAAGAGGATAACATTGTCAATAGAAGAAAAATTGAGAAAAGAAATGAGAAGTATGCAAGAGATACTCAACAACTTGGAAAAGGAAGGATAAAAATTGACTGTAGAAAACAACTTCTCAAAAATACAATCGGTCAAATTGGGAAAAAAATGTCCATTGAAGAAAACAATTCTTTAAAAGGTGCAATTGGCCAAATGAAAAAGGAGGCACAAAAACTCACTGAAGAGAACACTTTAAAAAGTAGAATTGGCCAAATTTAAAAGGAGGTACAAAGACTAACAGAAGAAAATAAGTCCTTAAAAATTAGGATAAGGCAAGTGGAAGCTTATGATTCTATGAGACATCAAGAATAAGTCAAACAAAATCAAAAGAATGAAAAGAAATAGGAGAAAACATAAAATATCTCATTGGAAAAATATCTGGCTTGTAAAATAGATCAAGAATTTAAAAATTATTGGCCTACCTGCAAACCATGATCAAAAGAGTAGGGGACGGTGGACAGAGAGAGAGAGAGAGAGAGAGAGAGAGAGAGAGAGAGAGAGAGAGA
>NW_020954720.1:22633648-22641879 GCF_900497805.2 Vombatus ursinus | reverse complement strand
AGAGAGAGAGAGAGAGAGAGAGAGAGAGAGAGAGAGAGAGAGAGAGAGAACATCTTTCAAAAAATTATCAAAGAAAACAGCCCTTAAGTCCTAGAGCAAGAGGGTAAAATAGACATCAAAATAATCTAATGATCACCTCATGAAATAGATCCTAAAATTAAAACTCTGAGGAATATTGTAGCCAAATTCCAGAATTATAAGGTCAAGGAGAAAATACTGCAGCCGGAAAGAAATAATTTAAATATCATGGAGCCACAATCAGGAGAGCTTGGAATATGATATTCCACAAGGCAAAGTTGCTTGGATTGCAAACAAGTATCAACTACTTGCTAAATTGAGCATAATCTTTCAGGGGAGGAGATGGACATTCAATGAAGTAGGGGACTTCCAAACTTTCCTAATGAAATGACCAGAGCTCAACAGAAAATTTGATCTTCAAATACAAGACTCAAGAGAAGCACAAATAGGTAAACAAGAAAGAAAGAAAAAAAAAACATGTTATTCACAAAGGACAAAATGCATAAATCTCTACAAAGGAAGATGATACTTCTAATTTTTAAAAACTGTTTCTTTATTACAACATTTATAAGGTGTATAAATAGAGAATGTCATATGTTGATTTTGATTTGATGATAAAAAAAATCTAAGTGATAAAAAAGGATTGTCCTGGGAGAAGAGGAAAGGAGAAGGGAGAAAAGGGGAAATAAATTACATCACATGAAGAGGCACAAAGACCTATTACAGTAGAGAGAGAGAAGGAAGGGAGATAAGCATTATTTGAACCATACTCATCAGATTTGGCTCAAAGAGGAAATAACATACACAGTTTATTATAGAAAACTAACTTACCCTATAGGAAGTAGAAGGGGAAAGAGGGAAAAAAGGGAAAGAGTCAATAGAAGAGAGAGAAGGAGGAGGGGAAGAAGTAAAAAGGGAAAGTGAAAGAAAATAAAAAGGAGGTTGCTGATAGAAAAGAGGACAGATTGAGGGAGGTGGTGATGAGAAGAAAAACAAGTGAGGAGGAAAAGGGAGAAAGGAGAGAGAAAAAGAAACAGTGGGAAAATACCATGGAGAAAAAGACACATTAATAATAACTGTAAATGTGAATGTGATGAATTCTCCAATAAAATGGAATTGGATAGCAGATTGGATTAAAACCATAATCCTATAATATGTTGTTGGCAAAAAAACACATTTGAAGCAGAGAAATACACAGAGTAAAGGTAAAAGGATGGAGCAGAATATATTATGCATCAGGTAAAGTTCAAAAAAAAAAAAGCAGGGGTAGCAATCCAGATTTCAGACAAAGCAAAAGCAAAAATATATCTAATTAAATGAGATAAGAAAGGAAACTGCACCCTGTGAAAATGTACCATAGACTATGAAGTAATATTATTACTAAAACTATATGCACCAAGCATACAGCGTCTAAATTCTTAGATGTGACGTTAACAGAGTTACAAGAAGAAATAAGCAGCAAAATGATACTAGTGGGACACCTCAAACTCCACTCTCAGAATTAGATATATATAACCACAAAATAGCAAGAAAGATGTTAACTAAATAATCTAATCCTGAAGAATGAGTAAGTCAAACAACAAATCATAGAAACAATCAATAACTTCATCCATGAAAATGACAATAATGAGACAACATATGAAATCGTATGGGATACAGAGAAAGCAGTTCTTAGGGGAAGTTTTACATATCTCAATGCTTACATGAATAAATTAGAGGAGATCAATGAATTGGGCATGCAACTAAAAAAGCTAGAAAAAGAACAAATCAAAAATTTTCAATTAAATATTAAATTAGAAAATCTAAATACCAAAAAAGAGATTAATAAAACTGGAATTAAGAAAACTATTAATGTAATAAATAAAGACCTGATTCTGTGAAAAAAATAATAAAATAGATAAAAATAGTTAATTGAATTAAAAAAGAAGGAAAGAAAGGAAAAAGTTATCAGTATCAAAAAATGTAAAGGGTCAATTTGCCATCAATGAATAGGAAATTAAAAAAAAACTATTAGGAGTTATTTTGCCCAGCTGTATGCCAATAAATTTGACATTCTTAGTGAAATGGATGAATATTTAAAAAATATATAAATTGCCAAGATTAATAGAAGGGGAAATAAACTACTTAAATAACCCCATTTCAGAAAAAAAATAATTAAACAAGCCATCAATGAACTAGCTAAGAAAAAATCCCCAGGGCCAGATGGATTTACAAGTGAATTCTATGAAACATTTAAAGAACAATTAATTCTAATACCATACAGACTATTTGGGAAAATAGGCAAAGTCATCCTACCAAATTGTTTTTATGATACAAATATGTCACTGATACCTAAACCGGGAAGAGCAAAAACAGAGAAAGAAAATTATAGACCAATTTCACTAATGAATATAGAAGAAAAAATTTTAAATGAAATATTAGCAAAGAGATTACAGCAACTTATCCCTAGGATAATACACTATGAGCAGCTTGGATTTATATTAGGATTGCAGGGCTATTTCAATATTAGGAAAACTATCAGCATAATTGACCATATCAGTAACAAAATTAACATAAATCATGTGATTACCTCGATAGATACATAAAAAAAACTTTTGACAAAATACAACCTTTCCTATTAAAAACACTAGAGAACATAGGAGTAAATGGAGTCTTCCTTAAATGATAAGCAGCATCTACCTAAAACCATCAGCAAGCATTATATGTAATGGGCATAAGCTAGAAGCATTTCCAATAATATCAAAGGTGTTCATCATCACCATTGTTATTCAATATTGTACTAGAAATGTTAGCTTTGTCAATAAAAGAAGAAAAAGAAATGGAAGGAATTAGAATAGGCAAAGAAGACCCAAAGCTATCACTCTTTGCAGATGATATGATGGTATACTTGGAGAATCCTAGAGAATCAACTAAACATAATTAACAACTTTAGGAAAGGTGTAGGATATAAAGTAAACCCACATAAATCATTGGCATTTCTATATATCACTTACAAAGTCCAACAGCAAGAGATAGAAAGAGAAATCTCATTTAAAGTTACAGTCTACATTATAAAATATTTGGGAATCTACCGGCCAAGACAAACCCAGGAATTAAATGAAACACAAATACAAAACACTTTTCACACAAATTAAGTCAGATCTAAATAATCCAGAAGAAAAATTTGCTGATGTTTAGGCCTAGCTAATATAATATAATGGACAATTCTACCTAAGCTAATTTACTTCTTCAGAGCCATGCCCATAAGACTAACAAAAAAATATTGTATAGCTCAAGAAAAAAATAATATGATTCATCTGGAAGAATAAAAGACCCAGAATACCAAGGAAATTAATGAAAAGAAGTGCAAGGGAAGGTGGCCTAGCCATACCAGATCTTAAATTGTACTATAAAGCATCAGTCATCAAAACCACTTGGTTAGAAATAGAGTGGTGGATCAGTGGAATAGTTTATTTACACAAGATGCTGTAGTCAATGACTATAGCAATATACTCTTTGATAAACACAAAAACTACAGCTTCTAGGATAACAGTTAGTACTAGGCTAAAAATTAAAAAAAAAAGAATGTTGAAAATGAAAATAAATAAATAAATATTTAAATGAAAAAGAAAAGAAAACAATAGTTGAAAGTATTGAGAATTTATAATCCAAAGAAGAGAATAATGAGTGAGAATGTGCTCGCAGTCTTCAAATATTAGAGGGGTTGTTATGAAGAAGAGGTATTATATTTATTCTGCATTGTGGTAGTGGATAAATCTAGTAGAAAAAGTTAGAAGTTAGAGGGAGGTGAACCATCTATATATTGAGTGTGATCTTCATTTATCTTCCATAGCCAGAATAACTGCATCACACCTTTAGAGTTCAATGGGTAAAATGAGGGTATTTCTGTTCTAATACTATCAGTTTGATCCCCTATCAGTTATATTCCCAGTACTATTAGCCACCAGTTGCATTGGCTTTGTTTGCACAAACAAATTTCAATTTAATGTAATCAAAATTATCCATTTTGCATTTTATAATGTTCTGTATCTCTTGTTTGGTCATAAATTCTTCAGTTCTCCATAAATCTGATGGATAAACTATTCCTTGTTCTTCTAGTTTGCTTATAGTATCAGCCTTTATATCTAAATCATGTACCTAATTTGAATTCATCTTCATATATGGTGTAAGATGTTGGTCTATCCTTAGTTTCTGCCATATTATTTTCCAGTCTTCCTAGTAATTTTGTCAAATAGTGAGTTCTGATACCAGAAGCTTGAGTTTTTGGGTTTATCAAATTGTATATTACTATAGTCATTGATTACTATGTCATGTGTACCTAATGTATTCCAATGATTCACCACTCTATTTCTTCACCAGTACCAGATAGTTTTGATAATTGCTGGTTTATAATATAGTTTTAGATCTGGTATAGGTAGTGCAATTTGCTTTGCAATTCTTTTCATTAATTTCCTTGATTTTTTTTTACCTTTTTTTTAAAGGAGATGGATTTTGTTATTATTTTTCTGGCTTTATAAAATAATGTTGGGCAAATGATTGGCATGGCAATGAAAAAGTAATTTATTTTGTGTAGAATTGTCATTTTTATTATATTAGCTTGACCTACCAATAAGCAACTGATATTTTTTCCAATTATTGAGATCTGACTTTATTTGTGTGAGTAGTGTTTGTTAATTGTGTTCATTATACTTCCTGGGTTGGCCTTGGCAGGTAGATTCCCAAGTATTTTATATTGTATATATTTATTTTGAATGGAATTTGTCTATCTCTAGCTGCTGGGCTTTGTTGATACTATACAGAAATTTTGGTGAATTATGGGGGTTTGTTTTATATCCTGCAACTTTGCTAAAGTTGTTAATTATTTCAAGTAGTTTTTTAGTTGATTCTCTAGGATTCTCCTAGTATACCATTATATCATCTGCCAAAAGTGATAGCTTCATTTCTTTATTGCCTATTCTAATTCCTTTATTTTTTTCTTCTCTTATTGCTAAAAGTAACATTTTCATTACAGTATTGAAAAACAGTGGTAATAACAGACATCTTTGTTTCACCCCTAAACTTATTGGTAAAGCTTCTAGTTTATCTCCATGACATATAAAACAGGGGACATTCAATTATTCCGATGAAAAAACCAGAGTTGATTAGAAAATTCTATTTTCAAATACAATATTCAGAAGAAGCATAAAAAGGTAAATGGGAAAGAAAAGCAAACAAACAAACACGTTATTCAATGAAGTTAAACAATTTAAATCCTTTCATGTGGATATGATAATTGTAACTCTTGATAAACTCTATTTTTATTAGAGCAGTTAGAACAGGTATATATACACAAAGAATGTGGATACAAATTGACTTTGATATGATGGTATAAAAATGAATTAAGAGATAAAAATAAAGCATTGTACTGGTAGAAGAGGAAAAAAGGAGGCAAGAAAATGTAAAGTACATCACATGAAGAGGACCAAAAGACATATTAGAGTAGAGGGAGAGAAGAGAGCAGGGGGAACATTATTTGATATATACTCTTATTGGATGTGGTTCAAATAACATAAACATTTAGTTGAGTATAGAAATTAATCTTACCCTATAGTAAAGTAGGATGAGAAATGAGGAAAGAAAAGAGAGGGGTGGATAGAAGGGAAGGCAGAAGGAGCAGGGTACAGGGAAGAGAAAATGAAGGGAGGCTGATAGAAGGGAGGGCAGATTGAGGAAGGTGGTAATCAGAAGAAAAACTGGTGATGAGGGAAAGGATGAAAGGAGATAAAAAGCATAAATTTGAGGAAAACAGGATGAAGGGAAATATACAGTAACCATAACTGTGCATATGAATGGGATGAATTCTCTCATAAAATGGAAGCAGAAGGTTGATTAAAAACCAGAATCCTACAATATATTGTTTAAAAGTAATACATTTGAAGCAGAAGGATACATATGGAGTAAAGTTAAAAGGTTGGAGCAGAATATATTATGCTTCAGATGAAGGAAAAAAAAGATAATTCCTGATATCAGACAAAGCAAAAGTAAAAGCCTAAGTCATCTGCTTAAAAAAAATAAGGAAGAAACTACATCTTGCTAAAAGCTACCGTAGACAATGAAGTAATATCAATACTACACACACGCACCAAGTGGTATAGCATCCAAATTCCTGGAGAAGGAGTAAAGTGATTTACAAGAAGAAATGGACAGCAAAATTATGCTAGTGGGGGACCTCAACCTCCCACCTCACAACTAGATAAATCTAACCACAAAATAAAAAAAAGAAAGAAGTTAAGGAGGTGAATTAGAATTTAAGAAAAAAATAGATATGATAGTCCTCAAGATTAAAAAATGATAGAAAGGAATATACCTTTTCTTAGATGTGCTTTACATCTACACAAAAAAATTGATCATATTTGGGGCATAAAAAGTTCACAATCCTATGATGAAAGGCAGAACTATTAAATGCATTATTTTCAGATCATGATGAAATAAAAATTACATATCATGATCATGAAAATATAGAAAAAAATTAAATGGAAACTAATTCAATCCTAAAGAATGGGTGGGTCAAACAACAAATCATACAATCAATTATTTCACCCAAGAGAATGACAATAATGAGCCAACATACCAAAACTTATGGGATGCAGCCAAAACAATTCTTGGGGAAATTTTTATATCTATAAATGTTTATATGAATGAAATCGAGAAAAAAGAGATCAATTAATTGAGCATGCAACTAAAAAAACCAGACAAATGACAAAACATCAAAGGAGTGTTTACTAAAATTTAAATTAAGAAAACTATTAAACTAATAAGTAAAACTAAGACCTGGTTTTTTTTAAAAAATAAAATAGGTACATTTTTGTTAATTTGATTTAAAAAAATAAGAAGAAAACCAAATTACCAGTGTCAAAAATGAAAAAGGTGAATTACAACCAATGATGAGAAAATTAAATCAATACTTAGGAGCAATTTTGCCCAAATGTATGCCAATAACTGACAATCTTAGGGATTGATAAATATTTACAAAAATATAAATTGCCCAGATAAACAGAAGAGTAAATAAAATTTTTATATAACCCCATTTAAGAAAAAAAAAAGTTGAACAAGCCAGCAATGTACTCCCTAAGAAAAAATATCCAGGGCCAGTTGGATTTACAAGTGAATTCTATAAAACATTTAAAGAACAATTAATTCCAATACTAAAAAACACTGTTTGAAAAAATGGGTGAAAAATGAATTCTATCAAATTACTTTTATGATACAATATGGTGTTAATACCTAAACCAGGAAAGGCCAAAACATAAAAAGAAAATTACAGATCAATTTCCCTACTGAATATTGATGCAAAAAATTAAATAAAATATTACCTAAGAGATAAAAGCAATTTATCATGAAGATAATACACTATGACCAGGTAGGATTTGTATCAGGAATGTAGGGGTGATTCAATATTAGGAAACCTATCAGCATAATTAAACATATCAATAACAAAACTAACAGAAATCATATGATTATCTCAATAGATGCAGAAAAAGCTTTTGACAAAATGCAGGACTCATTTCTTTTAAAAACACTAGAGAACATAAGTTAAAAGAAGTTTTCCTTAAAATGATAAATACTATTTATCTTAAACCTATTTCATTAATTTTCCTCTTTTTCCCTTAAAGATTTTGTTTAATTTTGACAGGTAGTTGATTCTTACTTGTAATCTAACCTCCTTTTCCTTTAAGAATATCATATTCCAAGACCTCTGATCCTTTAGGGTAGAAGGAGTTTAGTCCTTTGTAATCCTGTCTTTTTTTTTTTTTTTGGCAGTAGGGGTTAAGTGACTTTCCCAGGGTCACACAGCTAGTAAGTGTCAAGTGTTTGGTCTGAGTCCAGATTTGAACTCAAGTCCTCCTGATTTCAGGGCTGGTGCTCTATCCACTGCATCACCTGGCTGCCCCTGTAATTCTGATTTTGGTACCGAGATATTAAAATTCATTCTTTCTGGCTCCTTGCAATATTTTCTCCTTGACCTGATAATTATCAAATTTGGCTACAATGTTCCTTAGAGTGTTCCTTTTGGAATCTCTTTTGGGAGCTGATTGGGAGATTATTTTGATGGCTATTATGCCCTCTGGTTCTAGGATATCAGGGCAGTTTTCCTTGATAATTTTTTGAAAGATGCTTACCAGGTTCTTCTTCTTCTTCTTCTTCTTCTTCTTCTTCTTCTTCTTCTTCTTCTT
>NW_020954720.1:22561516-22633638 GCF_900497805.2 Vombatus ursinus | reverse complement strand
TTCTTCTTCTTCTTCTTCTTCTTCTTCTTCTTCTTCTTCTTCTTCTTTAAATGCTGGATTTCAGGTAGTACAATAATTCTTAAATTATCTCTCCTGGATCTATTATCCAGGTCAGTTGCTTTTACAATGAGGTATTTTATATTCTCTTCCATGTTTTTTTTCATTCTTTTGATTTTGTTTGACTGATTCCTGGTGTCTCACAGAATTATTTGCTTCTACTTGCCCAATTCTAATTTTTTTTAAGGCAATTGGGGTTAAGTGACTTGCCCAGGGTCACACGGCTAGTAAGTGTCAAGTGTTTGGTCTGAGGCCAGATTTGAATGCAGGTCCTCCTGACTTCAGGGCCAGTTGTCTATTGACTGTGCCACCTAGGTGCCCCCCCCTTCTAATTTTTAAGAAATTATTTTCTTCATTTCACTTTTGTATTTCATTTTTAATTTGGCCAATTCTACTTTTAAGGAGTTGTTTTCTTCATTTTTTTTTTGCCTTTTCTTTTCCTAGATGTTGACTCTTTTTTGCATACCTCTCTTTTCTATTCTACCTCTATTATTTGACTTTTAAAATCCTTTTTGAGTTCTTCAGACCAATTCATATTCTCCTTTTAGGTTTCAGATGTAGGTATATTGATAATGTTGTCCTCTTCGAAGTTTGTGTTTTAATTTTCCATATCACCATAGTAATTTTATATGGTCAAGGTTTTATTTTCTCTTCTTGCTCATTTTTTGCCTATTTCATGGTTTTTAAACTTGAGCTTTCCTCTTGGGTGAGAGGGAGCATTGCCCAAAGCTTCTTTTGCTGGGGTCAGGGGCCTGGTCACTGGCTTTATTTGATAGGGCCTTACATGCTGAAGGCTTGCTCACCAGGTTGGGATGGCCCACCCTAGTGGCACTGTTAATGCCTGGTTTCCTGGGCTGTCAATTGCCTTCTGTACTGTTGCTAAATGCCTCAGACCTGAACTATTTTGCAACTGGCCTGCAGAGCCAAAACTGAGGGGCCTTGTTTGCTCTGTGCAAAAGCCTCCTGCTGGCTTGCCCTGACACCTTCTGCATGGGGCTGCACTGCCCTTTCACCCAAGTGTGACAGAACTTCCCCAAGGTTATGTTACCTTTAAGTTATGTTAAACCAGAAAATTGTTTCACTCTATATTTTTGTGATTTCTGTCAATCCAGAATCCATTTAGAGGCTTGATTTAACCTTGTTTCTGGGGGGTACTGGGAAGAGATCAGGAAGCTTCCTGGCTTCTCTCCTAATTATTTTTTTTTATAAATTTATTTAATTATTTTTAGTTTTCAACATTCACTTCCATAACACTTAGAGTTTGAAATTTTCTTTGTTTTTTATCTTTAATTAATTAATTTTAGTTTTAGTTTTCAAGATTCATTTCCACAAGATTTTGAGTTCCAAATTTTCTCCCCATATCATCCCTCTCCACACCCCAAGATGGCATGCATTCTGGATACCCCTACCCATAATCTGCCCTCACTTCTATCACCCCCCTCCACCTCTCTTATCTCCTTCCCCTTCCATTTACTTGTAGGGCAGGATAGATTTTTATACCCCATTGCCTATATATCTTATTTCCCAGTTGCATGTAACAACAATTTTTAACATTTGTTTTTAAAGCTTTAGGTTCCAAATTCTCTCTCTTCCTCCCTCTCCACCCAACCTCATTGAGAAGGTAAGGAACTTGATACAGGTTATACATGTGTAGTCATGCAAAATACTTCCATAATTGTCATGTTGTGAAAAACTAACTATATTTCCCTTCATCCTATGTGACCCCCCATTTATTCTATTCTCTCTTTTTACCTTGTCCCTCCTCAGAAGTGTTTGTTTCTGATTACCCCCTTTCCCAATCTGCCCTCCCTTCTATCATCCATCCCTCTCTTATCCCCTTCTTCCTTAGTTTCTTGTAGGGTAAGATAGATTTCCATACCCAACTGAGTGTGTATGTTATTCCCTCCTTAAGCCAAATCCTATGAGAATAAGATTCACTCATTCCCTCTCACCTTTCCCCATTTCCCTTCCACTGTAAAAGCTTTTTTCTTATCTGTTTTATGTGAGATAATTTACCCCACTCTAACTCTACTTTTCACCTTCTCCCAGTCTAATCCTTTCTCACCCCTTAATTTTATTTTTTATATCACCCATTCATCTTCAATTCATCCTGTGCCCTCTATCTATCTATCTATCTATCTATCTATCTATCTATCTATCTATCTATCTATCTATCTACCTATCCATATTTTTTCCCTCCAACTAGTCTAATACTGCCAAAAGTCTTATGAGTTACAAATATCATCTTTCCATGTGGGAACTTTAATAAGTCCCTTAAGATTTCTCTTTCCTGTTTACATTTTCATGCTTCTCTTGAGTCTTGTATTTGAAAGTCAGATTTTCTATTGAGTTCTGGTCTTTTCATCAAGAAAGTCTGAAACTCCTCTGTTTCACTGAATGTCCTTTTTTTTCCCCCTGAAGTATTATACTCAGTTTTGCTGATGTGATTCTTGATTGTAATACTATCTCCTTTGCCCTCCAGAATGTCATATTCCAAACCCTCTGGTCCCTTAATGTAGAAGCTGCTAAATCCTGTGTTATCCTGGTTGTGATTCCACAATACTTGAATTATTTCTTTCTGGCTGCTTGCAAAAATTTTCCATTGACCTGGGAACTCTGGAATTTGGCTACAATATTCCTAGGGATTTTCCTTTGAGGATCTCATTCAGGAAATGATCAATGGATTCTTTCTATTTCCATTTTACCCTGTGGTTTTAGAATTTCAGAGCAGTTTTCCTTGATAATATCTTGAATGATGATGTCTAAGCTTTTTTTTTATCATGGCTTTCAGATAGTCCAATAATTTTTAAATTATCTCTCCTGGATCTGTTTCCCAGATCAATTGTTTTTCCAACCAATAAGATATTTCACATTGTCTTTTATTTTGTAATTCTTTTGGTTTTGTTTTATAATGCCTTGATTTCTCATAAAGTCACTAGCTTCCATTTCCTCCATTCGAATTTTTAAGGAAGCATTTTCTTCAGTGAATTTTTGGACTTCCTTTTCCATTTGGCCAATTCTGCTTTTAAAGGAATTCTTCTCTTTGTTGGCTTTTTGGACTTCTTTTGCCATTTGGGTTAGGCTATTTTTTTAAGGTGTTACTTTGTTCCTCATTTTTTGGGTCTCTTTTAGCAAGCTGTTGACTTGTTTTTCATGATTTTCTTGCATCACTCTCATTTCTTTTCCCAGTTTTTCCTCTACTTTCCTTACTTGCATCTTAAAATTCTTTTTCAGCTCTTACATGGACTAGGATTGATTCATATTTTTCTTGGAGGCTTTGAATGTAGGAGCTTTGACTTTGTTTTCTTCTTCTGATTGTATGTTTTGATTTTCTTTGTCAACGAAGTAAGATTGTATAGTCTGAGATTTTTTTCTGCTGTTGGCTCATATTTCCAGCCAGTTACTTGACTTATAACTTTTTGTTAAGGTAGGGCTCTGCTTCCATTGTGGAGAATGTACTGTCCCAAGCTTTGGGGTTTTTGTGCAGCTGTTTTCAGAGATAGTTCCAGAGACTTGTAAGATTTCAGTTCTTCCAAGATGGTATGATCAAAGACTAGGTGTTTACTCCTTTCCTGGCATGTTCTCTTGTCTGTGAGTAATCTCAAGCACACTTTTCTGCCTTGGAATTGTGAGGAGGATTCCCTGTCCACTGCCACCACAAACTCCACCACGTAAGTGCTCATCCTGGCCTCAAGACCACCACCCAGAACTGTGACCCAGATCCAAGCACAGGCATGGCAAGAGAATCCTGCCTCAGCACCAGCACATAGATCCCTGCAATCCCCCTCTGATCAGCCACTCCTTCCCACCTCTGTCTGTGGGCCAAGAGCTTCAGAAGCAGCAGTCGCCCCTATGTTGTGCCAGGACTTGGGCAGTACCGAGCTCCTCTCTCACCACAGTCAGACACACCTTTCCTACTGACTTTCTAGGTTGTGTTTGGTGTTTGTGGTTTGAGAAGTCTGGAAACCACGACAGTTCCCCTTGATTCAATCCCCTGAGGACTGCTCCAGGTTCCCAGACACTCAGTCTTTGCCTGTGTAGTCTGCGTGGTCCACACTGAACTGTGCTCCTCTCCCAGCCCAGCACAACACACTTTTCCTGCTGACCTTCCAGGTTGTCTCATGCTGGAAATTTGTTTCATTCTGTCTTGTGGGTTCTGCTGCTCTAGAATTTGTTTAGAGCCATTTTTACAGGTATTTGAAGGGATTTGTGAGAGAGCTCAAGCAAGTCACTGCTTTTACTCTGCCATTGTGGCTGCAACCGAGGTTGAAATTTTCTCCCCATCTCTCCCATCCCCCACCCTAAGAAGGCATATACATTGATACAGGCTCAACATAGATATTCATATTAAACATATTTTCACATTAGTATGCTGTAAAGAAGAATTAGAACCAATCAGAGGAACCATATGAAAGGAGAGAGATAAAGAGAGAGAGAGAGAGAGAGACAGAGACAGAGACAGAGACAGAGAGAGAGAGAGCAAATAATATGTTTCAATCTGCATTCAGACACAATAGTTCTTTTCCTGGATATGCACAGCATTTTCCATCATGAGTCTTTTAAAGATGTCTTAAAACATTGCATTGCTTAGAAAAGCTAAGTCTGTCAAAGATAATCATCACATAATATGGCTGTTACAGTGTACAATTTCCTCCTGGTTCTGCACATTTCAATCAGCATCAATTCATATAAGTCTTTTGAGGTTTTTCTGAATGCTGCCTACTCCTTATCTCTTACAGGAAAATAGTATTCCATTACATTCATATACCACAAGTTGTTCAGCCATTCTCTGACTGATAGGCATCCCCTCAATTTCTAATTATTGCCCCCACAGAAAGAGCTGATATAAATTATTTTTTGCACATCTGGGTCTTTTTCCCATTCGCATGATGTCTGTGGGGTTCAGACCTAGAAGTGGTATTGCTGGGTCAAAAAGTATGCACAGTTTTACAGACTTTTGGGCATAGTTCCAAACTGCTCTCTAGAATTGATGGATCAGTTCACAACTCCACCAACAATGCATTAGTCTTTAAATTTTCCCACATCTCCAACATTTATCATTTTCGTATTTTGTCATGTTAGCCAATCTGATAAGTGTGCTGTGATATCTCGGAGTTGTTTTGATTTGCTTTTCTGTAATCAATAATGATTTAGAGCATTTTTTTCATATGACTAAAGATAGCTTTAATTTCTTCCTCTGAAAACTGCCTGTTCATATCCTTTGACCATTTGTTAGTTGGGGAATAACTTGTATTCTTATAAATTTGAATCATTCATATATATATATATACATATATATACATATATATATGTATATATATATTAGAAATGAAGCCTTTATGAGGGACATTGGTTGTAATAATTCTTTCCCAGTTTTCTGCTTCCCTCTTAATCTTTGTTGCATTGGCTTTGTTTATGAAAAAGCTTTTCAATTTAATGTAATTAAAATTATACATTTTGCATTTCATAATGTTCTCCATTTGTTGTTTGGTCATAAATACTTTAGTTTTCCAAAAATCTGTTCCTTTTTTCTCACAGTTGGCTTACAGTATCAGCCTTTATATCTAAATTGTGTACCCATTTTCACTTTATTTTTGGTATACTATGTAAGATGTTGCCCTATGCCTAGTTTCTGCTATACCTTTTTCCAGTTTTCCCACTAGTTTTTGATTTCAATTTTATTAATTTTTCCTTTGGTTTTCAGTATTTCAAATTTGGTATTTAATTGGGGATTTTAAATTCATTCTTTTTCTAGCTTTTCTTAGTTTCATGCCTAATCTATTAATCCCCTCTTTCTCTACTTTATTCATGTAACCAGTTAAAGAATAACACTTCCCCTAAGAACTGCTTTCACTATATCCTTGTCTCATTATTGTCATTTCCATTTTGTCAATTGTATTTTTAAAGGAATTGTTCAATTTTTCTTCTGCCTCTCTTATTTGACTTTTATAATCCTTATTGAGCTCTTCCAAGAAGGCTTTTTGGGCTTGAAACCAGTTCATAGTCCTCTTTGAGGTTTTGGCTGTGGCTTAAATTGACCATGTTGTCCTCTTCTGAATTTGAGTTTTGATCTTCTCTGTCCCCATAGTAAGTCACTATTGGTTTTGTTTTACTTTTTTGCTTTTTACTCATGTTGTTTGCCTTTTTCCTGGCTTTTAAAGTTGATCTCTGCTTCTAGGGCAAAGAAGGAACTGTCCCAGGCTTTTTGTGCTGGTGACTAAGGGCCTGGCTACTAGCTTTGTGTGCTGGGGCCTCATGTGCTGGAAACTGGTAGCTTACTCGCTGCTGAGCTGAAACTAGTGGTGGTGGCTGGTGTGTGCCAAGGCCAGGTGGGGTCCTTTTGCATTTCCCTGATGTTACACTGAATCTCGCCAGATGGGGGTGGGGATTGACATGGTCCAGTTGCTGGATGTTGCTTCCTCACCTTGGGTTGCCCTAGAGCATGTTTAGGGTCAATGGTTGACAGATGCCGATCTGCTGGGGCAAATAGTGGTTCTTTATGCTGGCATCTGTGGGTTCCTCTGGCTGTGCCAAGGAACGTATGGGAGCCACTTGCCTTCTCCACCACTTTGGGACTCAGGATCTCCAACTGGTCTGCTGAGGAGGGGCTTGCCACTGGCTTGCTGAGATGCCTCCCATCCTGTACTGAGATGCCTCCCATCCTTCAGCTACAGCATCTCCTCCCACCAAATCCCCTTAGCCTCATGAGCCAAAAGACTACTGCACCCTGTCTCTCTGCTGGCTCCACTATTCCAGGATTGCTCCTGGGGATTTATTTTCTGGGTCCTTCACATTCAACAAGGGAGGGTGAGAGTGACCCTCTGCTTACTCTGCTTTCTTGGCTCCTGGAAGTCCTCAACTACTTCTTACATATTATGGATTTCAATACTTCCCCCTTCAGCACACAACATTCTGTTTATTTTTCATTTTGGCTTTGTGTATATTCTAAAGATTACAGGAATATGCATTAGAATAGCAAATACAACAACAACAATAAAAAAGTCTCTCTTATTTTCCTTATTCAGAGTTACTGCTAGAGGTACAAGGGATAGATAACCCATTATGTTATCAGCTGCAAATAATTTACCATTAATCAGAAAAGTGAAATAAGCAAGACGTGGTGGATCCTATTCCTGAGTCCCACTTCAGAAATCTAGAATCAAGAAAATAGAAGCATCTCTATATGCCTATCCTAGAAAATAAAATACATTTGCTCCTATGATGACTTTTTTTCTTTTAATATAAGGTTAGACACCACAAAACTGATTTTTTAAAAATTTTAATTCAAATTTTGTGACCCAGAATCATGCCCACAAAGTAGATGAAATAGTCATAGCATCAAGAGCTGGAATAGGTTTCTATCTAACTGTATGCCAAAGGTAATCATCATTTTATTGATTAAGAAACTGAGTCCTAGAGAGTTGATGTGTCTTCAACAAGTTCAAGTAGTTCATTAGCAGATCCAAGGTGCTAAATCCGATTTTCTGACTCCATCTTTATTGTTCCATAGTGTTATTGAATTTGTGATGAGGAGTTACTGATAAAAATTTCCTCCTTAAGAGAATTCAGCAACATTGTTTGACTTTTTTATTCCAATAGACATTTTAATTTTCTCTTTGTAGTCATAATTTTTAGAGTTGAGGTGACCCCAGTAGCATCACAATTCTAATTTTTTTAAGCATTTTTAACTCCAAGGCAAATTTTTTTTTCCTGGTTAATGAAAGAAACATAGATACAATAGATGGAAATTACCTAATAGGTCAAGTAATTTTTCACCTTGCCAGTATAGGACTACTCTTTACAATATACCCTCCAGTGTTTTGTCCAGTATAATTTTAAATGTCTCTCTTGAGGAGATTTCTCCTACTTCCCTTGGTATACTATCCTGTAAAAAGATTTGCAGTTGTTCTGTTGACAAGGAAATGCCACAGTTTTCTAGTTTTAATTCTCCATTTCATGTTCTCTGATATTACTTGAAAAAATAGAAATCCACTGCTCATAAGGTTTATATTTCTTTCCTTATTATTTTGTGATTGGTAGCATCCACCCCTAAAATTCTTCATAAAGTTATATAAGTGCCCTTATGTGGAAGGAGACAGTTTCTTCTGTGATTTACTTTGCGTTTCTTCCATTCTGTACTTACAAAACATTAATCTCTTAGAAATCTTAGTCTATTTAAATTCAGTTTCTAAATGTACACTGGTGTATGCTAAGGCCTTTTGCTTCATTTTTCATTTCTTCTATTCACAAGTTACATTAAAGTTCTCTTTTTTCATACTCAAATTCAAAGAATTGCTTTTTGTCTATTTTCATATCATATTTCCCTTGTCATATAGAACGCATAAATTTTATTTTTTCTTAGATGTTGACAGTTAGATTTATACACATTAAAGAGTTGTTACAACCCCCAAACTAAGACTTTACCTTCTAATATTTCAATATATGTATGAACTCATTTATATGGGTACTCCTTAACTATACTTAGAGATTTTAACCCAATAAAGCTTTCTCATTCTGGGTGATTATTTTTTCCTTTATTTCTAGAAATTCTTCAAAGGAGATATATCCAATAGACAGGAGGATTTCCTCTATGTCCTTCCATATGTATTAAGTATTAGTGCAAAACTAATACTTTCCATCTCTTACTCCTGTCTATATGACCAATCTAGCTCTTGTTCCATTTAAACATACTATGCATAATGTCTTTTATTCCTCCATTTAATCATAAGTCATGGTTGGTAAGATACTGTGGCCTACTTTAATTTATCTTGCGACTTTAAAATGCCCTCTGAGACTCCTGAAATTTTGATACTTCAAAGATTTTGGTGCTCCATGATTCTCAAACATATGGTATCACTGGGTGGATATTGATGTTTATAAGTTAAGACTTTGATGCAGAGAACAGCTTGAGATTCTAGGTACCACTACCTAATTTCCCAAATATGATCTAGCTCATTTGCTTTCTTGGGGAACTTGTTTCAAAAAGAATGGAATTGTCTTTCCTTTTTCAATTCTAGGCACAACAAATTTTTCATTTGCAACACATGTCTAGGATATGTATTACTGATAGTCAGGAAGTTTTCTGACTCAGGAAAACATGAGTTTAAATTCAGTCTCAGACCATTCCTACCTATGTGACATTGGCCAAATCACTTTGCCTCTATCTACCTAAGTTTTGAATATCCAAGTAAAAAAAAAAAAAGAAGGTCCTACATGGATATCAGAAGCCATAGAAAAGAATATGTAGACCTAATTATTTCATTTCTTAAGTCTTACACCTCACAATTAAGCAGCTAGCCATACCCCTGGGCAGGATAAATGGTCTACATGAGCAAACAAAGAAAAAAGAAAAAAAAAGAGATGGGAACTCATTTAAAAAATAATGGTATGTTCTGCTATAATCTATGGATATTGTGCTATATTTGTGTTCCTTCCAGTAGCTTATATCATGTATATAAAAATTAAAAGTTTATCTATATCCTAGGGAAAAAAATAAAGAGATGGAGAAACTCATTTCTATTCTCTATTGACGGAATCCTAAAGCTGCCCCCACTAAGGGTGGAGGACTATGGGCCACACTGAACCACATTCCTGTTACCCCTAACTGGCCACTACCCCCAGATCTAATCCACACATTTGAACAGGTGTGTTTTTATACACAACCACAATCACATCATCCATTCAGCCCAAGACCAGACCATAATACCTAACCATCCATCTTGACCAGACACGACCACAATAGCTAGATAATCAGAAAGCAGCATGACTAGGATGTTTGATCACCAAACCATAGAAGGGATCCCCTTCCCTATTATCTAATCCCTTAACAAAACCCTCCTGCCTTTCTAATATCAATAATATTCTTTTATTCTATACAAATTTGATTGTATAATCAGCATCATATACTCTACAAAATTGTCTCTCTTACCTTATTTAAATTGCAAGTTACTCTAAGGAACTTAGCTGATCACCAGAGCATGAAACCACAAATCCACAAAAAATCTCTCTAACTGGCTTAGAGAAGGCCTGATTCTTTGAAATTCTTTGAGACATCCCACCACATCACAACCTGACTTTCATCACTATAATTTCAAGGACATAAATGTCTCTAAATTTAGTGGAAGCAGTTCTTTAAGAAGAAAAAAAGGAAAATTAAGTGCAGAGGCTGAAGCAAATTCATATATACATCAATTAGATGAAAGATGGAAGGCTGAGTTACAGAGAAAGAAGGGAAATAGAACGCTAAAAGTTGTGAGTTTATTTTTTTCCTGAGAAGAAAGGAAATAGACTCATCAACTTCTCATACTCCAACAAATAATAGTATGGCCCCATAGAACCCATACTACCTGATTGTTCAGGTGAGAAATTACCCCATACTTCTGAGTGGAACAAATAAATTCAGTGTGTTTGATGAATCCCAGAAGATGGCTGCAGACACAACTATATTCTTACCTAAATAACATAAAGGTCTGCTCTTTTCCTGGGGCATATTTCCGTGATGTGATGAAGAGCTAGTCCAAATTATTAGAACTAATGGCTAAAAACTATAACCCCACTCAGGTGGAGACAACTTATTGCTGACTCCCAGAATCATTCCTCTGCTTCTCTGAATAGGTGTGTCTCTCCCATACCTCTCTCTGTATCTTTCTTAAACTACATTGATATAAGGTCTATGATTTGGGAAGGGCAATATTACCTCTGAGTTGGGATAGAAAAAATATATAGTTTTACTCTTACTAAAAAAACAAACAGTTTTGGAGAACTATGCTGCTCATTACCATTGTTTTCTAGTCATTATTTCTTTAGCTCACAGAATCTTCTGAGATTCTCAACTGCATTGAAGTTGCATTTCTATTACTGAATAATGACCTTGTAATTACAACAGCTCTGGGATCAATTGTATCTTTACTGGCTTTTGACAATGAATGAAGATTTAAGGACATGAAAATTATTGATCATCATCTTTTAAAACATTCTTCTAGTAGCTATATAGTTTGGATTCCTTCATCTTATTGAGTTTTCCCTACAATCTATGTAAGCACATGTAACCAGTGTTTACTCATGTGCCTTCAATTGCTTTGAAATAAAAAAAAATTCTTTGTTGACCACAGGTTCTACATTCATAGGACTTTGGACCATATATTTCAGGAGAGGTGATTTGTAAAATCAGAAGTGTATGAAATCACTTGAATTCATCCTTTACTAGAAAAATAAAATGTCATTGATTTGAAAAACAAGAAACATGATTTATAATCCAGGCTCTTCCTGAGTTTTTATAAGGCCCTGAATAATCGTTAATATCTATGTGACAGCATCAGTCTTTGTTACAGAAATACAAGGAGTACTAATTTGTTGTTGCAAAGCATTGCCATTATGTAAGTGAGTAATTATCTCTGGGAGCTTCAATGCCATTTTTCATCAGTGTAAAATTTAACCTGCAAACATTTGTTTTAAAACATCTTGACTTGAAATCCATGATAATTTAGTAAGATTTAAGTTTCACTAAAAACAAATGTCCTAAAAGTTGTCAGACTTTTGTTACTGTTTTTTGCATGTGACTACTTTAATAAAATAGATGAAAAGAATGACTGAGGAAAAATACGGTGTATCTCTAAGATAGATTTCTTAATTTTACTTTAAACCAAAGGTTCAAATAAACTAGGGAAATTGTCCTGCCATTATTTTTCTAATATCTTTAATCTCCCAAACATGCTATACTTTGAAATACCTAAAAGAAAATTCAAGGAAGTAGATAAATTACATTAATAAAAACTATAAATTCCAAAGTTCCTGACAATTCTAGAAGTTGTAACTTGTAGCAATCCTAGCATTTAAACAACAATATTATTCTATCGTATAAAATACTTCCTAGTTTTCTCAGGAAACTTTTATATACATATTACTTCTTTCTAAATGGAAAGTGATTGTGATTCAGTCAAAGGGAGCAGTTAGGTCATTGGCTTCCAAACTTTTTGATTGCATACACTATTAACAAATAAGCAGAAAGAAAGACATTCATTCTCTCTCTCTCTCTCTCTCTCTCTCTCTCACTCCATACATATATACATGCATACACACACATATATATCTTATTTAGAAATTATGTACATTTTCTTTTTAATGTTATATTTTTCCATATACATGTAATATATATATAATTTTGAGTCTGAAATTCTTTCGCTCCTCTTCTTTCCACACTCTAGATATAGGTTATTCACATGCAGTCATGCAAAACATATTTCCACATTAGTCATACTGTGAAGCAAAACACAGACCAGAGGATGGCAGAGTAAAGGAAGGGACTCTCCTAAGCCATCCCCTAAACCTCTCCAAATACCTTTAAAAACAAATTCTAGAGCAGAAGAACCCATGAAAAGACAGAGTGAAACAAATTTCAAATCCAAGGCAACTTGGAAGGTTAGCAGGAAAGGTCTCTTGTCCCAGTTGAGAGAGAAATGCAGTCCAGCACAGGCCGTGCCAGGGCAGATCTGGCCCCAGAAAATCCAGAGCAGGACTCTGGGTGACCGAATCATTGGCAGCAGTGCTGGTTTCCAGAACTCTTAGCCCACAGACATAAAAGGCAACCTGTAAAGCCAGCAGGAAGAGTCTGTCACACTAGGGTGAGAGTAGGGCTCAGTCTGATGCAGGCTACACAAACACAGCCTCCACCCCAGCAAACCAGGAGTGACTGAATAAGCAGTAGAAGCAGAAGCAGCAGTGGTAGTGGCTGCTTCTGTAACACCCAGCCCACCAACAGTAACACGGTTGTCAAATATCTGGTGAGAAGGAGATTATAGGGGTCTTTTTGCTAGTACTGGGTAGCAATCCCAGGGTGAGAAGGAGCACCAGCATAGTAGAGCTTATAGCAACAGTCAGTGGGGGACCTTCCTCGCTGTTCCAGGGCTGAATAGAGTGCTTGTGGATGCTTACAGATCTGAGTACAGGAGAGTAGTGAATACCTCTCCTTAAGTCATGCCATCTTGGAAGAACTGAAAATTATAGATCCCTAGAAGTATTTCTGAAAAAAAAAAACACAGCTGCACAAAATACCTGAAACTTAGAACAGTGCACCAGAAGCAAAGCCCTACTTAAAAAAAGAAAGTTAAAAGTCAAGTAATGGGCTGGGAAAATAAGCAAACAGTGGAAAATACTCAGACTATAGAAAGTTATTATGGTTACAAGGAAGATCAAAACACACACTCAGAAGAAAACAATAAACTCAAAGTTCCTACATCAAAAGCCTCCGAGAAAACTATGAATTGGTTTCAGGTGTTGGAAAAGCTCAAAAAAAAATTTAGAAATCAAGTAAGAATGGTAGAAGAAAAATTGGGAAGAGAAATGAAAGTGATGCAAGAAAATCATGAAAAATGAGTCCACAGCTAGGTAAAGGAAACACAAAAAATACTAAAGAAAATAATACCTTAAAAAAATAGGCTAGGCCAAATGGTAAATGAGGTCCAAAAAGCCAATGAAAAGAATGCCTTAAAAAGCAGAACTTGGCAAATAGAAAAGGAGTTCCAAAAGCTGACTTAAAGAAATCCTTAAAATTAGAATGGAAGAATTGGAAGCTAGTGACTTTATAAGAAATCAAGACACTGTAAAACAAAACCTAAAGAATGAAAAAATAGAAAAGAATGTGAAATATCTCATTGGAAAAACAACTGACATGGAAATTGGATACAGGAAAGATAATTTTAAAATTATTGGACTACCTGAAAGCCATGATCAAAAAAAGAACTTGGAAATCATCTTTCAAGAAATTATGAAGGAAAACTATCCCAATATTCTAGAACCCAAAGGTGAAACAGAAATTGAAAGAAATTGAAAGAAAAAAATCAAATTCCAGAGTTCCCAGGTCAGGAAGTAAATATTGCAAGTAGCCAGAAAGAAACAATTCAAATATCATGGAGGCCCAGTCAGATAACACAAGATTTAGCAGTTTCTATGTTAAAGGATCAAAGGGCATAGAGTATAATATTCCAGAGGGTAAAGGAGTTAGGATTACAACCAAGAATCACCTACCCAGCAAAAGTGAGTATAATCCTTCAGGGGAAAATAGCATTCAATGAGACGAAGGAATTTCAAGCATTCTTGATGAAAAGACCAGAGCTGAATAGAAAATTTGACTCTCAAATACAAGACTCAAAAGAAGCATGAAAAGGTAAACTGGAAAGGGAAATCATGAGGGACTTAATAAGGTTAAACTGTTTACATTCCTACAAAGGAAGATGATATCGTAACTCATAAAATTTTCCTCACTATTAGGGTAATTAGAAGGAGTATGTATGTAGACAGAAGGCATAGATCTAAGTTGAATAGGAAGGGATGATATCTTAAAAAAAATTAAGGAGTGAGAGAAAAATTTACTGGGAGAAAGAGAAAGGGACAGGCAGAATGGGGTAAATTAACTCACTTTAAATTGGCAATAAAAACCTTTTTGAGTGGAGGGGAAGAGGGGGAAGATGAAGGGGAGTGAGTGAACCTTACTCTCATCAAAATAGGCTCAAAGAGGGATTAACATATACAATCAATTAGGTATAGAAATCTACCTTACTGTACAGGAAAATAAGAGGGGAATTGGATCAGGGAACAGAGAGGTGATAGGAAGAGTAGATTGGGGGATTGGATAGTGAGAAGTAAAACACTTTTGAGGAAGGACAAGATGAAAAGAGTGAGAGAAGAGAATAAACGGGGGAGGGGGAGATAGGAAGAAGGGAAATGCAGTTAGCAGTAGGAACTGTGAAAACAGTTTTGAAACAAGTTTCTATGATAAAGGCTTCATTTTTCAAATATATGGAGAACTGAGTCAAATATTTTAAAATAGGAGTCATTCCTTAACTGATGGATGATCAAAATATATGATTAGTGGACTTCTGGGAGCCAAGATAGAGGAATAATAAGTAAGTCATTCCCATCCCTTCTTACTGACTTCTGTTTTTGAATTTCTAATTAATTTATTAATTTTTACTTTTCATCATTCACTTCCACAAGATTTTGAGTTCCAAATTTTCTTCTTATCTCATCCCTTCCCCCACCCCAAGGTGGCATGCATTCTGAATACCACTTCCTCTAATCTACCCTTCCTTCTATCCCTCTCTTCTCTTATCTCCTTCCCCTTCTATTTTCCTATATGGCAGGATAGATTTATATACCTCATTTCTTGCATATCTTATTTCCCAGTTGCATGTGAAAACACTTTTTTTAAACATTTGTTTTTAAAAGTTTGGGTTCCAAATATTCTCCCTTCCTCCCTCCCCACCCATCCTCATTGAGAAGGCAAGCAACTCCATACAGGTTATACATGTGTAGTAATGCAAAACACTTCCATAATAGTCATGTTGTGAAAAACTAAGTATATTTCCCTTAATCCTATCCTGCCCCCTATTTATTACATTCTCTCTTTTGACCCTGTCCCTCTTCAAAAGTATTCACTTCTGATTATCCCCTACCCCAATATGCCCTCCCCTCTATCATCCTCCTGCTCTCTTATCCTTTCCCCCTCCACTGTAAAAGCCTTTTCTTGTCTGTTTAATGTGAGATAATTGCCCCATTCTACCTCTCCTTTTCTTCTTCTCCCAGTATAATCCTCTCTCACCCCTTAATTTTATTCTCCAGATATCACCCCTTCATCTTCAACTCACCCTGTGCCATCTATCTATCTAGCTAGCTATCTAGCTATCTAGCTATCTAGCTATCTATCTACATACATATAATTTTTTCTCTGCAACTATCCTAATGCTGACAAAGGTCTCATGAGTTACAAATATCATCTTTCCATGCAGGAATATAAACAATTCAACCTTAATAAGTCCCTTATGATTTCTCTTTCCTGTTTACTTCTTCATGTTTATCTTGAGTCTTGTATTTGAAAGTCAAATTTTCTATTAAGCACTGGTTTTTTCATCAAGAATGCTTAAAAGTCCCCTATTTCACTGAATGCCCATTATTTTCCCTGAAGGATCATACTCAGTTTTGTTAGGTATGATTCTTGGTTGTAAGCCTATCTCCTTTGTCCTCTGGAATATTATATTCCAAGTCCTCTTGTCCCTTAATGTAGATGCTGCTAAATCTTGTGTTATCCTGATTGTGTCTCTACAATACTTGATTTTTTTCTTTCTGGGTGCTTGCAATATTTTCTTCTTGACCTGGGAACTCTGGAATTTGGCTACAATATTCCTAGGAGTTTTCCTTTGGGGATACCTTTCAGGAGGAGATCAGTGTATTCTTTCAATTTCTATTTTGCTCTCCAGTTCTAAAATATCAGGGCAGTTTTCCTTGATCATTTCTTGAAAGATGATGTCTAGGCTCTTTTTTTGACCATAGCTTTCAGATAGTCCAATAACTTTTAAATTATCTCTCCTGGATCCCTTTTCCAGATCAGTTGTTTTTCCAATGAGATATTATACATTTGTTTTCTATTTTTTCATTCTTTTGGTTTTGTTTTATAGTCTCTTGATTTCTTATAAAGTCACTAGCTTCCAATTGCTCCATTCTAATTTTTAAAGAAGTATTTTCTTCAATAAACTTTTGGACTTCCTTTTCCATTTGACCAATTTTGCTTTTTAAGGCATTCTTCTCCTCATTGGCTTTTTGGACCTCTTTTGCCATTTGGGCTAGGCTATTTTTTAAGGTGTCACTTTCTTCAGTATTTTTTGGGTCTCCTTTAGCAAGCTGTTGACTTGTTTTTCATGATTTTCTTGCATCACTCTCATTTCTTTTTCCAGTTTTTCCTCTACTTCTCTCCTTCTCAAAATCCTTATTGAGCTCTTCCATGGTCTGGGACCAATTCACATTTCTTGGAGGCTTTGGAGGTAGGAGTTTTGACTTTGTTGTCTTCTTCTGGTTGTATTAGAAAGGAGAGAGAAAATCATAAACAAGGGGAGGGATAGGATGGAGAGAAACACATAGATAGTAATCAAAAATATGAATGTGAATGGGATGAACTCTCCTATAAAACAGAACTGGAAAGTAGAATGGATTAAAAACCATAATCCTTAATTTCTTGTTCACAAGAAACACATTTGAAAGAGAGAGATATACACAGAGTAAAGGTAAAAAGCTGGAGCAGAATAGATTGTTTTTCAGTTGAAGTAAAAAAAAAGAAAGCCAGGGTAGCAGTCTTGGTCTCAGACAAAGCAAAAGCAAAAATAGATCTATTTAAAAGAGATAAGGAAGGAACCTATATCCTGATAAAAAGTAGCATAGACAATTAAGTAATACCATTACTAAACATATATGCATGAATTGGTGTAGTATCCAGATTCTTAGAGGGGAAGTTAAGGGAGGTACAGAAAGAAATAGACAACAAAAGTATACAAGTGGGGGGACCTCATCCTCCCCTTTTTAGAGCTAGATGAATCTAATAACAAAATAAACAAGAAAGAAGTTAAAGAGGTGAAAAGAATTTTAGAAAAAGTTAGATATGATTGACTCTGGAGAAAATTGAATGGGATAGGACATAATATACATTTATATTAGCAGTATATGACAAAAATCAACAATATACCAGGGCATAAAAACCTCACAATCCAATGCAGAAAGGAAAACATATGAAATGCATCCTTTTTAGATCATAATGCAATAAAAATCATGTGTAATAAAGGGTTATGGAAAGATAGACTAAAAAGTAATTGGAAACTAAATGATCTAATCCTAAAAAATTGGGTCAAGAGAGGCCAATACAGCCCTGGCCGCAGCAAGTTAGGAGAAGGCATTAGGAGTGGCTGAATAGCAGCAGCAGCTGCTCCTGGAGCTATCAGCCCATAGACAGAATGTCTGAAAATCACTTATTTTGACTTCCAGGAGCCAAGATGGTGGAGTAAGCAGTAAGAACACTCTCACCCTCCCTTATTGACCTTGAAAAACTCAGACAATATTGTCCCAGGAAAAATCCTGAAATAACAGAGGCAGCAGAAAGACAAGGTGCAGGAGTCTTTTACCTTGGAGGGTAGGGGGATTAATGGGAAAGGTCCATTGTGCTTTGGCTGAAAAGGATCAATACAGGACAGGAGGCATCTCAGCAAGGCAGTGCTAAGCCCCACCTCAGCAAACCAGGGGGAGATGCAGAGTCCCAGAGTAGTGGAGCAGGTAAGCCCCAATATGGGCCACACATATCAGCTACCACCACCAGCTCCAACTCAGCATCATATAAGCTATCATATGCCTACAGCCTCCAGCTGCCAACATTTGAGGCCCTAGCACACAACCAGTAACCAGACTCTTAGCCCCCACCACAAGAACCTGGGACAGTGCCCCCTGTGCCCCAGAAGCAGAGATCAACTTTAAAAGCCAGATAAAAGGCAAAAAACATAAACAAGAAGCAAAAAAGAAAACAATGACCATAGAAAAATATCTTGGCGACAGGGAAGATCAAAACACAAATTCGGGAGAGGACAACCTTGTCAGTATACCCACATCCAAAACCTCAAAGGGGAATATGAACTGGTCTCAAGCCCAAAAAGCCTTCTTGGAAGAGCTCAAGAAAGATGTTAAAAGTCAAATAAGAGAGGCAGAAAATAAATGAACAATTCCTTTAAAAATACAATTGGCAAAATGGAAAAAAAAAGTACACTGAAGAAAAAAATACTTCTTAAAAAGTAGAATTGGCAAAATGGAAAGGAGGTACAAAAGCTAGCTGAAGAAAACAATTCTTTAAAAATTGAATTGGGCAAGTGGAAGCTTATGACTCTGTGATATAGCAATAATTAGTCAACAAAATGAAAAGAATGAAAAAATAGAAGAAAATGTAAAATACCTCATTGGAAAAGCAACTGACCTGGAAAATCAATCCAGGAGAGCTAATTTAAGAATTATTGGTCCACCTGAAAGCCATGATCCAAAAAAGAAAGAAAGAAAGAAAAAGAGCCTGGATAGCATCTTTCAAGGAATGATCAAGGAAAACTTGCCTGAGGTCCTAGAACCAGAGGGCAAACTAGTCATCAAAAGAAAGGGAGGGGGAGAAGATGGAAAACTCAAAAGTGTATGGAAGTGAAAGTTGAAAACTAAAAATAAAAAAGAAGATATGATTAGTTTTCAGGTGATATATCTATAGTCATATGAAAAGATGTTCTAATTCACTATTGACATGAATGATGCAAATTAAAATAATTCTGAGATCCTACCTCATACCTATTAGATTGGCTAATAGGACAGAGGGGGTGGATGACAAATGTTGGAGGGGATGTGGGAAAGGTGAGACCTTAATGCACTGTTGGTGGAGTTTTGAGTTGATTCAAATTGCTGTAGAGCAATTTGAAACTGTGCCCAGATGACTATAAAACCATGCATACCCTTTGACTTAGCAATACTGCTACTAGGTCTGTGTGCCCATAGTGATTAAAAAAACATAAAGAATAAGGACTTATATGTCCAGCTCTTCTCTGGGGGCAAAGAATTAGAAATTGATGTCATGCCCATCAATTGGGGAACAGCTGAACAAGTTGTGGTATATGATTTTGACAGAGTACTACTGTACCATAAGAGATGATGAGCAAGATGCTCTCAGAAAAACCTGGAAAGCCTTGCATGGGCTAATGCAAAGTGAAATGTACTGTGAATAAAGTCACAACAATATTGTAAGATGATCAACTGTGAATGATAGTTATTCTCAGCAATACAATGATCTAAGACAAGTCTGAAGGACTTATGATGAAAAATGCTATCCATCCCTAGAGAAAGAACTGATGGTGTCTGAATACAGATTGAAGCACAATTTTTTTATCTTCATTTTTCTTGAGTTTTTTTTTTCTTTCACTATGTCACTATTATGGATACATTTTGCGTGACTATGCCCATATAACCTATATGGAACAGCTTGCCTTCTCAAAGAGAGGAGGTGGGGAGGGAGCAATGGAGAGAATCTGGAACTCAAAATTTTATGAAAGAATGTTAAAATTGTTTTTTTTTTACATGTAATTGTGGAAAATGAATAAATTTAAAAAAATAAACACAGACCAAAAAGATTTTTTTTAAAAAAGTAAGAAAAAAATTATGTGTTTGCACCAGCATTCAAAGTCCATCAGTTCTTTCTCTAGAGTTAGATAGTATTTTTCATCATAATTTCTTTGGAATTGTCTTGTATCTTTGTATTGCTGAGAAAGCTAAATCATTCACAATTGATCATCATACAATATTTAATGCACACTGTTCTCCTGGTTCTGCTCACTTTACTTTGCTTTGGTTCATATTAAGTCTTACCAGTTATTTTTTTTTTACTGAAAATATTTTGTTCATTATTTCTTATATCACAATAGTACTCTATCA
This sequence comes from Vombatus ursinus, assembly GCF_900497805.2. Taxonomy (NCBI): domain Eukaryota; kingdom Metazoa; phylum Chordata; class Mammalia; order Diprotodontia; family Vombatidae; genus Vombatus; species Vombatus ursinus. Next base: position 22,613,319 of record NW_020954720.1, on the reverse strand, counting down.
CAATCATATACCATATCTTGTTCAGCCATTTCCAAATTGATGGACATCTCTTAAATTTCCAATTCTTTGACACTACAAAAAGAGCTATTATGAATATTTTGTACACTTGGGTCCTTTTCCTTTCCTTTAATTTCTTTTGGATATAGACCTAGTAGTGGTATTGTTAAGTCAAAGGGTATGCAAAGTTTTATAGCCCTTTGGGCACAGTTGCAAATTGTTCTCCAGAATGGTTAGCTTAGTTCACAATTCCACCAGCAGTGCTTTGGTGTCCCGATTTTCCCATACATTTATCATTTTCCTTTTCTGTCATATTAGCCATTCTGATAGATGTGAGGTGGTACCTCAGAGCTGTTTTAATTTGTGTATTTCAAATTTAGTGATTTAGACTATTACATATGACTGTAAATAGCTTTGATTTCTTTACATGGAAACTGCCTGTTCATATCTCTTGACTATCTGTCAATTGAGGAAAGGCCTGCATTCCTATAAATTTGGCTCAATTCTTTATATAGTTGAAAAATGAAGCCTTCATCAAAGAAGCCTGCTGTAATTTTTTTCAGTTATGATTACTGTGTATTTCTCTCTATTCTATTTCCCCTTGTTTATCTTTCTCTCTTTTCTTTCAACCTGTCCCTCCTCTAAAGTGTTTTGTTCCTGACCACTGCTTCAATGAATTTGCCCCTCCTTATATCAGCCCAATTTCTTCTTTCTCTTATCCCCATCCTCTCCTAATCCCCTGTAGAGTAAGATATATCTCTATTTCCAACTGAGCATTTATGTTGTTCCCTCTTTGAGTTAATTCTGATGAGAATAATCTTCAAACATTTTGTGCTACTTTCCTCTGTACCCCTCCACAGTAAAAGCTCTTTTCTCCCTTTTCTATGTGACATAATTTACCCCATTCTACCTCACCCTTCACCCTTCTCCCAGTGCATTCTCTTTCTCATTCCCTAATTTTATTTTTTTAGGAAATATCCCATCATAGTAAACTAAGATCTAGGTGCTCTGTCTAGATATACTCCTTCCAACTGCCCTAATAATGATCAAGTTACTTGGAGTTATAAGTATCATATTCCTGAGTAGTAGTAATCTAATCAGTTCAACCTTTTATAAATTCCTTATGATCTCTCTTTCCTATTTAACTTTTTTATGCTTCTCTTGAATCCTGCATTTGAAAGTTGATTTATTTATTTTTTTTGTTTCTTTGTTTGTTGTTGTTTTAATTCAGCTTTGGTCTTTTCATCAGGAATGCTTGAAAGACCTCTATTTCTTTACATTTCCATTTTTGTCTGAAGAATTGTTATTCTGTTTTGCTAGGTAGGTGATTCTTGGTTGAAATCCCACCCTCCTTCCCCCCTCCCACCGAGAATAGCATACCCCACTCCTGATTCTTTAATGTAGAGGCTGCTAAGTCTTGTATGATTTTGAATGTGGTTCCGTGATATTTAAATAGTCTCTTTTTGTCTGGTTGAAATATATTCTTCTTGACCTGAGAAGCCTGGAATTTGGCTGCAAAATTGCTGAGGGCTTCCATTTTAAATTTCTTATAGGAGGCAATTTGTATTTTCTTTCAGTTTTTATATTACTTTCTGTTCGTAGTATATCAGGGAAGCTTTCCTTAATAATTCCTTGAAATGCAATGTCTAAGCTTTTTTATTTTATCATGACTTTTAGGTATTGCAATAAGTCTTAAGTTATCTCTCCTCAATCTGTTGAACATATTGGTTATTTTTCTAATGAGATATTTCACATTTTCTTCTTTTCTATTATTTTTGTTTTGTTTTATTTTTTCTTGATGACCAATTGAGTCATTAGCTTCTGCTTGCCCAGTTCCTAATTTTTAAAGAATTATTTTCTTCAGTGAGCTTTTCAACCTTCTTTTCCATTTGGTCAGTTCTACTTTTTAACAAATTATTTTCTTTAATGAAATAATGTACACATTTTTCAGTTTGGCTAATTTCCCTTTTTAAGGAGTTCTCTTCATTGGGTATTTGTGTCTCTTTTACCATCTGGCTTATTCTGTTTTTAAGGTATTATTTTCTTCATATTTGTGTTCCTCCTTTATATGGTTGTTGATGTTTTTTTCCATGATTTTCTTGCATCACTCTCATTTTCTTTCTCATTTTTTTCCTTTTTCTCTTTTATTAGATTTTTAAAGTATATTTTCTAAGTTATTTCAAGAATTCTTTTTGGGCCTGAGATCAATTCACATTTTTCCATGAGGCTTTTAACATAGCCCTCCTTTTGACTTTGTTGTCTTCTTCTGAGTTTGTCTTGTGATTTTCCCTGTAACCAGAGTAACTTTCTATGCTTAGATTCTTTTGCATTGTTTCTTATTTCCCAGCCTATTTCTTGACCCTTATTTAAATCTGGGCTCTTCTCCCAGGTTGGAGAGGGCACTGTCTCAAACTTCCAGGTTTTTGTGCTGCTGTTTTCAGAGCTAATTATGGGGGTTTTATAAATTTTCAGTTTTTCCGAGGTAGTATAAATTAAGTAACAGTGTGGTTATTGCTCTCCTGGCCTCTGCTCTGGTCTGTGAGTAATGGCATGCACTCCTTTCTAGCCTGGTACTGTGTCCAAGGTATCTGCTCCTCTTCAACTGCCTGCTCTAGTGTGTTAGTGCTTCTCATCACCCTGAAACTATGGCCTAAAACTGTGTATTTACAATGCAACAGAGTCCTGAACTTAGTGCCAGCAAGAAGACCCCTCTAATTTCCTTCTAAACAGTTGTAATACTCTTTTATAATCTGTCATCTGAGATTTCTGGAAGATACTGCTACTGCCAATTCAATCATCCCCAAGGCCTCTTGTAGGCTTGCCTAGGTGAACCTTGCACTAGGCTGTAGTCCACTTTCACCTCAATGAGACATTCCTTTCCACCAAACTTTTAAATTGTTTTGGGCTGGAATTTTTTACTCCAACCCTTTGTTGGTTCTGAATTCATTTAAGGACATTATTTTAACTTTTTTGAGGAGAATTTAGGGAGCCCGTGCCTTTACTCCTCTATCTTAGCTCCACTTCCCAATTATGTATATTTTCTAGGAACTTTGTACATTATAAAAAATGGAAATAGATATTAAAAAATAATAAAATAAAATGAAATAATATTTGACTTAAGAGTTAATAAAGATCTAATGGATTTTATTGATTAGGGGAATAAGACCAATATTTTAGAAAGTGACTTTTGCAACTCCATGAAGAAGGGATTAGAGTCATGGAGAGACTTAAATCAGGGATATCAAATTATCATTGAGGAGATTTTTCTTTTTTTTTGTTTGTTTTTTTTGGGTTTTTTTTTTGTTTTGTTTTTGGTTAGGCAATGGGGTTAAGTAACTTGCTCAGGATCACACAGTTAGTGAATGTTATGTGTCTGAGGCCGGATTTGAACTCAGGTCCTCCTAAATCCAGGGTCGGTGCTCTATCCATTGCACCGTCTAGCTGCCCCTTGAGACTTTTCTAATAGTATGGGAAAGAGGACTATGATGATGACCTGACCTTGAGTGGCTGCTGTGTGGACAGAGATAAGGAGACATATTCAAGAGGTATCATGCAAGTAAAAATGACTAGATCTGTCAACTAATTTAATATGTAAGGTGTCTGAGAATAATACTGAGGTCATGAACCTGTATGACTAAAAAAAAAATGGTAGTGGCTTAGATGTTAAGAGTGAAACACATCCAAAAAATGTGAACTTTTGGGGAAATATAATATAATGAGACCTATAATGTAGATCATAACCCATTCATAGCTATTCATTCTATGTGACTTATTCTGTTCTCTCAAAAAATAAGGGTTATAGGAGATGAGTTTTTATTCATCAACTTTTATCCTGGCATACAGTGTAGAGATGCTTGATGGGGTAGGAAATTTTAACTACCTTAATTCTGGGGTCTGTTTCAAGTTAGATTACAACTGCTTTGAGTAGCTCATTCCCAGACCCATTCCTGGAGATCAACAGTGGAAGGACTGAAATGGGGAAAGTATTGAGTTAAAACACATGAATATAATGGTAGTTGTAGTGGAAACTAGGTCCTGATTTTTTTTTTATCATACACCTCTTCAGAGTATACTGTAATCCCCAGGGGGTACACATCCCCTAAGTTTGAAATTATTGTTCTGTTTCATCTTATAAACAATGAATGCTTTGAAACTTGAGTGATGTTCCAGCCAGCACAAAGAGAAATGAATAATTATGTTCTAGATGTTACTAAGGAAAATTTATATTAGAATATTGGACAATGTTTTTGTGTAACTGTCTCCACATTGAATTATTTAAAATTTGTGGCACACTGAAATGATTGCAGTGAGATTTAGAAGAGGGTCACACTTCTGGATCAAGAAATTTCAATGGAAAAGAAAGTATCTAACTGATGCTTAAAAAAATAAATATTCTTATATCAAAGCAGTTCCTAAACTATTTCCTATTGTTACCTAGGTAAAATGGATAGAGCTTCTATTTTCTAACACACATTCCTTATGCTGTACATTGCCCTTTACAGGTTTCTCCCTTTCATAATTATAAAATTTTCAAGTTTCACGGGAACTCAATTTTCATATAGTCTATAAAATCTCAAAAAAAACCCCTTGCATTTCCATATAATTGAGTTCCTTTGTAGACCTATTTGGTTCATTTTGTGAATTTAAGGAAATTATTCTGAGAAAGGGCTCATAATCTTCACCAGACTTACTAAGGGACCATAACACACACACACACACACACCATTATAAGAACCCCTAATCTAATCCAATTTGTACTTGAACAAGACTGAATACTTTTTTTTAAGGCAATTGGGGTTAAGTGACTTGCCCAGGGTCACACAGCTAGTAAGTGTCAAGTGTTTGGTCTGAGGCCGGATTTGAACTCAGGTCCTCCTGACTTCAGGGCCAGTGCTCTATCCACTGCACCACCTAACTGTCCCTAAGACTGAATACTTCTGACAACTAGAAATCCAAACTGTACTTAAAGACTCACATTGATGAGAAACCCAGCACATTCTAAAGAAGCTCATATCCTTTTTTTTTTTTTGCACAGATATACTTGGTAGGAAAATGTTCTGTCTTTCAGCAACTTCTAGTTCACAGTATGATTTCTCTTTATTTCCATATTCTATGAGGATAAATCCATTTCAGAGCATTAAGGTCTCTAGTTTACTGTCTTTATTATTCATAATGTATACATTTACGTATAAGTTTCTGGAACCATGTGTTTAATATTTTATACCTGTTAGTTTAAGTGGAATTTGGATAAAGTGACATATGTGGGCAATTTTGCACTTTCTCCTCTTCTGCTTTCAATTTGAAGCTCCAAATTAAATTTATGAGTCTTGAGCTGAGATTGGGGTGGTGGTGGAGCCAAGATGGTGGAGAGAAGCCAGAAAGTTGCCTAAGCTCTTCAAAGTTTCCCTCAGAAACAATGTTAAATCAAGCATCTAAACAATTCTGGAGCAACAGAATCAAAACAAAAAGAAAAGAAAAGAAAAGAAAAGAAAAGAAAAGAAAAGAAAAGAAAAAAGACAGAGTGAAACAATTCCCCAGCCCAAAATAATAGTAGGACTTCAGGGAAGGTCTGTCTCACTTGTGTAAAAGGGGAGTGCAGCCCAGTTGAGGCAGTGTCCAGGCAAACTAGAAGGAGGCTCTTAGCCACAGCACAGATCAGCAAGCAAGGTCCTGAAGTCTAGGCTCAGCAAACCAGTGGAACAGCAGACCAGCTGTGAGGTGTCCAGCTACAGCACAGCAGTCAAACTGCCAGCCCCAGTATTCAGGATACAACAGGCACAACTAGATTGGGCAACTTTAGCATAGTGGGCAAGCTTCCAACCCCAGACATCCTGGCACAGAAAACCAGTAACCATATCCCTGGCTCCCAGTGCAAGCTTCTTGGTTATGTCACAATTCCTCTTAGAACAGCATTGCCATTATGTTTTACATGTTTGCCAGGTGTACAAGACTTGAGGTATTGACAATCTTATATTGAAGTTCATCCACTTTCCCCCAATGACATGATACATCTTGATTTCAGCAAGGTGGCTTCAAACAAGTATTTAATGATACTTTTGGATACAATGAAACGTTTGGAGCTAATCATATGGACAAATTTTAACTTCAAATGCAATTTGATTTAGTTTTCAATTTGAAGGAAAGTCTTTTTTTCCCCTCCAAATTGTTAAAAGTTAGAATGACCACTAACTACTATCAGCATAAAAAGTTAAATTTTTAACCTCCTTAAACTAGTATTTTTTCACAAAATTTGACTCTGGTTGAGTGAAATCATCCTACTAAAATAACCACGTGATGAAAGCCACAGGAGTTCACCAAATAGCTTCCAAGCCAATTTAAAAACTAAATAACATATTTATATATGCATGTGATTTGTGGACCTACTCCCTTCTCACCACTTGGAAATTTAGCTCACACTGACTAAGAGGTGATATCCAATCTCCTTCCCCTAATGAGATACCCAATATGTTATAATTCCTTCGAAAATAACAAGGCAATATCATTCTATCGTAGTAAAAGTAATGAAGCTGGTTTAAATACCTCTATTGGTTACCTTCTCTCTATTTTCTCTTGCTTTCAATTTCTAACACCTAACCTTATTTTAAGGGCTTTTGGTCTTTAATGATATCTGCTCATGAAATTTAACTGTTGGGGCATAGACTTCCACTGCAAGATTCTTAGCTGTATTCCAGCTAAGGGAATAGTGAAATACAGAAAATAATGACACAAATTAATTTTCCTTTCCCAGAGGCACCATATTCCCCATAGCTATCACTCAGAGAACAACCTCTTATCTGAAAGATTGATATAAAAATAATTTATGTCAGGCTAAGAGGCAGAGCAAGAGTATTTGCCTGAAATAGAACATAAATGCCTTTAACAAAAGAAAATTGCTGGAGACTGCTTCCATGGTAATTAAGGGTGTTTATTATCCTTGTCAGATTTTGACAATCAATTCATAAGCTCTATAATGAAGGGGTTTTCAACATTTTATATATACCTGTATGGTACAGGGCCCTCTATAATCTACTTGCCAGAGACTCAAGAAAGCTTCCTTGGTAAATTAAAGGAATTTTTACGTCCAGATTATGCAACGATAATGAAGAAATTGTGATAATGAACATCTGTCTCAATGATTTACTATTTTATCTAGCTAAAGCTAATCAAAGAATCTAAGACCTGGAGAGACCTAAAGAGGTCACATAATTCATGTCCTTGTTTTCAAGTTGTAATGTACCTAAACCATTATGGAAAGCTAACTATTGATTATTCCCTTTTAAACCTCCTGAGAACTAACTTCTACTCATTTTTTTTTTGGTAACATGGTCCAGCAGGAAAATTCTTCTTTTGTAATTCCCATCATGCATTAGACCTTGCAGGCCCTGCTTTGAAAAAAATAGGACATCAAGAAAAGTGATTTATTATTTATATTTGTAATCCACAACTACCAATTCAAAAAAAGAAAGACTTTGACTACAAAGTACTTAGGTTACATTTTGCTCTTTGAATGTATTGTTCTGATTAACTTTCTGTAGCAAGATGCTGATGATTCTTTGATGAGATAGCTTCTGATACTAGAAAGAGCATCAGCTTTGGAATCAGAAGTCCTGAAATTGAATCCCAAATCAGATACTTCTTAGCTCTTTGACCATGGACAGGTCACTCACCACCCACCCCCATGTGCCTCAGTTTTCTCATCTAAACTTTGCATCATTATATCTGTACTACCTATTTATACAGAGTTTTTACGAAGAAAGGAGTATGTAATCATTAAGTTCCATATGCATGTAAGTCATTACTGTCTATATAACTGACAAGTGAAATAAATAATTTTACTATTGTGCTGGTACAGCCTAATTAATAGCAGCTTCTATCATAACTTATCTCACATTCATATCACACTTATGACTTTCAGAGTGCTTTCTTGGGGCAGCTAGGTGGCACAGTGGATAGAGCACTGGCCCTGAAGTCAGGAGGACCTGAGTTCAAATCTGGCCTCAGACCAAACACTTGACACTTACTAGCTGTGTGACCCTGGGCAAGTCACTTAACCCCAATTGCCAAAAAAAAAAATCAAAGTACTTTCTTCACATTTTACTTCTCTTATGTTCCTATTATTTCCCTAGCATTTTTTCCTAGTATTCCTATTCCTATTATTTTTCACTATAATAATTACTTATGATTATATAATGACATTATTTGTGTATGTTATATCCCCTTTCCTTACTTGTAAATGTCGTGGAGGCAAAGATCTCATATTTCCCTCATTACTCAGCTTATTGCTTTGTACAGAGTTAGCACTTTGGTTGTTGAGTGAATGAATGAAAGAACAACCCTGTGATAGAAGTAATAATAAAAATGATGATGATAATAACATATTTAGAGTTTGTGAAAACTTTAACACACATTATTTAATTTGATCCTTACAAAAACCTTCTAAGATAGTGTGATAGCTCAGTGGCTAGAGTGTTGGGCCCAAAGTCAGGAAAATTCATCTTCCTAAACTCAAATCAGGTCTCAGACACTTAGTAGCTGTGTGACTGCAAAAGTCACTTTAACCTGTTCGCTTCAGTTCCTCATCTGTAAAATGAGCTGGAGAAGGAAACGACAAACCACTCAAGTGTTTTTGCCAAGAAAACACCAAAAAGGATCACGAAGATTTGGACATGACTTATATGATTGAATAACAAATCATAACTTCCATTTAATAGATGAGGAAACTGAGATGCAGAAAGGTTACATAAGCTGAACACAATCAGCCATGGAGTAATTTTCTGAGGCAAAATGTGAATCCAAGTCTTTCTGTTTTCACTACATTTAGGGGTTATTCTCATTATTTCATGAATAGCTCCATTTACAAGAAAAGAAATAAACTAAAAAAAGTGTTTGCCTTCTCTCACAGAGCTTGTCAGGTCTCCACTTCTGAACTCTGAGCTCCACTTCTATATTTCCAAATGTTTAGTGAACTTTACCACCTGAGATTTTTTATCAATGCCTTAAATTCGGCATGATAAGAAGTGAATTTATCACCTCCCCTTCTGAACCTATTTTTTCTAAACATTTCTAATTTGCCTATTCCTATTGATAACATCACAATTGTGATAATCCAAGCTCAAAATTTTGAAGTCACCTTTGATTTTCTTTCTTCTTCATTCCATATCATCCATTTACAAATAGGTACTACGTCCTATCCATTTTATCTTTCTCATACGTTTTGAATCTGATCTTATAATTCTGTTCCCACTCCTACTAACCTAGTTTAGTCCAATGATACCTCTCCCTTGGAGCATTGTCATAGCTTTCTATCTTGAAACCCCATCTCTCCATTTCATATAAACTTATCAAAGTAATATTAGTAATTCAGACACATTATGTCATTCCATTATTGAACCATTTTTTCAGTGGCTCCCCATTGCCTAGAGAATAAAATATTAATTCAATAGACTGGAATAAAAGACCCAATATAGTCTAATTCTATCCTTCACTTTTATTTACTAGGAGGAAGAGTGATAGTGATGGTAATAGTAGTAGTGGTAGTAATAATAGGAGTAATAGTAGTGTTAGTAGTTTAGTGGTGGTGGTTGTAGTGATGGTAGTGGTGGTAGTACTAGTAGTAGTAGTGGTAATAGTAATAGTACTCATAGTAGTCATAGTAGTGTTAGTCATAGTCATAATTGTTGTCATAGTAGTAGTAACTATCTTACTTTAAGGTTTGTAAATTCTTTGCATATGTTTTCTCATTTGATCCTCACAATAAACATGTGAAGTAGGTGCTTTCCTAATTTACAAATTAGGAAAGTGAGTCTGAGAGATATTAGATGATTTGCTCAGATTTACACAGCTAGTAATTTTCTGATGCAGGATTTGAACTCAAGTCTTCTTAAGTACAAATCCACATCTCTCTTCTCGATACCATCTAGCCTGCATTAATTCATATGACTTCTGTTAAGTTACTCTAAACTCTAGAGGAACTAGAGTGATCATGTTTCCCTTATCTAATCTCACCCTCTCCCATTTCTATGCCTTTACATTAGTCATCTTCCATTCCTAGAATGGAATGCTCCCATCCTCCAATAACATGTACATACATATATATATATATATATATATATATATATATATATATACATACACACATAACACACATGTGTCTATTTATAGCAGTGTCTTCAAAGTTTTACATTAGGTGCCACTTCCTCCAGAAAACTATTCCTTATCCCCCTAAACCCTAGGCCTGCTTAGAATAGAAGTAGTTTCATTAAGAATGCATTGAAATATAGTTACTTCATTTCATCTTTTGACAAACTTAATCAATTAGTTGACAAAAGGAATGCTATAAGCAACACTTTGTGTCTTTGATACCTAGGTAATTACCTTTCTCATAGTAGGAGCTTAATTTAAATTGTTAAATTTGAAGGTTCTGATATTGCCTTACTTCTCCCTCTCTCTCTCTCTTTCTCTCTCTCTCTCTCTCGATGTGTGTGTCTCACCTAATAACATGCCCACTTTCATTATTTAAACCACTAATTCCATAGGGATGCCTACCAAACTATATCTCTAACCTTGACCATAAGTCTCACAATTCCTTACTGTATCCTGGATATTTCCATTGAAGGGCCACAATAGCACCTCACCAATATGACCTAAATAAAGTTTATCACTCTTGTCTTTAAACCATTTTCAATTTCTAATTTCTCTGTTTCTATTAATGGAACCACCAATCATTGTTTTTTAGTTTTACTTAAACTTAAAACCTCAGAGACATCTTTGACTCTTCCTTACTCCAATGCTAATAATGTTTCCAAGTTTTATTGATTCTATCATCATCATCATCATCATCATCATCATCATCATTATCTTGGCTGCAGTCCTTTACTCATAATTTCTACTGCCATCACCCTAGTTTAGGTCCATATTATCTCTCCTCTGGACCATTATAATTACCTATTAACTAACTCCCCTCCCTCCAGTCTATTCCCTATCTAAATCATCATGTATTCCACTGCCAATCTACTTAAGGTATAGTTTTTTTTCATGTTGTACACCCACAAATCTTTATTGCCTTTTTACTGTCTATAGAATTAAATAGATATCTCTTGGTTTGTCCTCCAAAGTCATCTATAAACTAGCAACCAGCTTCCATTCCTAGTTTATCTCCCACTACTCTGTACAAACTGGATTAACATCTGATACAGTAGAAATATCCTACAATTAGAATCAGAGGAATAAATTTCAAATTCAGGCTCTGACATTTACTATTTGAATTACCTTGGGCTTTCAGGACCTCAGTTTCTTCATTTGTAAAATGAGGAGTCCTAAACTAGATGTAAAAGGCTCTGTTGAATTCTATCTATTATAATTTGCTCTTGTTTACAAATTTGTTTTTGTTTGTTTGTTTTAAATGAGCCTCAAGATTTTCTTCCAAGCCTTCTCTTACCAGAGGTGTCAAACTCTGTCTAGGGCACAAAGCAGGCTGCAAAACTTCCAGTACAAAACTCCCAAGGATGGCCTGAATAAGATTAAAATGTAATTGGGAAGTATTTAAAAAATAAAAATGCAATACAACATAAATAATGCTAATTTGTGGTTTTCTATGTCAGTATTTGTGCCTGCAGAGATCTGTTTCTATTTGAGTTTGACAGCACTGCATATCATTCTCTTGTTCTGGAATGGATTCCTTCAAACTTCATTCGCTAAAATTCCACTCACCCTTCAAGGGACTCCTCAAACTCCATATTATCCATATTAATAATTGGGAGCTCCTTCTCTGTCTTCCCTGATTCCTCTTCAGACAAAATTTCTCTCCATGTTTTCTGAACTCAGTATAAATTATTTTTACTTCTCCTGAGCATTCATTATAATTCACTTTCTATTAAAAAATATTTGCCTTATCTCTGCCCACCCAACTACCATGAAGCTTCATTAAGACAGAAACCATTTCTCATTTATCATTTCATCTCTCCAAGTTCCTATTAGAATGCTTTCTTTATTAGACTTCAATAATTAATAAATATGTATTATGTTTTTATAGGACTAATTAAAAAACAGCACCAGTTTGGTATAAAAATTAAGAATTTGAGAGATAAACTTCATTGCATCATAGTGATTCTGGAAATTCTAAACAGTAGATGGGGGAAAAGATATTTGCAATTCTGGGTAAAAAATTGATATTTAGGAAACACTTCCTTCCCCTTTACTTTGACATATATATTCATTCTGTCACTGTTTCCAGCCTTGGATACTAAAGTTGATTATATATCTATATCTATATGTCTCAATATGTATGCATGTATATATATATATGTGTGTGTGTGTATGTGTATGTGTGTATACATATATGTGTTAATACACACACACACATTTCACCTGCATTTCCTTTCAGTTATATGATGTGAACATGGTCATGAGAGAATATCATATTAGTTAGAAAGTAGATTATGAATGTACAAAAAGCTTGAAAACCTATACCTATTAATTGGATAGAGATAATTTAACAATGGATTTATTTTTTAATGCAATATGTATGTGGCCAAGAATTATGTGAATGCCTAGCATATTGATCTCAAATCCTTTCTTTAAAATATAAATCCAGCTCCTGCCTTTAGGGTCTGTCATTCTTTTCATTATCATCTCATGCTCAGGCTTTGCAACTCCAATGTTGGTATGAAGAATTGTTCAGCTAGAACAACCCTGGGTTTCATTCCAGTGTAGCAGTATAATGTGTCTGCTACTGTCATTTCCCAGCCATTTCCCAAGAGGATCTACAATTTCCCCAAATCAAGAAAATGCTTGTCATTGAGGAACAGGGAGCAGTAACCTTGATAAGTAGTTTGTCAATTACTCTGTGAGAGAGTCCAAGTATCCATAAACTCAAGGCCAAAGTCAGCAGGATTCCTTCCAGAATGCTGCTCCCTTGCCTAACAATGGTGAATACCTTTGTCTAGTATTCCTTTTTCCTCTCTGTTTTTTGTTTCTCTAATGATGCTTAAAAATAACATGTGACTAGGGCCTAGCAGATACCAGGTTGGTGCTGAAGGAAATAGAGGGCTTACATTAAAGATTCTCATTTCTTTCCCTCTTGTGATTTGGGATTCTTAAGAGTTTTTTGTTTCTTTGTTTTCCTTGGGAAATTCCTAATTATATTTCCTATAGGTAAATATCCTACTTTTATAACTACTGTCATGGGAAGCTGTAGAACAATATGAAAAAGAAACTATTCTTTTTATATTGAATATGTTGCATATCCAGGTCTAATATTAATTTCATAGCATCCACAATAGTACTTTACATTTATATTGTCTTTTATAACTTCAAAATGAATTTCACAATACTCTCTTACTTGAGTTTCACAATAACCTTGTAATGTGGGTGGTACCAACACTAGAAATGAGAAGCAAGAAGGTAGAATAGATGAAGTGATAGGCCTGGAGTTAGGACAACTTGAGATCAAATCCTGTTTCTAATTCTTACTAAGTACCTAACCAGCCTCAAGGCACTTAATCTCTTTGAGAATCTTATATTCTTCTTCTGTAAAACAGTGGTGAAACTATCTGTAAAACTTCCCTCATCATGTAGTGACTGTAATGGGCATGACCACCACCACCTAGTATCTGTATACACATATACATGTACACACATATATTCATGTATACAGATATATGCATATAAGCACATTTATATGGTGCAAATTTATGTTGCATGCATATTCATATGAACATACATGTGTATAAATTATTATATGCATTAGACTCACTTGTCAATATTACTGTTATTAGTAGTATTATTATATTATGCCCATTTTATATTTGTAGAAACTGAGGTTCAAAGAGATATAGATACTTACCAGACCAGTTACACAGTTAATATGTAGATGTGCTAAGAAACCCAGATCTTCTCATTTCAAGTCCAGTGTACTTTCCATGAGATGATAGTGTTTCCTACTAATATTTGAGAATTTTAATTTCAAGATTCTCACAAGTATGGTTATAATTTGATTTAGACTTCAGAAATTTTAGTTGCACAACAAAATATTTTACTTTCAAAATATAAAAGTCCAAATGTATTTCTTTTCACACATCAGTAATAAAACAATTTCAATATATAAAAAGTGAAATTTCTTAATGTTTCCACTATCTGCAACAGAACATTCTAGTGGAAGAAAAAGTTGACTTCCTATAAGAGTTTTGTATTATTTCATTTGTTTCCAGTTTTTCAGGCAAATCTCTACCAGCTATTAGTCTTTTGTGTCTTGTACTAGTCATTTAACCTTTCCTAGACCTCAGTCTTCTCCTCTGCAATATGAGATAGTTGGACTAAAATATGGCTTAGGTACTGGCCTACTCTACCATTCTACAATGAATGAAACTGGAAAATGTTTTTATCTGCAAAGTAGTGAAATAGCCATGTATATATCAGAATTCACAAAGTATACAAGCATAAATGGCATAAAACAGTTTATTTCATTATCAATTCATCTAATGTAAATATCCTCTTTTTGTGGATTGAGAAAAATCATGATGCTACCAGAAATAACAAGACAGGATTGGATGACCACTTGATAAAAGATCATGGACAATTGCTACTTAACATTTTCTAAGCATAGAAAAAGAGAAACAAAGCTACCATTACAGAAACTAACATAGCAGGTTATTGAGTGGGAGAGAGATCAGACTCAAATAAGAATGAATAGCAAGAACTGAATAGCAAGAAAAAAATAATAGCATAGAAGTATTATGTATTGATAATTGATGGGAAGTTTTCAGTCTTTAAAGATGGCAATTTATTTCATTACTTAGAATAGCACTTCTTTAGCTTTAAGAGAATCTCAACAGTAACCTTGGAACAAGGCTCTCTTTACTTAATTCTTCATTGGCATCATATTTATCATGTACACCCTCAAAATTTGGAGTACAAAACTATGCATGTTTTCTAGTACTTTTCAAATTTCATTATGCTAATGATAGCATAAAATCAGCTCTTAAGTAATTCTCAAGTAATGCCTTAATACCTCAACTTTATTTTGAGGTATTTCATTCCTTTAAGTATTTTCATTTATTCAACTGTATTATTTAGGTAGATATCCTCTGCCATTATTTCTTTCAAAAAAGAAATTCAACAAGAATTGCTGCTTAGGCAGCTAAGTGAAAGAGTGGATAAACTGTTAGATTCAGAGTGGGAAATACCTGAGTTAACATCCTGGTTCAGATATTTTCTGGCTATGTGGCATCAGACAAGTCACTTAACCTTTGTCTACCTCAATTTATTAATCTATAGGATGGGGACAGTAACAGTACCTAACTGCTATGGTTGCCATTAGTATAAAAAATATTTGTAAAGTGCTTTGCAAGTATTAAAGTTTTATGTAAATGTTAGCTATTTTGTTATCATAGGATTCTGTATAAAAGGTTAGATTTTATTTTTTCATTACTTTATTTAACTTTTCTTTTTTTTCCTTATGTTCCTTCATTCAACATGGGAATTACATAAATGTTCATAAGAAAGAGATAGAATAATGAAAAAAAAGAATTAAATGGTAGGAAAACTTCTGGTTCACAGAAAGTCTATGGTCATTAAGAGTTATATCATTAGGAAATTTTGACATGATCCACACACATATAAATAATACTAAATTAGTAGAACCTTTTTTTGAAATAGTAGAACTCATAACATAAGTTGATATTATATTTATTTAAGTATTTTTTCCCCTGAGATTCAAATCATATCCCCTAGAACAAAACAACTGCTTACTACTCAAGAATAATGAAACATGGCAAGATTATGATACAGTTGTTTGACTTGTCCATTGGAACTTAACTATAAAAGCATATGACAGGAATGTCAGATGCAGAAGGTAACAGCAAAATTGTATTGCTCCATATAATTTTTAAGGTGCTTTCACCTATTTTATCTCATTTTCCCATTTTCTTTCATTTCATTCTCCCAAAATAACCAGAGGTATATATGACAAATAGAACAATAGAATAACATAATTTTATAGCTAGAAATGATCTCAAAATCATCAAAGTCAACTATCTTCTTTATAGATGAGAATATTGATATTCAGAGAGAATAGATAACTTTACATAGGTGGAAAGTTCTCAGTTGGTTATTTAAAGCTCTTCCTTATCTGATTCAAACCTACCTTTCTGGGAATGTTTCACTTTATTCCTCTTTACACCCTCAATTCCAGACAAATTGGGCTATTTACTGTCCATTTAACTAGACATTTTGTGTTGGGTATACAGGATGTTCAAGGAAGACTAGAACCTCTGGTGTAAGGGCTTACTGAATCCTTTTCAGGGCTTCTCTTCCACTTTTCGTGTCCACCTGGCACTCAACTGTCATGTGTCGCTCCAGGAAGCTGTTGCATATATAATGACTACACCTCTGTAAACCATCTCAGCAGACTACATAGGGTTGAAGGCAAACTATGGGCCTCAAACCTTTTGGTGAATTAGGGGGGTTCTACTCTAAACATGTGAAGACTTTTCCCAGTAGAATGGGAAGATGAGAATGATTTGTTCCAGTGGCCATGAAAGTAGATAAAGCAGGCACTGTGGAGCACTTGGATCTTGATCAGACATTAAAGATTCCAAAGTCTTCCACTGGATTCCATGCCATTGCCAATCTTCCTGACTTTTGTCTTGCCACTGGACTTTGTTGACTTTGGAATAAAGTGAGGCTGACCACTTCATGCAATTCTGCATCACTTAAATTAAATTTTCCCATGAGTCAAGGCGCCACTCTTTGATGTCATTGGTGCTCTTTGAAAATGAAGGACAACTAACAAGAGCAACAATTCTGCATTGAATCTTCTGCCCCCATGCCTTTGTACCAGCTGTTCTCCATTCCTAAATTTTGCTCCATACTCTTATCTGTTGCATAGACTAGCTTGAACGCTCAGTTCTTTTGCCATTTCCCATGGGAAGTTTTTTCCTGATCCCTTTAGCTTTTAGTATTCTCTCATTACTCAGATGATCATGTGTTTACTTGTCTGTTTGCATGTTTTAGCCTCCCAGTTGAATGTAAATCACTTGAGGAAAAGTACTGGTTTTTATCTTGTGTTATCATACCTATGGTCCAAGTTTCTAACATGGTAACCTATACTTAGTAGGCAGTTAATAAATACTTGTATTGGACTGGATTTTGTTAACGACAATGAAAAGACTAGACCATAGCACCCTTTCTTCATAGGATAATATTCTACAAATATAAGACAGACTAATAAAAGCACCTAGATTTCAATTAGAATATATAGCATCTATGTTCCCCACTACTTTTTTTCCTACTGCTTATTTTAAAACTGTTTCTTTTTCTTTTCTTGTAGGACTTATGCTAGGTCCCAGTAGAATGCTGATTAATCCATCTAATAGATGCAAAACAGTACCACATGTAAAGGAATCAGTCAGTCAGCATATATTTAGTAAGCACTTACCATGTGTAAGCACTATGTAAAGCACTGGTGATATAAACAAAAGAAAAAATAATCCTTTCCCTCAAGCATCTTATATTCTAATGGGTGAAACAATAAGCAAATAATAAATACATACAAAATTCATGAAGAACAAATGGAAGGTAATTGAAGTAAAGTTGCTAGCAGCTGGGGGACCAGGAATGGTCTTCTGCTTAATGCAGGCTTTGAGATGAATCATGAAAGAATCCAAGGAAACTAAAAGGCAGAAGTGAGGAGGGTAGGGAGAACAAAACATTTCAGACATCAGGACAAGCAATACAAAACAGTAAGAGATGGGAGAGAGAGTGTCATGTTTGATATGAGGCATTTAGGCTATTTTAACTGGAGCATGGAACATTGGATTGGAATAAAATACATGTTGGTTGTTCAATATGCATTTATTAAGTAAATACTAGGTGCTGAAAATACATAGATAAAAAAGTCCCTGCTTTCAAGAAGTGCACAGTATAATGGGATGAACATTGAAAAACATGAAAACATGCAAAATAGCTATATACAAATAAGTTTTATCTAACATATACACAGTATAAATTGGAGATAAGAACAAAGGGAAGTAGCTGAGAAAAAGGAAGGGTTATGAAGAGATTGAAATGAGAGAGGAGATTATATTTAATCCTGGAGGTAATGGGGAACTCTTGGAGTTTATCGAGAATGGTTTCCTATACTTTAGGAAAATCACATTGGCAGATGAGTAGCTTGCAAAAAGCACTGAGTGTATATTAATCTACATATTATAACTATAGCATACTTTAGAGTATGGAGACTGTCTAAGAAGAGTTAAGATAGAAATTGAGACAATGAACAAACAAACAGTGGCAAATGCTTTCTTTTCTTTCTTCCTGGACCTCTTTATCTAATGAGCAATAGCTGTCTATAGAGGGCAAAGACATTGAGCTTTGAGAATTTTTTTTTTCAGAGTTCATACTAAATCATGAGTGCATATCTGTATCTCTAAAAGAACAGGTCCAATAAATCATCAAAATCATACATGAGGGACAATCTGTCTCTCTCCATATTTCCTTTTCTGACTGCTTTACCCCCTTAACCAGTTACAAAGCTCAAAGATCCCAAAGTGTACATCTGGAAGTAGAGACAGCAGATACTGTGTTGCTTCCCTGCCAGTCACTTTGTAAGAGTACCAGGGAATTGAGGAAAATCTGTGAAACATTATTGAAATACTTCAAAGACAGAACCTTGCAAATATAAAAAAAGAGAAAACTGAAAAGCCATATTTCTCATTAAATTTTCCACAATCTTATCTGAAGCTGTACACAACATGCAGCCAGCCACTGGAAGCTCATTTCTAGACTTAAATTTAAAAACTTGTAGCCCCTCTTATTCTCAGCCATCTGGTACTGTCAAGCAGTAATAAATGTCATTTAGTAAATCTCTTTTACACAGACAGGACTGTGAATGGGCTCAATTTTTTTTCTCATGTTGGTGCTTAATTACTACAAACACACAAACATATACACACAGTGAAAATTGAGAGAAGCATTTGGTTATGAACAGCAGAATATAAAATAGGTAGAAAATATTGATCAGCTCTTTTCATTTACACCTACAAACAAAAAAACAGTATGAATTCATTTGAATAGAATAAGTGTCTGATTTTTGGTTTGTTGAATGAATAAATTTATAGGCCATTAGACCAGGAAGAGCCCTTTGAAATTTTCTGCGACAACTTGCTCATTTTAGGGAACAGTAAGCTAAGGCTTGTAAAAATAAGATAACATCCAAAAGTAAGAGTCAGGATAAGGATTTGAGTCTCCTTTTTCTGTGTGTGTTCAGGTTTGTTACCATAATTGAAATAGCTGTGTGACAAACTCAAACATATCATTTGGCCTATATACATTGGTAACAACATGCTGTTCCTGTATATAATTCAGCTAGACTTTTTACTATGTTCTTTTCAATCCAGAGAGTCTATAATAATTTACTTCTATGTTAGTATATATGGTGTATTAAGCCATTTCCATCAACAAGAAAACCTGTGTTTTTATAGTCAATTTCTGCTTTAAGGGAATTAATATAGGATAGATAAAAAGATGATTTCATCAAGTGTGAAGTAGATTCATTCAATTCAATTTGACAGTTATGATGGAATTGATGTGTGTTGGAAATTGTACTAAGTACAGTAGATACATAGATGAAAAATAAAATATTTTCTACAAATATTGTTTATATAAATATGTTTACCCTATGAAAAAATAAAGTATGTTTTAATGGACTGGATAAAGCTTGTTATTAGTATAGGACCCGTGCCTAAGTCATATTTTTGTACAGTCAGATTTTCAACTTTTTAGAGTTAGAAATTTGTAAAATAAACAAACAAAAAAAGAATGAGAAAAATTGTTTACAACTAGAACAATTTCAATCTGAATTATTTAAACAAGTTATTGAACACCAAAATTTTGAAACTAATTACAGGAATTACATTAAAATTGATAAAAATAATCTCGCCTTCAAATTCACTACAAATAAATTAATTACTACAAGAAAGAAGCCAAAAAAGTCCAGAAGGACATATAAGCAAATATCCAATTTACTTGTCAATCTCTATCTTCCATCAAGGATAATGTAAACACTGCATTGTTTTTCAGTGATGTCTGACTCTGTGACCCCATGAACCTTATTGTACATGGGATTTTCTTGGTAAAGAGACTGAAGTGGTTTGTCATTTCCTTCCCCAGTTGGTTAAGACAAAGGATATAAGTGACTTGCCCATCATTACACAGCTAGTAGGTCTCTGAGTCAGATTTTAACTCAGATCTCCCTAACTACAGATCCAGTACTCTATCCACTGAACCACACAGCTTTCTCTATACATTCTAAATCACCCTACCAAAGGTGGTTGTAGAGGATTATGAAGTGTTGCTAAGGAAAATAATGACCTTAGAAAACAGGCAGATTAGAGTAACTACAGTATGTGCACAGGTCTGTTCTGGAAGAAATATAATTAAGGAACCAATATGTAAGATAAAGAGGAGCTTATCAAAAGGTGTGAAAAAAAATTGGTGCTCCTTCAAGTTCTGTGCATATTATAAGCCTGTAACAGTCTTGCTTCCATCTGTCTTTTAGTAAATGATCAGCAGGAAACTAAAATGTTAATTAATTAATAAGGAATAATGCTACCCAGACTTATTTTAATAGATATTCAAAAGGACAAACAGCATAATAGATATAATGCTGTGCATGAAATTACAGTTCCATTTTCTACTCTTACTATGTAACGTTTGGTGAGTCATTTAGCATGGGTTTGTCTTAAGCTACTTCATAGGAATTATTCACTTATTAATGGATAGCTTGTAATCTAAAGGATATTGCCCATGCCAGGAAAAATAAATAAAAGAGAAATCCTTTGACTATTTATGGCTCAGGTGGTCAGGTTGGTGTTTTTGGTCGAAGAATTCTGTTTGGGCTCCAGCATACTTTAATTTATAATACAATAATGATTTGCATCTACATATTCTGTATATGTAGTCCTATAAAGTTCACAGATCAATTTTCTAAGGATATCACAGTAAGTTAGGCAGTTCTAATATCATTTTGGGGTGTGGGTGGTTAAAGGTAAGTAAACAGAGACAGAGTTGAAATGGTTTGCCCATTGTCACATGATAAAGCAGCAATTTGAACTTTCTGATAACAAGTACAGTGTTCTTTTCACTATACCAGGCTGCATCTGTCGGAGTTATTCCTCAGCCACATTTACACAAATAGCTTAAATTTATTGGAGTTTAATTTCCTTCATCACTGGGCAATCACACTAACTTCATTTTTTCTTTGAACTGGGTGTACATAACCACACTTTCTTAGGTTCCATAATGTTATATTGTAGCTTTGAGTTTAACACAAAGCCAAAGTGGATACTTCTTTGAATCTCAGAGTGCTGCATGTGGTACTTTTTTATATTATGTTGAAATAATCCTTGTTCTTTGAAGAACCAGATGCTCTCTTTCAAAGAGTTTGCGAAAGAATTAGTCTTTTGTGAAAATTAGAGATCCTTATGTTATCTTTTCATGAGAGATGGGATATGAAGTTCCAGGATTCATCCAAGTTCCATGAAGGTAGTTATGTAAAGTCATCAACTATTATCTACAGATTTTTTTATAAAATGGCTATCCAAAGATATTAAAACTTCCATATTAATTTCATTCCTGGATCACCTTTTGAATTTATAAACTTATTTAATGTAAGTCAGCACTGATTGTCTTTTAAGATTCAGAGAGAAAGTTGAATGGATGCCTAAATATCTAAATGTATTTCAGTCTTAGCACCTAATTATACAAAAGGAAGAGATTTTATTGGAAGTAGAATAGTTGATTCCAAGATAACAAGCTGATCCAGTTTAGAAGGAATAAATAAATTGTGTAATCATTGATGGAAATGATTCCTATCACTTTGCATGATGCCTCCTCTTTAAAGGGACAATTTTGAATGGGTAGACATACAGAATTAGGAAGGATTAAATGATAATTGACCTCATTTTCTCATGTTCTAGCAATGATCATGAAGATCACACAACTGACTACATATATAGCTCTTACACTGTTGTCTGTCATTTTGGCATGCAGTAATACTTCAAACATTATTTCCAATGTGTCAGAATATAATGGCGGGGCGGGGGTGGTAGGGACTAGATGTTCTTTCATTGCTAATTACAGGCATAGCCTACTCTTTGGGTAATGACTATACCCCCTGCCTGCAGGGCCCGTCACTATTTGCTTCTCTGCCTCATAACCTGACAGCCAAATACTATTTTTTTTCCCAGTTTGGATGGAGCCCCTCCTCCTTTCCTTTCAGCATGCCAAAATATTCTTGATTCTTGTCATTTTTCATCTGTTGACACTGATATTGCCTTTTGGGTATGTTTTCAACGGAGCTTATATAAAATATCAGAGCTTTTTTATTATTTATGAAAACCAATGAGATTACCCTTCCCCTTATTTAAGATTAAAACTCACCTTAACTCTTTCTTTATGTTTGCTAATTTCAAGGAAATATACTTAGGGCTAACTTGTCAAGAAAAACACCCACATTTCTTATTTATTAATCATTTCCCACTGTCACAAATGACTCTACTGAGCCTTCAATCACACCTGATAAACGCTTGCCTATATAATCCCACCTGACATTTGAAATGAAGTCTCCTAAGGTTTCCTTTAGCTTTGGAGCAATCACTTTCAGCTGACAATAGACCTTTATCCATGGAACATGGCCTATTGGAAACATGTCTCTGTGGAGCATACCAAGGATTCCACATTACTATGCCACAACTTTTGAAATGCCATAATAAATTCAGTGTCATCATCCTTTATATACCAAGTATGCAATAGCATTAAAAAACCTATACCTGACTGAATATATAATTTTCCCTCTATAACTAGGTATAATTATTTAAATGAGAAATCTAGTGAGATTTATTTTTAAAAAAAGAGTAAAAACTTGAAACAGATATCTTTAACAGATGAAGAAAATGTTTTAGCGTTCAATGAATGTGGACTGTTCATGTTTCAGTGTTTTCCAGCAGACTCTCTTCTTTCTTGTCTTCTTAGCCTCAAAAAAATACTGACTGCAAAAGACTACTGAGTGTGTATATTTGTTTCTTTTCTCATTAGTGATTATGACTCTCTTTCTGTAGGGTGAGAAAGGGCATCCAATAAATGTTTAGAAACTGGGATGCTTGTATTTTCTTTCACCACAGCCAGATTAAATAGAAAGCTATGACTCTATTTATGAAATGCTAAGCATCACATGTCTCTCTACTAACAGACACAAGAGACAAAAAAAGAAAACAAAACAGATTTGATAAAGGCTCAAAGGCTAAGCTTGTATGTTTATAACTTGACCTGGATTACATGAGGTAAATCTACCACCATTCTTTCCAGGCTGATATTCCACTAGCATTTCCCCTCCTCATGAATATTTTTTTTCTTTGCCTCCTTACCATTTAATTAGAAAATAGTGCAATGTATCTTCTTCAGTCATTGTTTCCAGGTATCCAGACCTATCATTTGTTACAGTCTTTTTTTTTTTTCTTCTGAGGGGCTGTGAAAGGGATGCAGAATGTAAGAGGATGCTGCTCCACAGAAAGGGACTTAAAGTGGAAAGAGATTCATAATGTAGTGGTGAGTATTCCTCTAGAAGATGGCACTGTATTAGAAACCCAGTTTTGGAGGAACAGAGTCATAGGCATATATTTTGTCTTCAAATAACTCACAAAAAGGGGAAAAAAGAAGGAACTATATAAAATAAATTAATTTCACTTAAATAAATATTTATTAAGTTCCTACACTCAAAGCATTATTCTAGAATCTGGTTGAGCTATAAAGATTAAATATAAGATAGTCACTGCCCTCATTGAATTGACAATCTATTTACAGGTAGATATTGTGATATATTTAATATAAATGACAACACAGTTGGTCAGTGTCCAAGATATTGCACTGAAATTTCCTTGCCACAATTATTATTGAAAGTTATGATTGAGTCAAGACAAGAAGCATCATTTTTATATCTAAGTGCTAGGGAGACAAAGGAAAGCAAAAAATATTTCAAGCCCTCAATGATTTCGAATCTAACTGGGATCTACACTTAAATAACTGTGTAAACAAAATATAGATTCCACTTCTGGGAGCAAGATGGCATAGTAAGAAGTTCCTCTCACCATCCCTTATTGACCTCAGAAAATCCAAAAAATATCACCACAGGAAAAACCCTGGAACAGGTGAACAAGCAAAAGGAAAGGGTGCAGCAGTCTTGTAGCTCAGAAAGCTTGGGGGATTAATAGGAAAGGCCTCTCTTGCTCTGGGGGAGGGAGAGCAGTATAGAATGGGAGGCATTCCAGCAAGCTAGCAGAAAGCACCACCTCAGCATACTAAGGAGAGATCCTGAACTCCCAGCTGGTGGAGCAGGCAAGCACCAACACTAGGACTCCCAAGTGACTCAGTACAGGCATATTGGTCAACCTGGAAATCATGATGAAAAGAGCCTGGACAGTATCTTTCAGGAAATCATAAATGAAAACTGCCCTGAAAAATAGCCATAGAAAGAATCCACCGATCACCTCCTGAAAGAGATCTCAAATTGAAAATGCCAAGGAGTATAGTAGCCAAATTCCAAAATTACCAGGTCAAAGAGAAAATACTGCAAGCAGCCAGAAAAAAACAATTTAAATATCATGGAACCACAGTCAGGATTACATAGGACCTTGTAGCTTCTGCATTAAAAGATTGCATGGCGTGGAATGCGATATTCCGTGAGGCAAAGGAGCTAGGATTATAATGAAGGATCAACTACCTAGTGAAAATGAGCACAGTCTTTCAGGGGAGTAGAAGAACATTCAATGAAATAGGGGACTTTCAGACCTTCCTGATAAAAAGATCAGAGCTCAACAGAAAATTTGTTCTTCAAATACAAGACTCAAGAGTGACATAAAAAGGTAAACGGGAAAGGAAAAACAACAACAACAACAACAGCAATGATAACAGCAACATTTTACTAATAAGGACAAACTTCCTTACAAAGGAAGATGACACTTGTAACTCTTAAGAACTGTATTGTTATTACACCATTTAAGAGGGAGTGGGTATAAGTTGACTATGATGTAATGATAGAAAAAATCTAATTAAGTGGGTTAAATGGATCTAAATAAGTGGATTAAGCAGATATAATTAAGGGATTGTACTGGGTGAAAAGGAAAGAAGGAGGCAGACATTACAGGAAAAGGCACAAAAACCTATTACAGTAAGGGGAAAGAAGAGAGGGAGATGAGCATTGTTAGAACCTTACTCTCAGAATTTGGCTCAAGTAGGGAATAACATTATCAGGTGTAGAAATCTAACTTGCCCTTAAGGGGAAAGAAAAGAGAAGGATAATAGAAGGGAGGGAAGAAGTAGTAAGGGTAAAGGAGAGCAAAAGGGAGGGGGCTAACAGAAAGAAGGGTGGACTGGGGAAGGCAGTGGTCAAAAACAAAACACTGGTAAGGAGTGAAAGGCAGAAAGGAGAAAGAAAAGCATAAACAAGGGGGAAATAGGACATAGATAGTAATCATAACTGTGAATGTGAATGGGACTAACTCCAAAATGAAAGAGGAGAGCAGAATGAATTAAAATCCATAATCCTACAATGTGTTGCTTACAGGACACACATTTGAAATAGAGGGGCACACACAGAGTAAATGTAAAAGTCTGGAGAAGAATATATTATGCTTCAATTGAAGTAAAAAGAAAAAAAAAGCAGAGGTATCAATCTTGATCTCATACAAAACAATAGCAAAAATAGATCTTATTAAAAGAGATAAGGAAGAAAACTACATCCTGCTGAAAGCCACCATAGACAATGAAGTAATATCATTACTAAACATATATGCACCAAGTGGTATAGAATTCAAATTCTTAGAGGAGAAGTTCAAGGAGTAACAGGAAGAAATAGACAGCAAAACTATACTAGTGTGGGACCTCCGACTCCCCCTGTCTGAACTAGATAAATCTAACCACAAAAATAAACAAGAAAGAAGTTAAGGATGTGAATAAAATTTGAGAAAAGTTAGATATGGTAGACCTCTGGAGAAAATTGAATGGGATAGAAAGGAATCTACTTTTTTTCTCAGTAGCACATGTTGCATACGCAAAAATTGACTATGTACTAGGGTATAAAGCCTCACAATCCAATCCAGAAAGGCAGAAATATTAAATGCATCCCTGCCAGATCATGATGCAATAAAAATATATGTAATAAAGGACCATGGAAAGAAAGACTAAAAAATAATTGGAAACTAAAAAATCTAATCCTAAAGAATGAATGGGTCAAACAGCAAATCATAGAAAAAATTGATAACTTCATTCAAGAGAATGACAATAATGAGACAACATACCAAAACTTAACAGATGAGGTGAAAGTAGTTCTTAGGTGATGTTTTATATCTCTAAATGCTTACATGAATAACATATAGAAAGAGGAGATCAATGAATTAGGTATGCAACTAAAAAAAATCTAGAAAAAGAACAAATTAAAAATCCTGAATTAAACACCGAATTAGAAATACTGAACACAAAAGGAGAGATTAATAAAATTGAAATAAAAAAACTATTAAACTAATAAATAAAATAAAGAGCTGGTTTTCTGAAAATGAAAACAATAAAATAGATAAGCTTTTGGTTAATTTAATTTAAAAAAAAGAAAGAAAGAAACAAATGACATGTATAAAAAATGGATAGAGTGAATTCACCATTAATGAAGAGGAAATTGAAACAATAATTAGGAACTATTTTGCCAACAGTATGCCAATAAATTTGACAATCTTAATGAAATGGATGAATACTTACAAAAATACAAATTGCCTAGAATAACAGAAGAGGAAGTAACTTAAATAGCCCTATCTCAGAAAAAGAAATTGAACAAGCCATTAATGAACTCCCTAGAAAAAAATCTACAGGGCCAGATGGATTTACAAGTGAATTCTATCAAACATTTAAAGAATAATTAATTCCAATATTATATAGACTATTTAAGTAAATAGCCAAGGAAGGAGTCTTACCAAATAATTTTTATGATATAAATATGGTGCTAATACCTAGATTGGGAAGAGTCAAAACAGAGAAAGAAAATTATAGACCAGTTTCCCTAATGAATATAGATGTAACAATTTTAAATAAAATATTAGCAAATAGATTACAGCAACTTATCACAAGAATAATACACTGTGACCAGGTAGGATTTATACCAGGAATACAGGGCTGGTTTAATATTAGGAAAACTATCAGTATAATTGATCATATCAAAAACAAAACTAACAGAAACTACATGATCATCTCAATAGATGCAGAAAAAACTTTTGACAAAAGACAACACCCATTCCTATTAACAACACAAAGAGCATAGGAGTAAATAGAGTCTTCCTTAAAATGATAAGTAACATCTATCTAAAACTTTCAACAAGCATCATATGTAATGGGAATAAACTAGAAGCATTTCCAGTGAGATCGGGGGCGAAACAAGGATTTCCATTATTACCACTGTCGTTTAATGTAGTACTGAAAATATTAGCTTTAGCAATAAGAGAAGAAAAAGAAATTGAAGGTATTAGAATAGGCAAAGAAAAAACAAAGCTATCACTCTTTGCAGATGACATAATGATATACTTAGAGAATTCTAGAGAATCAAGTAAAAAACTACTTGAAAAAATGAACAACTTTAGTAAAGTTGCAGGCTATAAAATAAACCTACAAAAATCATTGACATTTATTTTTGTTTGTTTGTTTGTTTATTTTTTGACTGCCACAGGCCTTTTTAAAAAAATTTTTATAATAATTTTTGTTTGTTTGTTTTCAACATTGACTTCCACAAGATTTTGAGTTCCAAATTTTCACCCAATTTTGCCCCCCCTGCCACCCCAAGATGGCATGCATTCTGAATACCTCTTCCTCTAGTCTGCCTTCCCTTATATCTCTCCCCTCCTTTCTCTTATCCCCTTCCCCTTCAATTTTCCTGTAGGGCAGGATGGATTTCTATACCCCATTTCCTGTATTTCTTATTTCCCAGTTGCATATGAAAACTTTTTTTAAACATATGTTTTAAAAACTTTGGGTTCCAAATTTTCTCCCTTCCTCCCTCCCCACCAACTCTCATTGATAAGACAAGCAACTAAATATAGGTTATATGTGTGCAGTTATGCAAAACACTTCCATAGTAGACATGCTGTGAGAAACTAACTCTATTTCCCTTAATCCTATCCCACTGCCCATTTATTCTATTCTTCCTTTTGGCTCTGACCCTCCTCAAAAGTATTTGCTTCTGATTACACCCTTTCCCAATCTGCCCTCCTCTCTATCATCCCCCTACTCTCTTGTCCCCTTTCCCTCCCATTGTAGGCTAAGACAGATTTCCATACCCAATTGAGTGTGTATTGAGTCAAATTCTATGAGAATAAGATTCACTCATTCCCTCTCACCTTCCCCCATTTCCCCTCCACTGTAAGAGCCTTTTCTTTTCTGTTTTTTTTTGTGAGATAATTTACACTATTCTACCTCTCCTTTTCTCCTTCTCATAGTATAATCCTCTCTCACCCCTTAATTTTATTCTCCAGATATGACCTCTTCATCTTCAACTCACCCTGTGCCCTCTATTTATCTATCTATTTATCATCTATCTATCTATCTATCTATCTATCTATCTATCTATCTATCTATCTATCTATCTATCTATACGCACGTATAATTTTTCCCTCCAACTACCCTAATACTGACAAAGGTCTCACGAGTTACAAATGTCATCACTCCATGCAGGAATGTAAACAGTTCAACCATAATAAGTCTCTAATGATTTTCTCTTTCCTGTTTACCTCTTCATGTTCCACTTGAGTCTTGTATTTGAAAATCAAATTTTTTATTCAACTCTGGTCTTTTCATCAAGAATGCTTGAAAGTCCTCTATTTCACTGAATGACCATTTTTTCCCCTGCAGAATTATACTCAGTTTTTCTGGATAGGTGATTCTTGGCTGTAATCCTATCTCCTCTGCCCTCCAGAGTATTATATTCCATGCCCTGCGGTTCCTTAATGTAGAAGCAGCTAAATCTTGTGTTATCCTGATTGTGTTTCCACAATACTTGAATTGTTTCTTTCTGGCTGCTTGTAATATTTTCTCCTTGACCTGAGAACTCTGGAATTTGGCTACAATATTCCTAGAAGATTTCCTTTGGGGATCTCTTTCAGGTGGTGATCAGTGGATTCTTTCAATTTCTATTTTGCCCTCTGGTTCTAAAATATCAGGGCAGTTTTCCTGGATAATTTCTTGAAAGATGATGTCCAGGCTCTTTTTTTGATCATGGCTTTCATATAGTTGAATAATTTTTAAATTCTCTTTCATGGATCTATTTTCCAGGTCAGTTGTTTTTCCAATGAGACATTTCACATTGTTTTCTAATTGTTCATTCTTTTGGATTTGTTTTACAGTGTCTTGATTTTTCATAAAGTCACTACCTTCCAATTGCTCTATTCTAATTTTTAAGGAGGTATTTTCTTCAGTAATCTTTTGGACTTCCTTTTCTATTTGGCCAATTTTGTTTTTTAGGGCATTCTTCTCCTCACTGACTTTTTGGACCTCTTTTGCCATTTGGGTTAGGCTATTTTTTAAGGTGTTATTTTCTTCAGTATTTTTTTGGGTCTCCTTTAGCAAGCTGTTGACTTGTTTTTCATGATTTTCTTACAAAACTCTCAGTTTTTCCTCTACTTCTCTTACTTGCTTCTCAAAATCCCTTTTGAGCTCTTCCAAGGCCTGGGACTGATTCATATTCTTCTTGGAGGCTTTGGATGTAGGAGCTTTGACTTCATTGTCTTTTTCTGGTTGTATGTTTTGATTTTCTTTGTCACCAAAGTAAGATAATATAGTTTGATTCTTTTTGCGCTGCTTACTCATGATCCTGGCCATTTACTTGAGTTTTAAACCCTTTGTTAAGGTAAAAGTCTGTTTCCAATGTGGAGAATATACTGATCCAAGCTTCAGGGGTTTGTACAGTTGTTTTCAGAGATACTTCTAGGGACCTGAAAATTTTCAGTTCTTCCAGGGTGCTATGATAGGGGGCGAGGCATTTTCTCTCCACTGCCATAAGAAGCTTCATCACACCAGCATTCCTCCTCGCCCCAGGACTGCCCCTCAGAACTGTGACCCAGATTTAAGCACCAGTAAAGCAAGAGATTCCTGCCTTAGCACTGGCAAAAAGATCCCTGCAATCCTTCTCTGATCAGTCACTCGATTCCCCCTCAGTCTGTGGCCTGGAAGTTCAGGAAACAGCCACGGCCCTGGGGGTGGCTGAGACCTAGCTCCTTCTCTCACTGCAGTCACAGACTTCTTCCACTGACCTTCCAAGTTGTTTTTGGCATTCCTGGGTTGAGAAGTCTGGAAACTGCCACAGCTGCCCATGATTCA
This sequence comes from Vombatus ursinus, assembly GCF_900497805.2. NCBI lineage: Eukaryota > Metazoa > Chordata > Mammalia > Diprotodontia > Vombatidae > Vombatus > Vombatus ursinus. Next base: position 22,582,923 of record NW_020954720.1, on the reverse strand, counting down.
GTCCTCTGAGGCCTGCTCCAGGGTCGCTGTGGCCTGCGTGCCCACGCCAAACTGCGCTCCTCTCCCAGCCCAGTGCAATACACCTTTCTGGTCAAACATCCAGGCTGTCTTTGGCTGGAAATTTGTTTCACTCTGTCTTTTGGTGAGTTCTGCTGCTTTAGAATTTGTTTAGAGCCATTTTTATAGGCATTTGGAGGGGTTTGGGGGGAGAGCTCAAACAAGTCACTGCTTTCCCTCCTCCATCTTGGCCCCCCTGACATTTCAATATATTATCAACAAAGCCTAACAACAAGAGATAGAAAGAGAAAATCCATTTAAAGTTATCATAGACATTATAAAATATTTGGGAGTCTACCTGCCAAAACAAACCCAGGAACTATATGAACACAATTATAAAATACTTTTCACACATATAAAGTCAGATCTAAATAATTGGAAAAACATCAGTTGCACATGGGTAGGCTGAGCTAATATAATAAAGATGACAATTCTACCTAAGCTAATTTACTTATTCAGTGCAATACCAGTCAAACTACCAAAATATCATTTTATAGAGCTAGAAAAAATAATAACAAGAGTCATTTTGAAGAATAAAAAGTCTGGAATATTAAAGGAGCTAATGAAAAGAAATGCTAGGGAAGGTGGTTTAGCTGCACCTTTTCTTAAATTGTATTACAGAGCAGAAATCCTCAAAACTACTTGATAATGGCTAAGAAATAGAGAGGTGAATCACTGGAATAAGTTAAGTATGCAAGACATAGTAGTCAATGACTATAGTAATCTACTGTTTGATAAACCCCAAAACCCCAGCTTTTGGGATAAGAACTCACTATTTGACAAAAACTGCTGGGAAAAACTGGAAAAGAGTATGGCAGAAACTAGGGATAGACCAAAATCTCACACCATGTACCAAAATGAATTCAAACTGGGTTCATGATTTAGATATAAAGGCTGATAAAATAAGCAAACTGTGAGAGCAAGGAATAGTTTACCTGTCAGATTTATGTAGAACTGATGAATTTACGTCCAAACAAGAGATAGAGAACATTATGAAATGCAAACTGGGTAATTTTGATTACATTAAATTGAAAAGTTTTTGCACAAACCAAGCCAGTACAAACAAGATTAGGAGGGAAGCAGAAAGCTGGAGAAGATTTTTTTTTTTTACAACCAGTGTCTCTGATAAAGGCCTCATTTCAAAAAAATATATAGAGAACTAAGTCAAATTTATAGGAATACACATCATTCCAAAATTGATAAATGGTCAAAGAATTTGAACAGGCAGTTCTCAGATGAAAAAATTAAAGCCATCCAGAGTCATATGAAAAAAAATGTTTCAGATCACTATTGATTACAGAAATGCAAATCAAAACAACTCTGAGGTACCACATCACACCTATCAGATTGGCCAACATGACAAAACAAGAAAATAATAAATGTTGGAGAAGATGTGGGAAAATTGTAACGGTGATACATTGTTGTTGGAGCTGTGAAATGATCTTACCATTTTGGAGAGTAATTTCGAACTATACACCAAGGGCTATAAAAATGTGCATACCTTTTGACCCAGCAATAGCACTTCTAGGGTTGTCTCCCAAAGAGATCATAAAAATGGGAAAAGGACCCACATGTACACAAATATTTATGGCAGCGCTTTCTGTAATGGCAAAGAATTGGAAATTGAGGGGATGACCATGAATTGGGAAATGACTGAACATGTTGTGGTATATGAATGTAATGGAATACTATTGTGTTGTAAGAAATGATGAGCAGTCAGACTTCAGAAAAACCTGGAAAAACTTGTATGGATTGATGCTGAGTGAAGTGAGCAGAACTAGGAGAGCCAGAACAGTAACAGCTATGTTGTGTGATGACTAACTTTGATAGACTTAGCTCTTCTCAGCAATGAAAGGATGTAAGACATCTCCAAAAGGTTAATGATGGAAAATACTATCCATATCCAGAGAAAAAGACTATGGAGCTCGAAGCATACTATTTGCTCTTTTTTTCTTCTTCTGTTTTGTTTTGTTTCCTCTTTCTTGTCGTTATTCCTATTGGTTCTAATGCTTCCTTACAACATGACTAATGTGAAAATATGCTTAATAGAAATGTATATATAGAACCTACACCATATTGCATTCCATATTTGGGAGGGAGTTAGAGATGGAGAGGCAGAAAAATTTAAAACTCAAACATGTATGGAAGTGATTGTAGAAAACTATAAATTAATAAAAATAAAAAGATATATATATATATAACATGCATATATATAAATATAAATATGTGTGTGTGTGTGTGTGTGTGTGTGTGTGTGTGTGTATATACAACTTAAATATGTATGGGATAAGTTGAATAATGTTTTTAGATTACCTGCTAGTCCAAGTCATGCTGTTGCATCTTACCTGGTGTTATCCACAAGACTGCCCCTTTGTAGACATCATGAGAATGTGTAAAACAGTCATTATACTATAGCAATATTGCTAGCTAGAAATGCTAGTCACTAATACAACACTAATGATTGAAGTTTAACATTAAAGTTACTGAAACTCCATTCAAACTAGTGAGAAAGGAAAGATAATTGTTAGCAAATATGTCACATTCATTTTTAAGAAGTCTTCCTCTATCTCTTAAGTAAATTTCACCCTTCAAGGCCAGCTCAAATGTTCCCTTTTCCATGAAGGAAAGTGACATTAGTCACAAGTGACATTATTTTTTCTTCCTCAATTTTCTCATATTTTTGCTGGAAACTCTCCTAAGAATTTTTATTTCCCTCCTTTGAAACATAGTTATTCGCATACATCTTTCTTCTTCATATCCAGACTTTATTGTAAACTCCCTCAGAGCAAAGTATCCACTACATAAAAAATTCTAGTGTTTTTCATGTAGTAGATACTTAATCAGTATCTACTAAGTAGCAAAACCATATGTAACTTCTGGAAAATGGACAAATAATAAATGCTCGTTGAATGAATGAATCAGTTATTGAAATTAAAAGAAAATTAAAAGAAAAGAAATTAAAAAGGGACAAACATTTTTGTCAGCCTAACAAGTTTACCAAAAGATAAAGACTACAGTAGGGTGAGGTCTTCTGACTAGTATCAAACTTATCACTTTGATCGGATCAGTCAATTACTAGAATATTGGTGATTTATCAAGGACACAAACATTTCACTAAATTTCTAATGTTAGTAGAAGAATGCAATATCAGTCAATTTAACAAATCATTATTAAGAACCTGTCATGCATCACACTGGGATAAATACTGAGAATAAAAGCTGTGATCTGAGGCAAGTTGCTTAACCTTTCTAAGTCTCAGTTTCTAAATCTATAAAATGGAGATAAGGGGCAGAGCCAAGAGGTCAGATAGAAGCCAGAATGTTGCTTGAGCTCTCTCCAGTTTCCTTCAGAAACAACATTACATCAATTCTCTAAACAGATTCTGGAGCAATGGAACCAACAAAAAGAAGGACTGAAACAATTTAACAGCATATGATAATTTAGAACTTCAGGAAAGGTCTGTCTAATTTGGGTGAAAGGAGAGCACATCCCAGTGCAGATGGTACACGGATGAGCAATCAGGAGGATCTTAGCTATAGCAGAAATCAGCAACCAAGACCACTTGGTCCTGGCTCAGCAGGCATGTAGCACAGCAGGCCAGTGGGGAAGTCTCCAGAACTAGTGCAGAAGCCCTGGAAAACAGGCAACAACTTTTGTGACAAGGCTGGGCCATGCCAGCACAGAGAACAAGCTGCCAGCACTTGGGTCCCCAACACAAATATCCAGTGACCAGGTCCCTGCCATCCGCAAAAAAATCTTGAGACAGTGCCCCTTGTGCTCCTGAAGTAGAGTTCCATTTTAAAAGTCCTGAAGTAGTCCAAAAATGAGCAATAAGCAAAAGAGTACTTTTACCCTAGAGAACTACTATGGTGACAGGGAAGACCAAAACACAAACTCATAAAAGGAACACAATGAAATAATGCCTACATGCAAAACCTCTAATGGGAAAATGAGCTGATCTAAAGTCCAAAAATCTTTCTTAGAAGAGATCAAAATGGATTTTAAAAGTAAAAAAAAAAAGAGGTAGAAGAAAAATTGGGATAATAAATGAGAGGTATGCAAGAGAGAGTCAAACAGCTTAGAAGGGGAAGGGCAAAAATTGACTGAAGAAAGCAATTCCTTAAAAAATAGAATTGACCAAATTAAAAAAAATAATCCATTAAAGAAAGCAACCCTTTAATATAGAGAATTGGCCAAATGGAAAATGAGATTTTAAAAAAAGCCAACTAAAGAAAATAATTACTTAAATATTAGAATTGGGCAAGTGGAAGCTAATGACTGTATAAGACATCAAGAATCAATCAAAGAAAATTAAAATAATGAAAAAAATAGAAGAAAAGGTAAAATATATCATTGAAAAACAAACAAACAAATGACCTGGAAAATAGATCCAGGAGATATAACGTAAGAATTATTGGACTGTATGAAAGACAGGATCAAAAGAAGAGCCTAGAAAGCATTTTTCAAGAAATTATAAAAAAAAAACCTAAAAAAATTTTAAAAATAGAAAAAAATAAATTATCAAGGAAAACTGCCTTGATAGCCTAAAACCAGAGGGTACATAGTCATTGAAAGAATCCACTGATCACCTCCTGAAAGAGATTCCAAAATGAAAACTCCAGGTTATATTGTAGCCAAATTCCAGAATTATCAGATCAAGGAGAACAAACTGCAAGCAGCTAGAAAGAAACAATCCACATAGCATGGAGCCACAGTCAGGATAACATAAAATTTAGCAGCTTCAACATTAAAAAATCAGAGGGCTTGAAATATGATATTCCAGAAGGCAAAGGAACTGGGATTACAACCAAGAATCAACTACCCAGCAAAACTGAGCAAAATAGTTCATGGGAAAATGTGGACTTTCAATGAAATGGGGGAATTTTCAACCATTCCTGATGAAAAGACCAGAGCTGAACAGAAAATTTGATCTTCAAATATGACTCAAGAGCAATATAAAAAGTAAACAAAAAAGAGAAAAAAAATTATTCAACAAGTTTAAACTGTTTACATCCCTACAAGGAAAGATGACACTTGAAATTCTTGAGAATTGTATCTCTATTAGGTTGTTTTAAAGGGGTATACATAGAGGGTGTGGGTATAAGTTGACTTTGACATGATGATATAAAAGTTAGGGGGTGAAAAAAAAGAATTGTACTGGGAGAAGAGGAAAAGGGAGGCAAAATAAGGTAAATTACATCACATGAAGAGATGCCAAAGACCTATTATAGTAGAGGGAAAGAAGAGAGGGGGTGAACATTATTTGAACCTTGTTTTCACCAGATTTGGCTAAAAGAGGGAATGACATGCACACTCAGTTGGGTATAGACATTTATCTTACCCTATAGGGAAGTAGGAGGAAAAAAGGGAAAGAAAAGGGAAGAAGTGGATGGAAGGGAGGGCAAAAGGAAGAGCAGAATAGTAGGGGGATGGAAGGAAAGGGCAGGAGGCTGGGAGAAGGGAGGGCAGACTGAGGGAGGTAGTGGCCAGAAGTAAAACACTGGTGAGGAATAACAGGGTAAATGAAGATAGAAAAAAAAAAAGAAAATTTTGGAAGAGCCGAAATAGAGAAGGGATATCATAGACTAATTTTCCCAGTGAATATTGATGCAAACATTTTAAATAAAATATTAGCAAAGTGTGGGACTTTTACCATGAAAGCATATCTAGTTCAATATTAGGAAAACTATCAGCATAATTGACCTTATCAATAAAAAGCTCAAGGAAATCATATGATTATCTCAATGGATCCAAAAAAAAAAGCTTTTGACCAAATACAGCACCCATTTCTATTAAAAATACTAGAGAACATAGGAATAAATCTAGTTTTCCTTAAACTTATAAGTAACATCTACCTAAAACCATCAACAAACATATGTATTGGGGATAAGCTAGAAGCTTTGCCAATAAGATTTGAGTTGAAGGTAGGATTTCCTTTATCACTTCTGTAATTTAACATTGTACAGGAAATGTTAGCTTCAGAATAAGAGAAGAAAAAAATAAATTGAAGGAATTATAATAGGCAATGAGGAAACAAAACTATCACTCTTTGCAGATGATATGATGGTCTACTTAGAGAATCAAGTAAAAAAATGACTGCAAATAATTAACAACTTTAGCAAAGTTGCAGGATATTAAAAAAACACATAAATCATTGGCATTTCTATATACTAGTAATAAAACCCACAGCAAGAGATGGAAAAAGAAATTCTATTTAAAATAACTGTAGACAATATAAAATATTTGGGAGTCTACCTGCCGAAACAAACCCAGGAATTATATGAACACAATTACAAAACATATTTCATACAAATAAATTCAGATCTAAATAACTGAAATTATCAATTTCTCCTTGGTAGACCTAAGTTAATATAATAAAAATGATAATTCTACTTTAATTAATGTATTAAAGTGCCTTACCAATCAAACTACCAAAAATTATTTTATAAAGCTAGAAAAAATAATAAAATTCATCTGTCAGAACAAAAGGTCATAAATATCAAGAGAATTAATGAAAAAAAAACTGTCAAAGGACAGTGTCCTTGCCATATGAGATCTAAAATTCTATTATAAAGTAGCAATCAATCATCAAAACTACTTGATACTGGTTATGAAATATTATGGTAGATCAGTGGAATAGGTTAAGTACATAAGACACAGTAGTCTATGACTATAGTAATCTAGTGTTCGATAAACTCAAAGACTCCAGCTTCTGGTATCAGAACTCACTATTTGACAAAAACTGCTGGGAAAACTGCAACATAGTATGACAGAAACTAGGCACAGACCAAGAGCTTACACAATATAACAATATAAGGTCAAAATGGGTACAGGTGATATGGTAAGCAAATTAGGAGAGCAAATAATAGTTTTTCTGTCAGATCTATAGAGAAGGGAGGAGTTTATAACCAAAGAAGAGATAGAGAACATTTTGAAATGCAAAATGGATAGTTTTTATTACATTAAACTTTAAAAAAATTGCATAGACAAATCCAATGCAACCAAGATTAGAAGGGAAGCAGAAAGCCGAGAAACATTTTTATTGCTAATGTTTCTATTAAAGGCAGAATTTCTAAAATATAGAGAACTGAAACAAATTTATAGGAATAAAAGTCATTCCCAAAGTGACAAATCATTCAAGGATATGAATAAGTACTTCTCAGATGAAAAAAATGAAGTTATTCATAGTCATATAAAAATTCTACATCACTATTGATTAGAAAATGCAAATTAAAACAACTCTGAGATACCACCTTACACCTATCAGATTAACTATAATGATACAAAAGGAAAATGACAAATTTTGGAGATGTGGGGAAATTGGAACTCTAATGCATTTTTGGTGGAGTTGTGAACTGATCCAAACATTCTGCAGAATCCCTTCCAATGAGTAAACAAACTGTGCGTACTCTTTAATCCAGCAATAGCACTACTAGTTCTGCATCCTAAAGAGTTCATTAAAAAAGTGAAAAGGACTCATATGTATAAAAATATTTATAGCAGCTATTTTTGTGGTGGCAAAGAATTGGAAATTGAAGGGATAACCATCAATCTGGAAAAGGATGAATAAGTTTTGGTATATGAATGTAATGGAATACTATTGTGTTATAAGAAATGGTGACCAGAAGATTTTAGAAAAACCTGGAAAAACTTAAATGAACTGATGCTGAGGGAAGTGAGCAAAACCAGGAGTACATTGTGCACAGTAACAGCGATGTTGTGTGATGATTAAGTATGATAGACTTAGCTGTTTTCAGCAATAAAATGATCTAAAACAATTCTAAAAGACTCATAATGGAAAATGTTATCCATATATAGAGAAAGAACTATGGAGTATGAATGGAAATCAAAGCATACTATTTTCACTTTTATTTATTTTTCTTTTCTTGTGGTTTTTCTCTTTTTTCTAACTCTTTTTTTCACAACATGACTGAATTGGAAATGTGTTTAATATAGTTGTACATATATAGCCTATATCAGATTATTTGCCATATTAGGAGGGGAGATGGGAGGGAGAGAGAAAAAGTAATTGAAACTCAAAATCTTATAAAAGTGAATGTTGAAAACCATCTTTGCATGTATTTGGAAATAATGAAATACTATTAAGTGGAGAAAAAAAACTTTCAAGTATGCTGAAAGAAATGAAAGAAAATGGTGATAATAATCTGACTTGTCTGAAATGGTTGTTGTAAGCATCATATGAGATGCCTTATAGAGACTTTTCAAACAGAAAGAAATACTATAAATGCTAGATATTGTTTTTTCTCAAAGAAATGAAAAAAAACCTAGTCTCTAACCTCAAGGATTTTATATTTTACTGTGGAACTGAGATTTTACCATATGGAACTAGACAAATATAAATGTAACAAGCTAGAAAATTTGCTAATAACTCTGAGGAACAGGTTAGATTTTATCTAAAAACTTGTTACACCTTGGATGTACCTTTAAGGACAGAAGAAATACTATGAAGCAAAAGGGAAAATGATGTACCTTATAGGAATTGGGGAACCAGTTGAATCAAGTCATGAAGACAACAGATGGAATGCCACATACAGCAGTCCCGTTAGGCTTGAATGGAAAGCAAGAAATAGGGTATGATATGACTAAAGGGTGCCTTTGTGGGAAGGGGGTTTATTGAATAATCCAAGGCATATTGAAACTATTGAAGACAGTGATTGTATCTAAAATATCCAGATGTCAAAGTTACTACCTCATTCTAGAAGGATGACAAAGTTCACAAAGTCTCCAAATTTCATTGTACCCATGAATTCTGTATTATGTCAACACTTAAAATAACTGAAAGAATAGAAACTTATGTCTGTAATTTGAGTAAACACTACTGTTCTCAGCACCATTAGCAACTATATCCCTGGTTTCAGTGATCTAGTAATATTCCTCAAAGATCAAATATAACTCTTTGATAAAAGTATGAACCCAGCAGTGAAGAGCACAGCAAACATTTAACCGAAGTAAAATGCTGTAACTTCCTGTAGTGTAGGTAGCATTTCTTCCCTTTTACAAGAAAAAAAAAATCAAGGCATAGACAAACTCTTACCCGATGTAGAAATAGTAACCACTGACTAGAAATAGAAATCTGAGGACATAAAAGATGCTTAGAGGACAAGGTTTTCAATCAATGTAACAAAAGGGAACTTGAAAGTGAAAGTCACCTCCCCTTCTACACAAAATACAAAGAAATGCAAGAAATAAATAATCTTAAGTTAATAGAAATAACACATGATTTACTGCTAAAAGTGAGCAATAGAAACTATATATACATATATATGTATATACACATATATACATATATACACATATATACATATATACATATATATGTATATATATAAAACTTTTGGAAAATGGACAAAGATATTAAGAGTCTCATAATTCATGGAAGTCTCATATGAAACTCACAATGAAATAACAGGAAATCATTTAACTATCCTAGAAAGTTCTTCTGCCCCCATAAATATTGTACAATCAACTCTATTCATAGATTCAATATAACATGTAACCAATATCTTGCAACTTAAGTAACACTATTGAAAATGAAAATCATATAGCTTAAATATACTGTGAAATTTCAAAATTGTTAAAAACATAGTTCTACTTTATAATTCAAATAGATTTACTTTATATATTTTAATTAATTAATTTAAGTTTTCAACATTCACTTACATAAGATTTTGAGTTTTAAATCTTCTCCCCCCCACCCCAAGACAGTGTACAATCTGATGTAGGCTCAATATATACATTCATGTTAAGCATATTTTCTCATTAATCATGATGTAAAGAACAATTAGAACTCCATAATGAGTCTCGGAATTATCTTATATTATTTCATTGCTGAGAAGAGCTGAGTCTAGCAAAGTCACTCATTGCACATTGTTGCTGTTACAGTGTACAATGTTCTGCTGGTTGTGGTCACTCCACTCAGCATGAGTTCATACAACTCTTTCCAGGTTTTTTCTGAAATCCTCCTGCTCACCATTTCTTATGGAAAAATAGTATTCCATTACATTCATACACCACAAGTTGTTTAGCCATTCTACAATTGATGGGCATTCCATCAATTTTCAATTCTTTGCCCCCACAAAAAGAGCTGCTACAAATATTTTTTGCATGTGAGTCCTTTTCTCATTTGTATGATCTTTTTGGGATACCCTAGAAGTGTTATTGCTGGGTCTAAGGGTATGTACAATTTTATAGCCTTTTGGGCATAGTTCCAAATTGTTCCCTAAAATGACTGGATCATTTCACAGCTCCACTCAGTTTTCCCACATCTTATCCAACATTTATTATTTTCCTGGTTTTTTTTTCATGCTAGCCAGTTTGATAGGAGTGATGTGGTACCTTAGAATCGTTTTGATGTGCATTTCTCTAATCAACAGTGATTTAGAATATTTTTTTCCATATGACTATAAATGGTTTTAGTTTCTTCCTCTGAGAACTGCCTGTTTATATCCTGTTACCATTTATCAATTGGGGAATGACTTGTATTCTTATAAATTTGACTCAGTTCCCTATATATTTTAGAAATGAAACCTTTATCAGATATACTGATTGTAAAAAAAAAATTCTTTCACAGTTTTCTGCTCCCCTCCTAATCTTGGATGCAGTTGCTTTATTTGTGCAAAAACTTTTCAATTTAATGTAATCAAGATTGTCCATTTTGCATTTCATAATGTTCTCTGTCTCTTGTTTGATCATGAATTCTTCCCTTCTCCATAGATCTGAAAGGTAAACTAGTCCTTGCTCTTCTATTTTGCTTATAGTATCAGTCTTTATATCTAAATGTGTATCCATTTTGACTTTATCTTGGTATAGGGTGTAAGTTGCTGGTTTATGCCCAGTTTCTGCTATATATTTTCTCAGTTTTCCCAGAAGTTTTTGTTAAATAGTGATTTCTTATCCCAGAAACTGAAGTCTTTGAATTTTTTGAATAGTAGATTAGTATAGTCATTAACTGTTATGTCTTGCATACCTAATCTATTCCACTGATCCACCACTCTATTTCTTAGCTAGTACCAAGTAGTTTTGATGAATGCTGCTTTATAATACAATTTAAGAAAAGGTACAGCTAGGCCACCTTCCCTTGCATTTCTTTTCATTAGTTCCTTTGATATTCTGGACTTTATACATTTCATAAATTACTTCATAAATTTCTGGAGAAAACTCCTATATTGCTACCATACTTCTGTTTCTTTTTAGGTGCGTTATTTAAAGAAATGGACAAAATTGAGATATGATTATGAAATATTACTCTCACATGATTCCATTTAACCTTAGTCTAATATAATTAGATAGTTTTAATCAATTATTTAAAAATAAGTTATTACTATTATTATTTTCCTTTTATTCTATGATTTATCGATGCTTAATTTATGAAATAATAACCATTGTCATATATTCAACTGCATATCATCTATTATTTTTCTCTTTCTACTCTATACATAACCAAGGTGGCTTGCCTTTACATCTCATGATATTATTGTTATCATCATCATTATCATTATTATGGATTCATAACTAAGTTATAAAGTTATTAAAATTCAGTAATTTCAATTTACCATTTTTGTCATTTATCAAATTGTAAAATGTTGGCCTGTTGGACAAAACTTATTGAATTTGCAAAAAAAAATCCAATTTTCCCCAGTGGTGTCAGACTATAAAGTTTTGAAAAAAAAAACAATCAATCAATGAATGATCAGAATGTGTATGTGTCAATTCTGACTCTCAATCCACTATTAATTTCTATTTTTCACTTCTAAGTCTATGTCTATAGATTCAATGATGGCTAGTTTCAAAAGCTCTCTGAGGAGTATTATTTCATTAAACTAAAAAGGTTGAATGGTGCTGTTAGAAAAGAAGCAGAGGAACTGGGTTCAAATTCTTACTTAGTTACTTCATGGGCAAATTTTTAATTTTTAGGATGTTTGTTGCCTCAACTGTAAAATCACTCCAAGACTTCTTTCCATTTCTACATGCATGAAACCCAATGCCAGGGTATAATCTGAGAAGCTAATATATATTCTCATCCTTCACTAATTTTTATATCATATAAAGTTTTCATGGGATAGGTTGAGTTAGCTGATTTTAAATTATAGGCAATTGGAGTCCCTGTAGGTTCCTGAGGTAGATAATAATATGATTTTAAAAAAACATAGTTGAAGATTATTCTAATTGCTATGTATATAGTATGACAGCACAGAAATCAATTAGAAGTCTATAGTGGCAGAACACCTGAGTAACAGAATGGTTCAAACAGATTATAAGATTCTTTTTAGGGTGTCTTCATTGACCCTTTAGGTCAGGTGGGTGGACCCCACTAAATTTATCAACATTCCACTAAAGTAAATTTTTATGATCTGAACTAAAATTATTATAATTCAGTATTTTTCCAACCACCACCAATATCCTCTATTTAGTTTTTGTCTTTTCTTGTAAATAATATTAGGCACTTAAAAAACCTTCTTGAATGGAATCTTCTGAATCATTAATAACAAAGGTGCCTGCACCTACATTTTAGTTGATTCACAGCAGTTTTAAAATCTTATGTCCAGAATTGATTTCAGTGAACAGGTTCTATTTAAATGGCCCACAACTATGCTGAAGTTTGTTCCTCTGGGCTGGCTATCAACTCTGAAAACTTATTAAAATTGGCCTTCTAATGCTGTTCTCTACACTTACCTTAGCTACAAATTAAGATTTCAAATTGCAGCATTTTTTATTCTTGTTCTTGTCTACTGTCACTTTAATCTACTATCTTGTCACCTTCACTCTAAATATTGTCATTGATTTTGTTCATTATAAGTGTTTATTTTGGTGTCTCATTTTTTTTCCTTTTAACAATTTAGCTTTAGGACTCTCACTCTCTACAACTTCACAATATGAAATTGTCTTCTTTGGTGTTAATTCTTTCTCGTTAATTGAAAAATTACAAAGATCCTCATAGTCTGTAGATTTGGGAGACTAGGGTTGATCTTCTGAGGCTAGAAGGCATCAAGCAGTTGGAGTGCCAAATAGGTTACCATCATCCTACTTGGCAACCTGGAATTCTGTGGCATAAAGAAAAATAATATAAAATGCTTCAGTGTTTTAAGACAGTTTGGCATATATATATATATATATATATATATATATATATATATATATATATATATATATATAAAATGCCTTCGTTGTTATACCCAGACAAACATGACACACAAAAATTACATGTCATATTCGTTCAACTGCCTTTGAATTTGCTTTACTTCTAAAAACAGACCCTTTCAATTTTTCCAGTATGCAATCTGAAACAGTGTAAGAAAGTGTAATTAAAGATAAAATGGGAAACCCCACCATGACAGCTTAAATGTTAACTTTTTCTAAAATATCTCCCCACGTAGACTCTACTAAAAGAGAGGCAATAAGTCTATACTTGTAAAATATATTTTGCTCATAGAACATTTATTAAGAACTTACTATGTGAGAGATATTGTTTTAGGTTTTGGGGATATTAAGAATGAAACAATCTCTCCAAGTTCATGTATTCATAGGGGCAGCTAGGTGATGCAGTGAATAGAGCACTGGCCCTGAAGTCTGGAGGACCTGAGTTCAAATCCGGCCTCAGACCAAACACTTGACACATACTAGCTGTGTGACCTTGGGCAAGTCACTTAACCCCGATTGCCTCACTAAAAAAAAAAAAAAAGTTCATGTATTCAAATAAATATCTCTGTTTCAGAGTCTAATGTCATTGAGAACTTTTAAGTATTCAGAATTAGGGTATGATTTCCTCAGTTCTTAACATAGTGTTCATGAACCTCCATTATATGGTTCCAACCTACATCTCTGGCCTTGTAACCCACTATTTCTTTCATATACCTAATAATCCAACCAAATTGGGTTTGACAGTAAGTGGTCACGGTATGTACTCTTGACGCTATTCACCTCCCTTGTTCAGTCTAAAATGTCTCTCTCTACTTCTTTTGTCTACATTTTACCCATATATCAAGTCACAGTTGGAAAAACAATCTCTTCCTTGAACACTTCCCTGACTTACCAGGCCAAAAATTAATCTCTACTTCCTGCCCATTGTTTAAGCCTCTCATGGTACTTGTCTCTTTTTACATAGTAATATGACAATCAGTGTGTGTATTTTATCTCCCATTCAACATTCAGTTCCCTCCTGAGAATGGATTTTATATACCTCAGAGAATGCTGAATTATTAAAACAAACTGACTACTCCTCTGTTCTCAATTGTACCCCAAATTCTGAAAGAGTTAATGCAACTTCCATAAAATAAATATATTAGTGCCCTCTAGTTGCCCTCTGTACAATCTTGTACAATGTATGTACTTTTAAAATTATATTTTGAATATGCATAAGGTAGAAATGAACTGTCAATTTTATGGCAAATAACATTTTAGTAAAAATGACACTATTGACTAGACCTATGTTTCTAACAATATTTTAATAAGGAAAGTGAATGTGGGCTACAACTAAGTTTCAGACATTGGGAAGTATAACAGGCAATGTGATGATATCAACTAAACTTTATTTTACTCTTCTTTTTAAGGAATCAAATCACTTATGTGTTAAGTAGGCCATATATAGTATTGATTAGTCTATAAAACTTTAAAAAAGTGGATTTTCAGGCTCACAGTTTAATTTCTCAAAGTCTTTAAGAGAATTTTCACATGACTTCTTACAATGTATTTTTAGTGTTCTAAAACATTTGCTTTTAAATTGACTATCTCTATCAATGAAATGAAGTCAGATCTACTAACCTTTGGTTGATGAAGCTGTTTCAAGTGACCTGGAACTTTAGAGAGTATACTAGTTTTCTCCACAAGTTCTCAAAAAAAATCTTCTATTAGCAACGCTGACTTCTTGCCTGCTCTTGTACTTAATGGTTTCCTTCTTCAGAAACCTCATGCAAAATTCATTGGATGTTACAGCAGAATGGTTCATAGTTCCCTGGTGTGGACAAGGGTTGAAGGGAGTGAGAAAGAGGTGTTTGGTTAATGCTTATGACACATTGCCAGTGACACCAAGAAACATATAACTAAATGGGTTAGCTTAGCAAATGAGCACTATTTCCAGAGTTGTCATATATCATATACATATCCTGACATCACTTAGACCACTTTTATTGTTGTGTGGCTTAAAGTAGATATAATTCCAGTGCAAATATAAGCCACAGATTTTTGCAGAGACCAAATATAAGACACTTGCCTGACTACTGCTGATAAAAGTAATTAAAATATATCAGTAGCCTGAAAGACACTTTATCTTAAATATCATGAAACATCAAGCTAAGGTTCTGTCTTTGGTGTTTGAAGTCAAACAAATAATAAATAAAGTTGACATGCACATGGGCAGGATAATAGAAATAGAATTATATATAATATTTTGTCTAAATGATACATTTTAAAGTTTCCATAAATCATAGATAGATAGATACAGTGTATGTGTATACACACACACATACACATAACATTCTCTCAAGAAAATGTAAAAACCAAAGCCTGAGAAATGTAAATGACAAGAAAGTAATCCCATCTACTTGGAGTTCCCTTCAAAAATTGCTATTAAACAATAACTAATAATTTGTTATGGCACTAACAAAAATCATAAAGATGTTGATTTAATAAGTCATTTATAAGACAAGTGAGACTTTATACTAATTGGCTATAAATACTTTTTGAGATGTGTGTGTGTACACACACATGCACACACACATATATATGTATATATAGAGAGATTTTACTAATTTTTTTTACTATTTTTGAAGATTGAGTTATTGAAGGAAATAATGTGAAATTTGAGATGTAAAAAGTATTGCTTTTATAGCTGTGTGTCAAAAATACCATAATCAAATTTCAAGTCCTGCCATGTCATGTAGAAATTAATGTGCTGCTAGTCCCTGGACATTTTTTCTCTCAAGTCATGTTTCTATGATTCATTCAAATGTTCTCATTGTGTCAGCTTAGTATAGCAGAGAACATAGAAGTAGAGTAAACCAGAAGCAAGATTTTTCATCCAGATTTTTAAAAGAAACTGAAGAGTGTCCCTATTTAATGTAATTAAAAATATGGCATAAACTCCCCATTGGATATATTATTTTAGAAACAAGTCCAGAAAAATTACTATGGCATCTGGTGATATAACGTATGGACAATATTGCAGACATTTCAGATCCTTAAAATAACAATAAGTTTGGAAATATAATTTTACTGGTTGTCTCATGCCATTTCCATCCAATTTATCATCATCATCATCATCATAATCCAACTTAATCAGCTGATGTACCTAAATAACATTATTATATAATTCCACAAAATAATATATCAAACAGCTCCTTCATATCTGCCTCCAGTATTATTAAAATGTCATTTGGAATCATTAAGTATAAATTCCTCAGTCTGTACCAATATAGACATCACATTTAATCAATTGTTTTATTATTTTATTTTTCTACAGCCACATGTAAGAAACAATTTTAACAATTGTTTTTAAAACTTTGAATTTCAGATAAGTAAAATTTAAAAAAACTAACATATGACAACATTCATATACTCTTTCAGAAATATAAATGGAATATGTCCTAGTCCAAATATAAAATTTGTTGTTTCCTTCTTCATTCCTAGACTAAAAAGAATAATTAGAAAGTATTTTAACAAAAACTCATACAATAGTCACAAAGTAGAGGGTCCATCAGTCTTTGGTAGCTAGAGGAAGATTATAATTTTCTAATATGAGAAGGAAGAAGATTGATAGACATTCCTGAGGACATGATAAATGGTAGAAAAAAAGTAGAAATAAGTAGGCATTACTTCAGTGCACAAGAATAAAAAGTAACAACAGGTATATACCATTAGATTTATTAAATGTGACCAGAAATAGTTTATCTCTGAATGGAATTAAAAGGTGGTCTATGGCTGACAACTTCATGAAATCAATCAAAAATAGATAAACAAAGAAGAATTTAACAAATGACTGTCATGCATATTTATTTAGGTAAACAGAAGTGTTTATAAAAGAAAGTCAGATGTAGATAATAGCAAAAAAAAAAAAAAGATGATTATCCCCAAGAAGCTTACATGTAGTTTTCAATATTAAAAAAAAAAACAGGCTGCAAAAATGTAAAGCCTAGTGGCTAGGTAGGTCATAGATACATCAATAGATAGAGAGATAGATAGAGAGAAAGATAAATAGATAGATAGGTATAGATAGATAGGTTTTGACATATTAATAAATAAAATGTTTCCTATTTTTCTTGGAACATGTGACATCAAACCTCAATGCCTCAAAGACAAATCTGACCCAAATAAAGTCAGATCTAGATAATTGGAAATACATCAGTTGCTCATGGGTAGGTGAGTTAATATAATAACAATGACGATTCTACCTAAACTAATTTACTGATTCAGTGCCATAACAATCAAACTACCAAAATTATTTTATAGAGTTAGAAAAAGTAATAACAAGATTCATTTGGAAGAACAAAAGGTCCAGAATATCAAAGAAACTAATGAAAAGAAATGCAGGGGAAGGGGGCCTAGCCATTCCAGATCTTAAATTGTATTATAAAGCAGCAAGCATCAAAACTGCTTGGTAGTGGCTAAGAAATAGAGTGGTGGATCAGTGGAATAGGTTAAATATGCAAGACACAGTAGTCAATGACTACAGTAATCTATTATTTGATAAACCCAAAGACCCCAGCTTCTGGGATAAGAACCCATTCTTTGAAAAAAAAAAACTGCTACGAAAACTGGAAAAGAGTATGGCAGAAACTAGGCATAGACCAAAATCTCACACCATATACCAGAATAAAGTCAAAATGGGTTCATGATTTAGATATAAAGTCTGATACTATAAGCTAACTGGGAGACCAAAGAATAGCTTACCTATCAGATCTATGGAGAACAGAAGAATGCATGACCAAACAGGAGATAAAGAACATTACGAAAAGCAAAATGGATAATTTTGATTGCATTAAATTGAAAAGTTGTTGCACAAACAAAGCCAATGCAACTACGATTAGAAAGAAGATAGAAAATTGGGAAAGAATTTTTATAACCAGTCTCTGATAAGGGCCTCATTTCTAAAATATATAGAGAATTAAGTCAAATTTATAAGAGTACAAATCATTCCTCAACTGATAAATGGTCAAAGGATATGAACAGGCAGTTCTCAGGTGAAGAAATTAAAGCCATCTATATTCATATGAAAAAAATGCTCTAAATCACTATTGATTAGAGAAATGCAAATCAAAACAACTCTGAGGTACCACATCACACCTATCAGATTGGACAAGATGACGAAACAAGAAAACGATAAATGTTGGAGAAGATGTGGGAAAATTGGAACACTAATGCATTGTTGGCGGAGTTGTGAAATGATCCAACCATTTTGGAGAGCAATTTGGAACTATGCCCAAAGGGCTGTAAAAATGTGCATGCCCTTTCACCCAGCAATAGCACTTCTAGGGCTATATCCCAAAGAGATCATAAAATGGGAAAAGGACCCACATGTACAAAAATACTCATAGCAGCTCTTTTTGTGGTAGCAAAGAATTGGAAATTGAGAAGATGCCCATCAATTGGGGAGTGGTTGAGCAAGTTGTGGTGTATGAATGTAATGGAATACTATTGTGCTATAAGAAATGATGAAGGCTGACTTCAGAAAAACCTGGAAAGGCTTGTATGGTCTGATGCTAAGTGAAGTGAGCAGAACCAAGAGAACATTGTACACAATAACAGCCACATTGTGCAATGACTAATATTGATAAACAACCCTTCCCAGCAATACAAAGATCTAAGACATTTCCAAATGCCTCGTGATGGAAAATGCTATCCACATCCAAAGAAAGAACTATGGAATTTGAATGCAGATCAAAACATACTATTTGCTATTATTTTTTTCTTCTGTTGAATTTTGTTTCCTCTTTCTAGTGGTTCCTCTTACTGGTTCTAATTTTTACTTACAACATCACTAATCTGAAAATATGTTTAATAAGAAAGTGTATATATATAGCCTGTATCAGATTGTGCACTGTCTTAGGGAGGGTGGTGAGGAGGAAAAGGGAGAAAAATTTTAAACTGAAAAGCATATGGAAGTGATTGTTGATAAATCAAAACAAATTAATTAATAAAAAACAATTAACCAAAAAGGCATATCTCAAGACAATTTTGAGCATTCAACAAATAAAAATTTCCAGAATTACAATGTTACTATAGAGCAAACTGTTGCCCACAATTTCTCTGATGTAACATTGATTCCCACCCCCTCCCAAAAAAAAACTTAAGAAGATTAGAGAAGCAACATTTCTTGGTGAGTAGGGCACACAATTTGGAGTAGGATGACCTTCTTTGATTCGAAACTTTCCTAATAAACTTATTAGTTGTGTGATTCTAGGAATGTCACTTCAACTTCTCTGTGGCTGTTTCTTCATACACAATATAGGGATTGTTAGGGCTGTAGTTGGTCTCAATGATATCTCATGTCTTTTCTCCTCTGCATCTCTGATCTTATGATCTATACCAAATACTCATTATCTCAAAGTCCAATGGAATAAAATATTTTTAAGACATAAAGACCTAAGTAAGACTTGAAAATCATGTGAGAATAGCTGAGATATCCCTGTCATCCTCTCAGCAACTAAAGTTGCACGGAGATTTTTTTCAGTGAGTTATAGATGATGAGCAAGCACTCTACCATATTTATTCAATTAGAGAAAACAGTTATTGTATCCACCTTTGTGATAGTCCATACAAAATTAAACAACAATAGCAGCTTAGTGCCTTGTACCCTGGCTGCTTTAATCAGAATTGCATAAAAAAATGAAGATGATTAATGAAGATGAATCATGTTTATAGTGTACTTTAATGTTTCCAAAGAGTTCCCCATTCATTATCTCATTTGATCCTCGCAGCACCCACCTCACAACACCCCACAATCCCATTTTTTAGCGAAGTAACTGATTTGAGAATTTAAGCAGAGACACACAGAAAAGAAAAAAAAAATCCCCACATACAAATACACATGCATAAATACTTATCAAACTAATTTCTTTAAAGTCAATATCATAAAGGTGCTTAAATAATTTTCATTTTGTAAACATATGTGAATATAAAATATTTTCAAAAGAAATATGGTATGAAACTAATTATATAATCCATTAACTAATTCATAAAATGGGAGCCTTTTCTTTGTCAAAATGGCATTTGCCACTAAAACAGAGAGTGGCTTACAGAGTAGATAAATGAAATAGGGATTCCTTTTAGAAATTTAGATGATGAGATCCTCCTGATACTGTTCTTTGTGGATTGCATTATATTATTGTACCAAGCCCTGGAGAATGACAGATTTTATTTCTTTTTCTTTGATTTATTTTATTTTTAATTTATGAAATAAAACAAGTATTTCCATAAGATAGCAGAATAAAAAAATTACAGCTTCTTAAATGAGTTTCATAATTATCTATAAGTATTAGAGCAATCCAAATATGAACAATTAAGAAGATAAAGAATGTTTATTGTCCAAATTGTACATAAATGGACAAGCCATAGTGATAATCCATCAATATGTAAATCCTAAAGAGTAAAAGAAACTAAGCTTGATTCCCTTTTGGAAATTAAGCAGTGATTTTAATGACCCCCAACTTTTTACAGCCCTACAGTAGTTTTACTTTTGATAATATGATATGTGTATAAGTCACGAAATATTGATCTCTAAAGCATTAATGTTGAGAGTTTCCCATATGGTGATTGAGATGTACATGGCAAGAGTTAAGGAATGTTATCAGAAATGACCAGAAAAAAAATTGACCAGTATGGTAGCAAGAATCATTGATACCTAAATATTCTGCTGGAAAACTTCAAACACCAAAAAGAAGCAGACCAACTAGTATATTGGTGGTACCCCTTGAAGAAGTTTTATAGGAAGGTGCAGACAAAAATCATATTACATATGGAATCATATCAGCAGGAAAAAAATGGATTGTGATCTGTATGACTGAAATGGAGCAGTACTCACCTAGATTAGATCACATGTATGTCAGAGTTATTTTGCAAATCAACTGATTTCAATTTTTTAAATTAAGTCTCACTAAATAATGAAAATTTATTTTTGATGCATTGCAAAGGGTCTTTCTCACTTTAAATGGATATGTTTCTGTACGTAGTGGTATATCAATTCACATACATAAACCTCTTTGTTTACCTCTGCCTCTCTCTGTTTTTGCCTCTCTCTATTTTGTATACACATACAGACACACACACTTTATCTATCTATCTATCTATCTATCTATCTATCTATCTATCTATCTATCTATCTATCTATCTATCTATCTATC